>NC_136916.1:24006973-24399924 GCF_949752795.1 Hyperoodon ampullatus
TGGTTTCCTTTGTGGTTTTTAAGATCAGGTTTGTATACATTCTTTCACAGGTCGAGAGTCACTTACTCCTCCTTCTTCACAAGGACCTTCCCAGTCAATCAAATAACTAACGAGCATTTATTGAATTATGCATTCACTTCTGTGCTATACCCTGAGCTATATACAATACAAAGAGTTTATGATATTGTTCCTGCTACAAAGAAACATAGTTGAGGAGGGGGAGAGAGTGGTCTTTTCAGGAGTTTATACCTTCGGGTCTTTGATTCTTTCCTATCATGAAACAGCCCAATACCACATGAGTCATAAAGACAAGAATTGTGCTAGGAGCCTAGAAGTAGCTGAAGTCTGGAGCTGCGAGCAGGTGGCATAGGACTTGGACACATGGATAAGAGGGAGACATGGATGCAGGGCCGGGAACAATGTGTGCCAGATGATCGTAAGCATTTCTAAGGTTTTAATTGATCACTGCTCTAGATTTTATCCCAGGACCGGCCCAGAATATCAGAGATCATCTAATTGGACTCTGCCCAATAAACTTAGCCTCAACTGCAGAAAACAGATTTCCTCAACTGTGCTTGGTGGTAGGCTCCCGTCCAACCTAGAAGCAGTCGTCCAGAAAACGTTATTGAAAAAAAAAAACCGGGGCTTCCCTGGTGGCACAGTGGTTGAGAGCCCGCCTGCCAATGCAGGGGACGCGGGTTCGTGCCCCGGTCCAGGAGGATCCCGCATGCCGCAGAGCGGCTGGGCCCGTGAGCCATGGCCGCTGAGCCTGCGCGTCCGGAGCCTGTGCTCCGCAACGGGAGAGGCCACAGCAGTGAGAGGCCCGCGTACTGCAAAAAAAAAAAAAAAGAAAAAAAAAAACCTTATTAGAAAAGAATAGTGTCTTTTCAACAAACGGTGCCAAACAACTGGGCACCCACATGCAGAAAAAAAAAAAAAAAAGAATCTAGACATGCACCTTTCACAAAAAATGAACACAAAAAGGAAACAACAACAACAAAAAATCCAAACCAGAAAAAGTAGGAGTTTACAACAGTCATGAATATTGTACTTTCTTGTTTGGCAAGCATGTACTGTATATCCAGACATACATGTGGAATGAGTGTGCGTATAAACCTTCTTTAGTGGTGAAGGATCTAGCTGAGCGAAGACTTCCTCTTCCTCAATACATTATAAGAAAGCATATAATGACTTCAGAGGAAAAGTTTGATCATAGATGTGCTTACAGAAGCATATGCCTCATCAGTTTCAGGAAGAATAAAACTCCAGACAAGCTGGTCTTCCTGAGGAGTGAAACTGCTCTTTATTGTTTGAGAAACACTGCAAGGAAAAGACGAGCCTATTTGGAAGGTTCAGAGCAGTGATGGTGTTCACTCAGACTTCTACAGCCTTGCGTGCTTGCACCTGGATGGCAGATGCGGACAAGAAGAAAAGGCGGGGGGGAGGGAGGGAGGGGGTGGTGTGGAGGGAAGGAAGGGAAGGTGGTAACTGCGAAGCAAAGATCAGACAGCCAATTCTCCTTGCAAGCAAGGAAAACACATCTTCCAAGTGTCCCGTCCACCCTTGTGAGGGTAAATACACTTTTCCTGAGTTACATAGGCTCAGGGCAATGGATTTTTTTTTAAAAGAAGTTATGTATCAGTGACTTCTTGAAAAATTTTTACTTACTGAAGCCATTCCTCCAATGCAATTTAAATACCCCTTGATTCTCCATTTCCCTCATGATCAATGATGCTGAGCCTTTTCAGGTACCTGTTGGCCATGTGTATGTCTTCTTTGGAAAAATGTCTATTCAGTTCCTCTGCCTATTTTTCAAATCATATTCTTTGTTTTCTTGCTGAGTTGTATGAGTTCTTTATATACTTATGTTCATCTGGAATATTGGTCTGTAGTTTTCTTGTGTTTTGTCTGGCTTTGATATCAAGGTAATGCTGGCCTCATAAAATGAGTTTGGGAAATGTTCCATTCTCTTTCATTCTGGGGAAGAGTTTGAGAAAGATTGGCATTAATTCTACTTAAGATATTTGGTAGAATTCATCAATGAAGCCATCTGGTCCTGGACTTTACTTTGTTGGGAGGTTTTTGATGACTGATTCAGTCTCTTCATTCTTTATTGGTCTATTCAGATTTTCTATTTCTTAATAATTCATTCTTGGTAGGTTTTATATTTTTAGAAATGTATCCATTTCTTCTAAGTTACCCAGTTTTTGGCATGTAATTTTTTATATTAGTCTCTTATGATTTGTTTTATTTCTATGATATCAGTTGTAATGTTTCTTCTTTCCTTTATGCTTTTATTTATTTGAATCTTCTCCTTTCTTCTTAGTTGGTTTAGCTAAAGATTTGTCAATCTTATTTATCTTTACCAAAAAACCCCACAAGTCTTAGTTTCATTGATTTCTTAAACTTTTAAAATTCTGTTTCATTTATTTCAACTCTACTCTTTATTATTTACTTCCTTCTGCTAATTTGGGGCTTGATTTGTTCTTTTTCTATTGCCTTGAGGTACAAAGTTAGGTTGTTTATTTGATATCTTTCTTTTTTTTTAATATAGGCATTTATTGCTTTAAATTCCCTCAGTCCTGCTTTTGCTGCATCCTATAAATGTTAGTGTGTTTATTTTCATTTTTGTTTGTTTCAAAATATTTTTGTACTTAGAGTTTCTATTTGGCAGCTCAAATAAATTTCTCTAATTGCCAGGTTTAACTGGTTCACCTTCTCTGAAGTCCTTACATCACCACTAAATCTAAGACTCTATGGCAAACAAACATGCAAACGAGCCACAGACCATTAGCAGCCAAGAGCTACCAACAGGAGGCCTGGGATGTTGCTAGTGGGGCAACAGAGACCCAGTTTAGGAAGCAATACACCAGTGGCCAGTCCAAAGCACAGCTCTTCTAGGTAGGACCACACCTCCAAGCAGTGAGCAAGTGGCCTGGAGAAAGAAGATGGGGGCCTTGGCACACCTCTGGGTCCCTCCCCTCTACAGCTCCATTC
The DNA here is from genome assembly GCF_949752795.1 of Hyperoodon ampullatus. Classification (NCBI taxonomy): domain Eukaryota; kingdom Metazoa; phylum Chordata; class Mammalia; order Artiodactyla; family Ziphiidae; genus Hyperoodon; species Hyperoodon ampullatus. Next base: position 24,009,971 of record NC_136916.1, read on the forward strand.
ACTGCCTCAGAATGGACTCCAATGATACTGACTTGCCCCACTGGCCCCAGGATTCTGACTGTAGGATGTGGGATTCTTATTCCCATACAGCATCAGGTTCATGAATACAAGTATTAGGCTTCCTCCATCTACAGCTAGACGGACACTGGCTGCATGGTCTGACCCTCTGCACCTTGGTCCTGGTATATCTGGCAGGTACAGGTGGACCCACAGCTGCCCGTTTTCCATCGTTTTTTCCCTTGTGGAGAGAAGTGAATGTCTTCTGCTCACCACAGAGTATCTGATTCCACATTTAGTAGAATGTGAGGCACAGGACACCTTGCCAGCTGCCCTAGAGCATTAAAACAAGAGAAGACGTGACTTGTGCCATCAGGGAATTTGTAATCTAGTGAGACACAAACAACGCAGTTGGAGCATATTCTTGCTCAAGCTAGAAGCCCGATGCTAAGTGCAGGGAAGAGGAGGGTCCTGCCCTCAGGGAATTGACAATATAATGAACCAAGGGTAAATCATAAGTAAGGTCAGTGGAAACTAACACAACATTGTTAATCTACTGTGCACCAATATAAAATAAAAGTTTTTTTAAATAAAATAAATAAGGCCAATAGGTAACGTCTCAGTCAAAGGAAATACTGATTTGAGCTAAACAGAGACCTGTCTTGGTCTAACATGAGCAAAACTGGTATCACACTCTGGAACTGTATTACTTCATTGAATAGAGGGTTTGGAACTGGAGGGCCGTTCTCACCTCAGGGCTGGGCTGTCCAATGAATACCCACGTGGATGGTCCCAAGATGATAGTCAACAGGAAGTTCCTATGGGTGCAAACCGGCTCTTCACCTGCCCTCAGGCCTACAGCCCAACTGCTCTCTTGGTTTTCTGCTTTGCAGTCTAGGGCCAGTGGGGTAGTGGCCAGGGGCACGGGGAAGGGAAATTGGGTGCGATGCTTTGACATCTTTCAGGATGGATAAAATGACTACTTATAATACAAATCAATCACATAGGGAGAGAGAGTCTCATGCCTCAAGGAATCTCTTTTTTTTTTTCCCATTTTCTTTTCCAACTTTCCTTTGCTATCACAACTTTCACATCAATTTTTTCAAGCCTTTAATAAAGTCTTCAGAGAAACAAGCAGGTCAAAGACTTGAGGAAACATATGCCAATCCCACTTAGCACGTTTCCCTCCCCGCCATCCGCGTCCAACCCAACCATCTGCTGCTCTGTCAGCCCGAGTATTTATAGCCTCTTGCTTTTGCCTCATTACCAGGCCCTGCTTTCAGGGCTGTGGAATCCAGCTTTCTCTCCCCTACCCCAAAGAAATAGAAGAAATGAGAGTTAACTTCTAATCAATGCATCAATAACATTTCCTTCCATTTCAGACATTAAGACAAAGTTAACCTTGCAAAGACTTGACTGAGGTCTGATCAATAATTTGCCATATATTCAGCCTCTAAAGAACAAAAATCACTTCCCGACTTTTCTCATCCTCTCAGATGGACTCAATAATCATAATTCAGTAGAAGAGTGTATATTAAGCCATAGGCATTCAGTCCCTTTTTTAAAAAAAAAAAAAGCTGGCTTTTATTCACAATTGGGTACATCATATGATTGACCTAGAAAATCACAGGACTAAGAACAAGAGATGTGAACGCTCGCAACAACAAGTGTAATCAGATCTATTCATCCTGGTCAAACTGGAAAGCTCTCCTCTCTAAAGAGGAAATCATCCCCCATGAATCGGGACTGACCCAGAGACCAGGAGTCTGTGGTCCTTTGTAGTTCACATCGCAAACCAGCTGGTGGACTCAAAATCCTTGACAAGGAGAAGCTTCTGGTTTAACCCCTTCCGTTGCTGGAATCCTGCAAGTCCAAGCAGGTTCTCACCATCCACACGTTCTTCATTGTTTGATCCAAAGGAAACTTGCTAAGTAGCCCCCCCTACAGTGTCCACACTGATGCCATCCCACCGTCTCCCTAATCCTAATGCAAACCTGACCAAGAGCCCCCTACCACTTGGGAACATGTTTGCAAACAGCCCAAGTCTGAGTGGTACTCAGAAAAAACTCTCAGACCACTTTTCTGTGTTTGGGTTTAAAGTACCAGGTTTCCCAAGGAAGTAAACCAGAACTCTTTACTTACACATCAAGGTGCTGGAGGTGCCCACAGGCAGGAGATCTTGTAAGGGGACCCCAGATGGTCCAAAAGCGCCCCATTGTTGCAGCTACAAGGTGGGATCATAGGGAAGGCTGTGAAGAGAGGGGCATAGCCAGGAAGAGGGTCTTTGAGGTTGGCTGTTTTGCAAAATGCCCCCCACTGCCATCCACCTGCGCGGGAGACTGGTGTGCAGGAGAGGGAACCACTCAGACCCCATGGCCCAGACACACCATGTGCATGGGACAATGGCGGCCAGGAGGTGTGTGAGGGTGACCCCTGAGTCCCAAGTGCCCCCATGCCTGTGCTTAGGGTGTGCAGACACAGATTACTGAAAGGGATCTGGGACATCCTTCTCCAGCTCTGTCACTTATTCAGACAGGGAACAAGCTCTGTGAAGAGAAGGAACAAGTTATCATGGACATGGCAGTGAGAACCCCTAGAAGGCTGCAGGGGGGAATCCCCAAATGTTTGGATGACCTGGGACCCCACAAAGAGAGTGTCCACCTTACTGAGTGCAAATCGATCCAGCCTTTTTGCACAGCTGGCAGCATATTGCATTGCCAGTGCTTTAAAATGTTCCTTCCCTCTATCCCAGCCATTCCACTCTGTGGATGGTGTACTAATCAAAAAAACCAAAAACCAAAACCCCAAAAAAACCACGGTTATTTATGACTTTTTTTAAAAGGAAATAATCTAAATGTCCTATTACAGGGAGGATCATTCAACAAATTATGGTAAGTCATGACACATTGAAAGGCATAAAAATTTTCTACATAATTTTTAGTGACATGGGGATAAAAAATATGATGTTAAATGAACAAAGTGGCACTTTTCTGGCATACAAAGCACGATGCCAATTATGGACTTAGAAAGGAAGGCTGGAAGGAAACCGAGCACAAATCTTCCAACGTTCCATAAACTATGCTTTGTAGCAATTATAAGGGAGTTTTTTTTCTGTTATATTTTGAACTTTCTATTATTTTTAAGAAATGTCTACACTATCTATAAATTACATTTAAAATTGGAAAACAGCATGTTTAAACCCACTCTGACCATATCATCGCTATCAAGTTAATAGACTAGGCAGGATGTGTGGAACCCCTGATATCCCCAAGCTTAGCTCAGTGACCTGGAGCCGCTTAAATCACCCGCTACCTCATGACATTGGACTTGAACCACTGATGTGAACAACCAAGGTAGCTTCACAAAGCCTCCGCAGGAAAAATGCTTAGGAATCCCACTATCCATTGATATCATTTAAATGGTAATATTACTGAAGTATGAACAGCATCAACTTCTTACTCCTGTGGTCCTTAAAACCAAAATAAATGTATAAATTAGCTGCAAAGAAAATAAAACAAACCAGAAAACCTAGTTAAAATTCCAGCTCTGAAAAAAAAAAAAAAAATTCCAGCTCTGCTGCTTCTAGTCGGTGACCCTCTGTACATGATTAATCTTTCAATTTCAGTTTCTTGTTTGGTCAAGAGCTGTTAATAATAATACTGATGTGTTGTGTTGTGGGTATTTTTTTTTTTTGAGGGTTAAATGATATAACGAAGGTTGACTTGCTAAATATTTGATGTAGTAATTTTTCACTAAATGTTTGGCGTAGCAATTGTTTCTTGTTGTTCTGAGGAATATCGAACACGGGAACACCGGGGAGAAAGGCTTTCTCAGTACTTTTGTCTTTTCTCTGAGCTGTGAGTCATTCATGGCACTGAGATGCTTGGCTGGGTAAAGTCCTCTCCTTATTCAAACTATTGTTCTACTTTTGGCCAAAAATGAAATTCTGGGTCCTGAGAAAAACTCTGTTGACCCAATGTGTATATGTTCTACTTTGGTTTGGAATCTAGAGTTTTAGCTTCTTTTCTCTGGATACAGAAGTTCCCACTGAGTAAATTGTCGTTACTCAAGTGCCGTTTGGAAAGGAAATTGGAGAAATGGGGAAGTCAGGGGAGCAAACTTTGCTTAAAACATAGGGGAGCTTCCTCACAGCGCTGAGAATATAATCATGTCCAAGCTGTGAACTCTGGAGAATACTGTTACTTTGTTGGGTTCCCTGAGTTCAGACAAACAGCCTGTCTGTCCCTTTATGCCCCAAGCACAGGCCTCCAGCCAATTTAATCAGAGTCCTGCTCAGCACCACCAAGTGTGCTGAGCTTATTATTATTATTTTTTTTTTATTGAAGTATAGTCGACTTACAGTGTTGCGCTAATTTCTGCGGTACAGAAAAGTGACTCAGTTATACACATATATACATTCTTTTCTTTATATTCTTTTCCGAAGGGGAGGAGGAAGGGAGAGGGATGGACTGGGAGTTTGGGGTTAGGAGATGCAAACTGTTACATTTAGAAAGGATAAACAACAAGGTCCTACTGTAAAGCCCAGGGAACTATATCCAAGCTCTTGAGCTTATGTTCTGTAGGAAGTCCTTTGCTCAGTTTTATGAAAGACAAAATCAAATGGAGCTCACAGGTCAGAAGGAGTTTTCCAACATTTTTAGGAAGAAGACAAACCCATGTAAGCACAACAGAAAAAGATAAGACCATTGGAAAAGTAGAAGAAGGCATGTGAGTTAAGGACATGAGAAATGGGAGGAAAACAGAAAAAGCTAGAAAATGGGAATAATGCATCGCCTCTTAGACTCTGGGTTTTTTCACACGAATTCCTCCGTTCAATAGCTACACAAACTTGTGAGTTAAGCCAAGCAGGACTTACTCTGTCCATTACCCCATCACTGAGGTGTAGAGAGAGAAAATCACTGGACCCAGGTTACCGCACACACGTACTCACACTCACACAAAATGCTGTCAGAACCTCACCTGGAAGTCAGGTGTCTCAGCTCCCAGTCTCTCCACTAGAGCAAGGTGCCAGCTTGGAAGGAGAGAGAGAAAAAGAGTTTCTGAACATTGTCGGGGCCATGCATGAGCCCCTGTAAGTTTTATAATCTATGGCTGAACAGGACATAAAGGTCAGTGCTATAAGCCCTTATAGCACTTACTTATTATCTATAAGTAAGATTTCTTACTTGGCTTCTCAAAATCCTTAGGCCTAAGAGAAGCATGTGCCCATTTATATACCAAAGCTTCTTGTGCTGCATCTGCTCTATATTAATGTCTTGCGATGTTCCCAATGATTTGCTTTAAAGCCACACCGATCAGCAATTTCATTGTGAGTGTATTCATTTATTTGCTCAACAGATCTGTATTGGGTTCCTAACACATGTCAGAAAATGTGTTCTCTGCTGGGTATATGATAAGGAAACTGGACGGATGTCCATCCCATTGTGATTTAACGGGATGGAGAGTGTGGTCGTGCAGGGAAACTCCAAAGGAGGCTGGTGTTGGAGGCTCTTCCTAAGCCAGTTTCCCTGTCCTGTTGACCCTGGGTCCCCACCGTGACTGCCGTCCCCCACCCCGTGCTCGGGAGAATTCTGCAACACAGCAACTCCCCACCTCCCTCCTTCCTCAGGAAGAACTTGCAGTAGATTTCTAATGGGCTAACGCCTCTGCCCTTTGTATTTGGACAGCCCAGTGGCTCTGCAACAGGAAGTGAACAGATAGTAACCCGTCCTCTTTCCTACGTCTGGATTCACGAGCTCAGTTTTGTGTCCATCTTGTTCTCTCCTGCTGTGCGCTTCTAAGGGATTAACTAACCGCCCCATCACTGAAAAGTTGTCCCACGAGGGAGTCTAGCCCAAGCACCTCAAAGTTGTCTTCTCGTACTCTGTCGGCCCAGTCCCAAGCGGGTATCATGACGCTACCATTTTATTGTGCCTCTTCCTTTTTTCTATCCACAGAGGAATGTGGACGTATAGGGGCAGAGAAAAGTCGGGCATTGGGGATTTGGGATGCTTTAGGCACATGTTTCCACAGTTAAATGCCGACCCTTACATTTGCTAGGTTGAGCCCATTAATAAGGACCTAAAGAAGTAGGAACGCACTGGATGACCCATTGAGTGTATCAGGGTCACGGAGGCAAAAGACTGTCTCCTTTCCCCTGACCCCTCCAGATATCCAGTGTTGTGTGCGGTAAGGGTCACAACTTGAGAATCTAAGATAAATGTTTTTGATATTCAGGGTGAAAAAGAGTCTTCAGGGAAGAACTTGCCATTAAGGACGAGAGCTGGGACATGCGAGAGCTGAGTTTGGTTCCAGGATGGTTGTTTAGGGTTAGAAGTGAGAATAAACGGATTCGTATTACTGGCCACTGAAGCCCTCATTCACTCAAAACCTGTAATAAATACCTTCCAGGTATCAAGCACCATGTGCTAGGGTCTGAATGTTTGTGACCTACACTCCCTCAAACTCGTATGTTGAAATCTTTTTTTTTTTTTTTTTTTTTTTGCGGTACGCGGGCCTCTCACTGTTGTGGCCTCTCCCGTTGTGGAGCACAGGCTCCGGACGCACAGGCTCAGCGTCCATGGCTCACGGGCCCAGCCGCTCCATGGCATGTGGGATCCTCCCGGACCAGGGCACGAACCCGTGTCCTCTGAATCTGCAGGCGGACTCTCAACCACTGCACCACCAGGGAAGTCCATATGTCGAAATCTTAACCCCCAAGGTGATGGTATTAAGAGGTGATGAGGTCATGAGGATGGAGCCCCCATGATGGGATTAGTGTCTTTATAAAGGGGCCCCAGAGAGCCCCTCACCCCTTCTGCCATGTGAGGACACAACGAGAAGACGCCTTCCATGAACCAGGAAGCAGGTCCTCATCAAACACCCCTCCGAATCTGCCTGTGTCTTGATCTTGGACTTGCAGCCTCCAGAACTGTGAGAAATAAATGTTTGTTGTTTATAAGCCACCCAGTCAGTGGTCTTTTTATTATAGCAGCTCTGAACAGACTAAGACACTATGAGAAGTGTGAGGAATGTGAAGAATAATAAGATATAAACCTCCCCACAGGGCCTTGCAATCCAGCTGGATTCTAGGGAAATGGGTCTGTGGTGAAAAAACAAGTACACGGTGAAAGAACTCCTTCAATAACATTGCTATAAAGCTACTTAAGATATTATAAGCACCAGACCTTCTTGTTGGAGCAAATGTGTGGGAAGATATAAAGGATGCATTTGGACCCAATCAGAGCATGGAGAAACAGTGACCTGGACAGAGGGGGAGCTGGCTGGGACCCCAGGCTTGTCAGAAGCAAATTCACTCCTTCCAGGCAGTTTTATGGGGACGGAGAACAGGAAGGGGAAAGTGTGATTAGGCAAAGGACCTTGCTGTGAGCAAATGTGAGACCTTCCTCGGGATTTCTCGAACTACTGTGGGAGAGATGTAGAGGGTTTTTATGAACCTGCATTTTTCTTGCCTGGTGGTGTTTCAGGAAACCTCTTGTGCACAGAGAGCAGGTTGACTTCTTTCCCTTTCTTGGAAATCTGATAGCAAACTGGAAAGGGCATGAGTGAAAAAAAAATGACTCTTTTAATCAAATAAATCCTAAAATGAAGTTATCTTCACTCATTGAATGATATAAAAACTGTCACTATACTTGATGTAGGTAACTGTTAATGGTAAGCCATCCCCATCCATTTGAGGTCACTTGGAGGATGAAAGAGAACAGATTTCGTGGTTTGTTAACATTAGGTTTGGTTGCACATAAGAGAAACCACAAAATAACAGTTGTTTCAGCAAGATAGAAGTTTGCTCCTCTGTCACAGAACTCTGCAGATGGGCAGTCCCAGGCTGCCAAGGTGAACTTTGGGGACTCACGCTCTGATCTTTCCACTCTGACATTTTCAGTGCATTCATGGCTTTCATTTCCAAGGCCACCTCATGGTCCAAAATAGCTGCTGGAGCTCCAGCTATCACATCCTCAACGAAGAAAAGAGAAAGATGTATAGCAGAAACATCAAAAGGACTCTTCCCAGGAGTCTATGCCCTTCAAGAAAACTTCCCACTCCGTGTTTTCACTTACATCTTATTGACCACAGCTTAGTCACACGTCCACTTCCAACTGCAAAGGAGGCCAAGAAATGCAATGTTCAGTGCCTGTGTAGAGGTTTAGAGGTTTGTTCTTTGAGGCGGGAGAATGGATGGGTATCGGTAAAAACTGGCAGTCTTTGCTCCCTTGTCCTTCTGTCTTCAGAGCTGTGTTGCCCCCTGAATTCTCAATCCCCCCTCCCTCCTCCTGCCCCACCCACCGTGCCTGACTCCCTGATTATCCCTAGAAATTGTACCCTATGAAAGTCTGTTCTCACAATAGAGCACACAGTGGGCTCTAGACACTCAGATTGGATCAAAATTTAACAAAAACTTCTAGAACATGTACCTGTGCCAAGCGCTATGTTAAGTGCCTCCATGTACCTTGTTCTCAAGGGTATGGCCTACAAATTGTGAGATAACACAATTCATCCAACATTATAGGACTCCGGAAAGGCTGTGTGTTTTTCCTTGGCTCCCGGGACCCACTCGAGAAGGAGGGATGCCAGGAATATTTGCTCATATCCTCCTGCTCCTGACTTTTTGTCTCTTTCCTCTCCCTTTCTCCTCCTTAGGAACAGAGGAAAATAGAACTGAAGCCTGCTCTTAAAATGTTAACCGAGGCCCTGGTACCTGGGCGGTAAGCAGAGCCCACGGCAATATTGCAAAGAGACCAAGTGAGTCTTTTTCTCTTGGGGTTTCCCTCTCTTTCCTGGTTCAGTGCACATTCACTCTGAGGGCTGCCCAATCAGTCGAATCTGTGTTGTGTTAGCAAAACTGGCCCTTTCTCTCCAGTCTCCTAGTTCCTGGTCCTTCACCTGCTGAAACGTGCAGGTAAGGGACCAGGGATGCCAACTTAACAAAAGGAAGAGGTGTACGCAAAGGTATTTCCTATTGTACATTAAGTGTGTTTGTGAACTTTTCAGCTTTTCCTCTCCCCGGGATCCACCCTGGTTGTTAGAAATTTAGTTCTACTTGGATTACTGTCATGACAACATTTCCCTGCTTTAAATTTCAAGCTTTGAGCAAAATATGGTTGCTGACACTTTTCTATAACTTCCCTAAAATGCCATCTTTCTGCAAATGAATCAACTCTTTCGGCTGTCTTTTCAAAATTTTGAATCCCCCAAGAGAATACTTAGTCATAATTATTTGGTGGGTCCTTGTTATACTAAGCAACAATAATGCATACCTAAGTCAGGAAAAAGAATATAAAAGAAAAGGGAGTGAGAGAGAGCCGAAGAAGAGAAACAGGCAGTTGTGGGGTCATCTGTGTAGATGCAGATTTGTTGTTAAGACGTCTGTATATTAAACTAAGCCTTTTCCAAAAAGAAAACAGGCGTGTATAAGCCTCTTTAACTATTGTAGGGAGTGCACTGCCGACACTAATCACACTTCAAACGATCTACACACTAAACATTTAGAGGTTATTTGAAATCATGATTGAAAATAAAATGAATAACAGCACTGAGGCTGCAGAGAAGGGTTTTCTTGTGCCCACAGGTCAAGGTCCTTACAGCCAAAATGCTACTTCAGAAAGGCCTTTCTTATTTACCATCTTGGGCAAGATTGGGTGGAAGACTGTGGTCTTCAGAAAACGTTTCTGTGTTGAATTTCTCTCTAAGAATTGTCACGCCCCCATCCCTACCTCACCGACATGATAAAACCTGAGATGATTTGAGAGCTTGCCCTGAACAGATCTGATGTCAGCCATCCAGTCCTGCGGATCCATGGGTCCCTCTGTCACAAAGCCAACCCTGCCTTCCACAGAGAGTGAGAAACTGGCAAAGTGAATGAAACCCAGAACTGGGGTGTCAGGGAGTTTGAGTTCTAACACCAGCAAGTCCCCTATGTCTTTACGCCCAAGGTCTCTATAGATGAGGAAACGGGGGGTGATCATCTCTCAGGTCCTTTCTGGCTCCAAGATTCCGCTTTTCCCTCCTACCTGAAATTCTGCAGGGACAAGGTCACGTCTTTGTCTTAAGGTTCCCTCCCTTGCCTCTAGTTTAAATGTAAATGCCCAAGAGAGGGTGGCATCTTAATGCATTTTCAGTAGTTTACATTTCAGTGTGAATTATTTTTAGAATTGTGATGAAATGAAGCTGTGAAATCTTCATTTCAGGCTTGTCACCGATAACGCAGATAACTTGGCAAAGGACGGCTGATTTTTTTCATCTTTTGCAAACTGAGGGCTCTCCTTCAAATGCTTGCTTGCATGGTGCGCAGAAAACACTGTAGCACAATTGCTGCAGAAACACGGAAGGATAATGACCAAGGCTTCCGTGGTCTCTCTGATTTTGGTCTCGGTTCATGTGTAGATTGATTTCAAAGTAAGCCTGTGAAGACTAATCTCTTCCACTGAGCCCCAGTTAGGAAACAGCCAAAGGAACAGCTGTTTTGCTGGGGGTTTTTTGTGTCACAAGTTGCTACATACTGTACTTTTTAAATGGAAAATCCCCACATTTGAGGGCTTATGTTTTCTGTAGTATCTCGAAACTTCGCTTGAGAAAGAGCCTTCAGAATTTTTCTGTGGTCCTCTCAAGTTTCAAAATAATGATACTTAGAAGGTATTCTTCAGGGTTTCCATCAGTCAAGGGCACAGAGTTCTGAAAATCTAGTGCTGTGAGGGCAGACAGAACCGCTGGCCACCTGCCAATAGATTTGTGCTGTTTTCCTCTTTAACTCACAGCCCTGGAAATTCCGACGGTGTCAGTAGCTCAATGGTTTTCTAAGTATATGCCCCTTCGCCTGTTTGAAATGTTTCTCTCTGGCTGGGGAAGCTTTAGAAACTTGCAATTTCTTGCTTCCCTGGTTTGTAATAATTAAGACATTTCTACTGAGTTTAAATCAGCTCAAGAAACAAAAACACATAGTGCTAGAAGAGGAGGTCTTGCCTCTCTTGCAGCATGATGTAAGGAAATAAGTACTTGGCTTGGGAATTAAATTTAAATGACTTTGGGCGAATCACATCACCTCTTTGAGCCTCAGTTTTGTCATTTGTAAGATGGCGATGCAAGTAACAATCTTGCAGGTTTTGTTTATAAGTTTAGAGATAAATGTGTGAAGCGCAAAAGAATAGCATTTTGTAAATTGTCGCTCCAGTGTTGGATATTTTAGTTGTTTGGGGGAGATTTCATTCTTATAAGTAATATTTAGACTAAACTATCTTGTGGCTGAGAGATTCTTCAGTCCAAAGATAGCAGGGTCACCTTGGGTCTTGTCTGCCCTGTGCTCACAGAACTTCGCCTTCTCTGTAACCGGCAGGGTCTCTTCCTTTTGGTTACAAGGTGCAAGGATGTGGGAGAGGGAATAGTTAACCTATTAGGAGATAAGCCCAGCTGCATTAAAGGCTTAAGTCCAGAGTCCTTACATGTAACAGGCAACCATCCTACCATGGCCTTTGTTCAATGGCTAGAGTCGATTACATAAAAAAAAACCTCTGTTCCTGATGTCCTCTGTCACAGAACTGGGACGTTATTTGAACAGCAATAGCATCCCACCAGCTGCTATCTCATGCTTGTCTGTGTCTTTTCATTGATCTCACTGTCCCTCTCTGTTGTGTGTCTTGCTTGGTCAACCTTTTCTCTGTGTATTTTTCCATATCTACTTTGTCTCCACGAATATATTTTTCTAACTCCTTTTGTTCTATTGCTGATCCAAAATATAAAATTAAAACCCTTTCTAAAGATTATTTTCTCTAGTTAAAGATGGCAGGTGAATCTCACGCATGCATCTTTATTCTCTCCTAAAACTTCATACAGCAACCCAAAGGAGGTTATCAAAAAAACAGTCATCATGAAATGTAAACTCACATAGATAAGGAAAAGAAAAGAGAGGCAATGGGGGTGGGTGGGGATTTGCAAGCAAGAAATGGAAGGTATCTCTTTGGTAGAAAGAAGTACAGATCTAAGAAAGGTAAATTCCAAGCCTGCATTAATAGAAGCCAAGAAGCAGGACCCTGGGAGGCTCAGGAATTTGTTGCACTGATAACCCTTAGAATAGTTTTGGAAGTGGTGTTGAAAACAAGAGGATTAGGTGAAAGTCTGTGCAAGAAGCAGTTGGGTCCTTGAGCTGTTCTTACTTCCTCCCCACCTGATAGAAGACTGGAAAGTGAGGGCTGTGTGCAACAGACCCCATCTACGTACAGAGAGCATCCAATCTGCCTTTTAATGCTCTAGCCTTAACTATGCGTGGATCACAAAGGATCACCAGACATCTGTGGAAGCTTTCATTGTAAAAGAGAGAGACTGCAATAGGCTTAATGCTCATCATCCCCCAAATTCATATGTTGAAACCTAACCCCCAATGTGATGGTATCTGGAGGTGGGGCATTTGAGGTCATGAGGGTTGAGCCCCCATGAATAAGATCAGTGCCCTTACAAAAGGACCCCAGAGAGCTCCCTCACCCCTTTTTTCTGTTTGAGGATGAAGCCTATTCAGTGAGAGGGTGGTCATCTATGAATCAAGAAGAGGTTCATGCCAGACACCAAATCTGCTGGCACCTTGATCTTGGACTTCTAGCCTCCAGAACTATGAGAAATACATGTGTGTTGTTTATAAACCACCTAGTCTATGGTATTTTTGTTATAGCATCCCTAACAGACTAAGACAGAGACCAAAACATACAGAAAACAGAAACTTGAAGGTGACCATATAGGGAGAACAAAATTTTAAGAAACATTTATTAATATATGCGGAGGAATAAAAGACTATCACATCTTTGGAAATCACAATATGACTGCAACAAACAACTCCATAGAAATGTTGGAAGATAAAATTGAGAAAATGCACAAAGCAATAGAAAATAGGAATGAAAAGATAAGACAATTGAAGATGGGTCTGGGGTATCCAAACACACAACTAATAGGAAGGAAAAAAATCATCAGAGGAACTATTCAGAGCTTCCAGAACATAAGGGAATAAGTTGCCAGATTGAAAGGGACCATTGAGTCCTTAGCACAATAGGTGAAAATGGACCCACACAATCACCCCTCACTGTGAAGTCTCAGAACCCAGGAACAATAGAAAGAAGATTTTGTGAGAATCTTTCAGAGAAAGAAAACGGTTTCCTATAGCAACATGGATCAGAATGGCATGGACCTCACAAAACAACACTAGAAACTGAAATTAGAGACGTAGCTTCAAATTTCAGAAAGGGAATGAATTTCCATCTAGTTGTTTATGCGCAGAGAAGCAATCATTTGTATATGAAGGCAGATTAAAAATGTTTCAGGTCAAGCAGACCTGTCACTTACCCTTTTGAAGGGCATTACAGAGACAGGCGAACAGGGGATCCAGTGAGGAGTGAGGGGGACACACAGGGTGAAGGGGGCGGAGGGTCCATGATTACAGCTGTGTGGGGAGCCTGGAGGTCACCAAGCTTCATGGGAGCAACCCAACCCAACCAAAAAGCCATCCCCACCGTACTCCAGGGAAAACAAAAAAGTGTGCAAGAAAGGAAAAATAATCATAGCTTACTTACCACCTGTCTCAGGAATGAATGGCATTCACATGGTCACAATAAGCTAAACTCCAACGTTAAACAACATTATGCTATAACCGCATTAGGAAGATGAGAGACTGGAAGTGTGTGTGTGTGTGTGTGTGTGTGTGTGTGAGAGAGAGAGAGAGAGAGAGAGAGAGGGAAAATAACTGAAATACTAAACTTCTAGAGTGAGAAACCAATAAAACAGAAATCGAGAAGCAGCAGTACAAGCATTTTACTGGAAATGCAAAATTAATTCCAAGAGAAACAGTTGAAAGTCATGGTTTCTGTGGATCAGGAGACTCTTTAAATTATTTACATGTATAACTTTAATAAAAATAAAAAGGAAAGGGAAAAAGCAGCCAGGGGAGAAATATTAATTACAGTGCTTCTCAAGTAAACATTCTTTTTTAAAAAAAATAAGCAAAAACTCTTCTTTAAAAATTAAGTTGCACTCCCCTTACGTGACATGAATTTCTTTCCCTTATAAAAGAATGACTCTCAATAGAATAAAGATATTCCTAGTCTTAAAAATCACACAACTAAATCTAAGTTTAATAACTAGGATGCTAATAGCTACAGCATCTTTGTTGAGGTAGCATATACATACAATAAAATACACCCATTTAAACGTCATTTCAATTTGCATCTGTGCAACTTCTACTGCAATCAAGATACAGATAATGGGGCATTTCCATCATGCCTAAAAGTTCCCTCTACTCCATCTCAGACAACTCCTACCTGAAGCTCCAGGTAACCACTGCCCACTTTCTGTCACTTTAGATTAGATTCGTCTCTTCTAGGGTTTCACAGACACAAAATGAAATACACGTAGTACATAGTCTTGTGTCTGGCATTCTTGCAGACGCGTGTAACGTGCATTCATGTTTTGTGCATCAGTGGCCCTTTCTTGTTATTACGGAAGAGTATCCCACGGTCTGAATACACCATAATTTGTTTATCTAAGATAAAAGCTTTTTTGGAAAACTTGGGACGGTTCATTTTTTTTTTTGATTCCTCAAGTCTCTAGGTGACAAGCTCTTTCTTCCCGTCAGCAAACTCTCTCCTTGGTCACTTATCAAAAAGGGAACAGGGATCTGACAGTGCAGTGAGATTCTTCTGGGTAACCCAGCTCCGTTGCTTAGCAACACACAGAATAACTGTATTAGTTTAGTGGATTCTGAACAAAAAGGTAATCATCTTTTATCCCCAGACAGATAGAAGATGATGTGATTTCAAGTAAAGTGGGGGAAGAAATAAAAACCATGTGCATGGAAAGAAAACACATCTAGTAAATAAATGCATCATAATAATTCTTATACCCACACCGCTGAGCCCCATCAAGTGTTCTGTAGGAAACCAAGGAACCCTCGTTTACATTAACTATCATGGTATAGGCACTGGTGTGCAAAATCTTTTAAAAGGCACAAACAAATGATGCCAGAGACAATTATAATTGGTGACCAAAATAAAGAGAAACACATTAACCTGAATTAGCATTAATACTTCAAAGAATCCATATGAAGTGAATGAGATATTTTGTCCTATATGTTTGCCTCTTCCAAAAAGAAGGAAAAAATCCCTTTGGACTTTTTCTTCTACACGCCAGAGTGAGTAACTTCTTTCCATAGGAAAGGTGCTGACTTACATTTGTTCACCTGGTTCCTTAACCTCAAAAAGAATGGCATTCATTTTGCAGGTGATGTTACTAACAGAAGTTTTTTTTAACTTCCTCTGGAGTTTTGCCAACTTGACACCATTACTTCCTTCTCATTATCTGCCCCCCTTCCCTCCCCCACCCATGATAAAATCTGGCAGAAATAGCTCTGCTGAGAGTCATGGATTTAATGAGCAGAATATCCCCCAGCCATTTAATGCAAAGTGTTTAATAATCAATCAGAGATCAGTTTCACTTAATTTTACAGGGTTGAGAGGGAGACAAAAACCCTTCACCATCATTTTTGAGCCATCCCTGGAGTGGTTCCCCACTTGTCTCCTGATGACAGATTTCTTGGTTTAAATCATGCCCCAAGGGAATGGATACGAAACTCTGGTCATGCAGTTTTCTGTCAGTGCCTGGGCATCTGGTAAAAGACAGCTTTGCAGTTTCATTTCTTTTAGGGGTGAAGCTGACCACCAAATAATTGGGTTCATATCCCCTCTTTTCTTAGATGGCAAGGACAAGTTCTCCTATAAACGTGCTTCATTGCAACCTTCAAAGGAAAGGAGCTGGGGAAACACATCTTCCAGAGCTGCTATCTTTTTATTTTCAGCCCAATTTAAAATATTCTGATCTTTTCTGACTTTGAATTGTACGAGACATCCACTTGTGTTTCGAATTGTATGTTCTGGGAGAGGACGCCGAGGCAGATAAACAGGAAGGCAGGCCCTGCCAGAGACCTTGCAAAACACATCCTGGGGCCCCATACAATTAATGAAAATCTCCCAGCCGCACGGCTCTAGCCAGAGCTGCTGCCGCTCTAGGGATGAGGCAGAATCACTTCTGAGTCACTAAGTGCCCACGGTGTTTTACTCCCTGTTGTGACATTTTGTGGCTCTGGTTTCTGCTCTGGGGAGATTTATCAGTTAAAAGAAGAGACTGGATGGAAAAATCTGGCTTTGCCCATTAACAGATTCTGGTCCACAATTGCCCTGTTTACAGACATTTACTGAAATGGATTCTCCTTGTGGTTAAAAGACTGAAACTCTGAAAGAACATGTCTGTATCTCTATATTTTAAAATATACAAAAACAAGAGCCAGATTTCAGACTGGTTCTTTTTTTTTATATTGAAGTACAGTTGATTTACGAAGTTAATTGCTGATGTACAGCAAATTTACTCAGTTATACATATATACATTCTTTTTTATATTCCTTTCCATTATTGTTTATCCCAGGACATTGAATATAGCTCCCTGTGCTGTACAGTAAGACTGGTTCATTTTTAACTTAGTGCTCTCAAGGGATAGATGATGGTGAGGGAAAAATATCGGAGCAGTGTTCTCTAAAATTCAGATTTGGGGTCCATTTCATCTACTCATCTTCATCTTCATCTTTCTGAGTTTTGTTTCCTTTTTAAAAAAATTTTTATTGGAGTATAGTTGATTTAAAATGTTGTGGTAGTTTCTGCTGTACAGCAAAGTGAATCAGTTATATAATACATATACATATATCCACACTTTTAAAACTTCTTTTCCCGTATAGGCCATTACAGAGAATTGAGTAGAGTTCCCTGTGCTATACAGTAGGTCCTTATTAGTTATTTATATATATATATATATATATATATATATATATATATATATATACACACATATATACATATATATATATATATATTTTTTTTTTTTGCAGTATGCGGGCCTCTCACTGTTGTGGCCTCTCCTGTCACAGAGCACATGTTCCAGATGCACAGGCTCAGCGGCCATGGCTCACGGGCCCAGCCGCTCCATGGCATGTAGGATCTTCCCGGACCGGGGCACGAACCCGTGTCCCCTGCATCGGCAGGCAGCCTATCAACCACTGCACCACCAGGGAAGCCCTAGTTATCTATTTTATATATAGTAATGTGTATATGCCAATCCCAGTCTCCCAGTGTATCCCTCCTTGTCATTATCCCCCCCTGGTAACCATAAGTTTGTTTTCTACATTTGTGACTCTATTTCTGTTTTGTAAATAAGCTCATTTGTACCACTTTTTTAGATTCCACATATAAGCGATATCATATGATGTTTGTTTTTCTCTGTCTGACTTACTTCACTCAGTATGAGAACTGAAATTTGTTTTCTTTTTCCTCCTCTGCTGTGAGTTTCTGGCGAGATGGCAAGAAACTAACAGTGATAAGAAAAAGTAAGACACACTCTCTGTGCAGCACTAATGAAATGGAAACTACAAAAGAGCTGCCCAGTAGACTTTCTGAGACTTAAGCCCATTATAACATAGAGCAAAACAATGCAGTTACAGTTGTTTTTAGATTTATTTTGTGTTGAGGTAACATTGAGTTTAATGTGTACACCATTTTATTTCTACTTCTGTCTACCGTACAGTGTGGAGCAGGATAATTCTGTGCTCTTGGGGGGTTGTCCTGTGCACTGTAGGATGTTAGCAGCATCCCTGGTCTCCACCCACCAGATGCCACTAGCACTCCCAAAGTTGTGAAAATGAAAAATATCTCCAAACATTGCCAAAAAGTCCTCTGAGAAGGGACTTGGGAAGCTGAGCCTTGTGGAGGGAGCAGGGTGGTGCTGGACAGAGATCGCTGGCCAGGGGAGTCCGAAAACCAGCTGCCTCACCCAGGCTCTGATCCTCATGAGCTGTGGGTACCATGGAAAATCCACTTCATCTGTCCTACCATCGTGGGTGGTCCTGTGTCCAACCAACTGAGGCTCCTTTCTGGTTTTCATCTGTGTATTAGTCAGGGTCCCTGAGAGAGACAGCACAAATAAGGCACCTATGTCTATGTCTACAGCTCTAGCTCTACCTTTATATCTACTTATATATTTATTATTTATCTATATTTATATATATCTAAGTACTCCTCATCTAGATAGATAACAATATAGGTATAACTACAGATATGGCTAGATATGGAAATAGATAGTTGAGGACTTCCCTGGTGGTGCAGTGGTTAAGAATCCGCCTGCCAATGCAGGGGACACAGGTTCGAGCCCTAGTCGGGGAAGATCCCACATGCCGCGGAGCAACTAAACCCGTGCGCCACAACTACTGAGCTTGAGCTCTAGAGCCCTTGAGCCACAACTACTGAAGCCCACATGCCTAGAGCCCGTGTTCCGCAACAAGAGAAGCCACCGCAATGAGAAGCCCGCGCACCGCAACAAAGAGTAGCCCCCACTTGTCGCAACTAGAGAAAGTCCGCGAGCAGCAAAGAAGACCCAATGCAGCCAAAAATAAATAAATAAATAAATTTAGGAAAAATAGAAAAGAAATAGATAGTTGAGATTTGTAGAAATTGATACAGTTGAGGAGATTTACTACAAGGAATCTGCTCATGCAGTTACCGAGATGACTCCCATCTGCCATCTGTGAGCTGGAGACCCCTGACAGCGAGGGGGTATGGTTCAGTCCAAGTCCAAAGGCCTGAGAACCAGGAGCACCCATGTCTCAGGGCAGGTGTGAGGATGGATATTGCAGCTCCTGCAAGAGAGCAAACCTTCTTCCACCACTTTGTTCTCTTCAGGCCCTCCGTGGATTAGATGTGCCCCGCCTAGGGGAGGGGGTTTTCTTTACTGAGTCCACCCATTCAAACGCTAATCTCTGCAGGAAACACCCTACAGACACACCCAGAAATCTGGGCATCCCTTCACCCAGTCAAGTGGATGTGTAAAACCAACCATCACAACTTCCTATTGTTAAATTATAATGGCCTTGGGCTACAGCATTCTGCTTCCAGGAGCCCGAAGGAGGAAAGGCAGTCCAATCGCGTGGATTTTCAACACTAATAGTCTACAATCCCAGTGAGGGCTGGAGTCAAGAGGGAAAGACTAGGGCACATCACTAATTATTAGAGAAACGCAAGTCAAAACTACAGATCAAAACTACCTCACACTGGTCAGAACGGCCATCGTCAAAAAAGTCTACAAACAATAAATGCTGGAGAGGGTGCGGAGAAAAGGGAACCGTTGGTGGGAATGTAAATTGGTACAACCACTATGGAGAACAGTACGGAGGTTCCTTAAAAAACTAAAAACAGAGCTACCATATGACCCAGCAATCCCACTCCTGGGCATATACCCAGAGAAAACCATAATTCAAAAAGATACATGCACCCCAATGTTCATTGCAGCTCTATTTACAATAGCCAGGACATGGAAACAACCTAAATGTCCATCAACAGAGGAATGGATAAAGAAGATGTGGTATATATATACAAATATTACTCAGCCATAAAAAAGAAAACAATAATGCCTTTTGCAGCAACAGGGTTGCACCTAGAGATTGTCATACTAAGTGAAGTAAGTCAGACAAAGACAAATATCATTATGATATATGTGCAATCTAAAAAAATGGTACAAATGAACTTATTTACAAAACAGAAGTAGAGTCACAGATGTAAAAAAGAAAAGTTATGGTTACAGGGGGTGGGTAATGAGAAGGACGGATACATTGGGAGATTGGGATTGACATATACACACTACTATACATAAAATAGATAACTAATAATAGGACCTACTGTATAGCACAGGGAAATCTACTCAATACTCTGTGATGGCCTATACGGGAAAAGAATCTAAAAAGAGAGTGGATATATGTATATGTATACCTGATTCACGTTGCTGAACACCTGAAGCTAACACAACATTGTAAATCAACTCTACTCCAATAAAAATTAGGAAAAAAAAAAGAATAAGGTAGACGTGGGTAAGTGAGCCAATGAGTGATGCTCTGTGTACCAGAATCTCCTGCCCTCTCTGCTCCTTCCCTAAACTTCATCTCCCTTCCTTCTTTTGTTCATGAAGTCATGAGGCACCCAGCCATGGGTTGAGGGAGGGAGACTATGAGCCTCTGTGGAGCACCAGTGTGGTTTTTAAGTTTCATGTAGTCAGTATGATCCAAAGATCCAAAATATGTACTCAACATATTGGGACACACACACACACACACACACACACACACGCACGCACTTCCAGGTACTAGTCCACACAAAGTAATTAGTCCACAAAACCAAAGAATTTCTCCTTGTCAGTGTCTGTTAGAGGCAGCGACACTCATTTCACTCAGCTGCATTCTAGCATCAGATTCTGGGAGAGGAATGTCCAGCAGGCATCTCATCTCTCCTGTAAAGATTTTATTCCAATAGCATCTGAGAGCAAAAAAAAAAAAAAAAAAAAAAAAAAAAGACAAATTACATCACCAGTGAAAATGGCCTAACCCAGAGGCAGAGGGACTCCCTTCAAATATGAATCAGTAAAAAAATTAAACAGGGAGGTCGTGCTTTGACTACAGCATCTGCAAAACTAAGGAGCTCGTGTCCCCTTTTCCAAGAGGAGGACGGCTAATGCCCCTTGGATCCAGCGCAGCCGCCCCAGTGGCCGGAACTAATGTTTGCAGAAGCGATGAGCTGCTAATTAAGGGTGCATCTGATGGTGCAGGAGGTGTAGCGAGTGGGCTCCTATCAGCGAACCTTGATCTATTTGGCACACCTGCGTGCAATTTATAAATCAACCGTACTGGTCCTGCCAAGAGGAAGTCTCCAAAAAAAGAGATGTGCTTCGTATTCCTGGAAATGCTTTTATTTAGGAGGAAAGCAGAGCACACACTTTGAATAGAATCAGCTGAGGCTGCAGACAGACTTTTCATGCAGCTCTACGATGTAGGCAGGGACGCACAGCCTTCCTTAAAAGCATATGTACGTTATTGAGAAGGCATATCTCTCCGTTTTCAGTGGGGGAATATCCTGGCTGGGTTTGGGTCTTACTGCATAACCAGGGCACAGAACTGCAACACAGTTGTCCGAATTCTCACACAAAATCAATTAGCAAGCACTTCTGACTCTGAAGCAAAGGGTTAGTATAAGGCCTGGCGGGACTCCCCTGGTGGTCCAGAGGTTAAGACTCTGGACTTCCACTGCAGGGGGTGCAGATCTGATCCCTGGTCGGAGAACTAAGATCCCACATGCAGGTGGCCTCTGTATACATAGGCCACTCTTACTAAGACGTGTATTTTTATGCTTGAATTGACAGCATTCAGCGCTCAGTTCTAAACTTTGCCCATCTGGACACTGCCCCTGATGACTGATATGAGACCCACACGCCATCCGTCAATTAAAAAGCTGGTCCCTATCACCCACTTGATGCTAGATTTTGACCCTCTTTACTTCTTCCTGTTACTTCCACCATCCTAGCTCCTTCACTCATTGGCTGTGTGACCCCCAGAAGTCGCTAGACCTCTCTGAGCTTCTGTTTCCTCATCTGTAAAATGGGGTAATAATCTCTACTTCAGGAACAGAACAGCTCACAACAGCTAGTTTGCAATGTACCCTTGACAGTATGGGTTTCAACCTCCCTTTTTACTCTCCTCCCCCAGCACTCCCCTCCCTGGTCCCTGCTATATCTCCATTACTGTAACTCCCAATGCATTGTTTTACTTCTTTCTCTGGCACAAGACCAAAAAAACAAAAAGATAATAAAATAATCATGTGAATTACAGGCTGCAGACTTCTGTGGCCACAAATTTAAGACTCTCCAGGGACATTTCTGAATAGGAACCAGGTTGATGATGAAGTCTGCAGTCCACTAGATGACAGCATTTCACATTCAGATGATAACTATTCCTATTCCACCACACGCAGGTTGGGGTGATATGCATTTAGAGGTCTAGAGTGAATTTTCTCATCATTGCCTCTGTGCAGTTTTATGCACGGGAAAGATAGGAATAGATAAAAGTCTTTGCCACCCGAGTTACTTAATATTTTCTTGTCTCATTTTATCCCTAGTAATTTTTAAGGGCTTAAATAATGCAGGTGAATGTAACCGGGATGGAAATATTTTAAAATAAATTTAATCTGAGATGAAACTCCTGCTTTGTTTCCTAGAGAAAGAATGGGTTCATAATTGGTAACTTTCAGTTAGCCTAAAATTTAAAAACAGTTTAGTAATGGATTTTGTCTTTCAGCATATATATGTTGCTTCGTGTCTCCATTTTATGTCATTTAGGTATTTGATTTCCAAGTGCCATGGTGTTTCATTTTTTTTTCAACGTGCCCAGTTAAAAATGAAAGTATGTAAGTATATAATCTTAGGTAGGAGAACTCCTTTCTAGTTGTGACATTGAAAGACTAAACCATAAGGGAAAGTATTACTACACAAATATAGTATAGACCATATAAATTTCTATAGACTATACTAATATATTTTAATGTATATCAAAATATCATATATTAGGAGGCAAATAATTAATGAGAAGGTAACCTTAAAGTATGTGAGAATCAAAATTTAACTTCTTAATTTTATTTTGTTTTATTTTATTTTATTTTTTTAACTGCTATGACAGGGCCCATGACCTTGTGCCTTAAAACCACACTTCATGGAATGTAAAGCATCACACCAGGCATTTTTTGGAGTGAATATTACTAAGATTCTAAGTCTGAAGAGGCTACTGTATAAATATTCCCATTATAATTTGGTAACAAAACTAGTTAGCTCCATAGTGTATCTGGGAGGCAGTGGGGCAGAGAGATGGAGGTTAGTACTACTTTAAGGGGGCCCACACAATGTATGTGAAGGTAGCCAATGAATTAGGGTATTTTAAAAATTCCTATTGCAAGCCTAACACTGACCTTACTAGTGAGACTTTAAAGACAAGCAAGACAGGGCATGTGTTTGGCTTCCAGATGCATGAATCCTACCCTCCCCTCAACCTCCATCATCTTAGCAGACCAACAGGACCCGTGTAGGAATATGGTGTAGGGAGGACAGCAAAGCAATTTCTTTTCTTTTTTTTTTTTTTTTTTTTTTAGCATTGGTGAGGCTATTTATTTTTTTTCCTGCTTTATAACAAATTTAATCAGTTATACATATACATATGTTCCCATATCCCCTCCCTTTTGCGTCTCCCTCCCACCCTCCCTATCCCACCCCTCCAGGCGGTCACAAAGCACCCAGCTGATCTCCCTGTGCTATGCGGCTGCTTCCCACTAGCTATCTACCTTACGTTTGGTACTGTATATATGTCCATGTCTCTCTTTCGCTTTGTCACAGCTTACCCTTCCCCCTCCCCACATCCTCAATTTTAAAAAGAGAGAATACTCACAAATCAAGAAGACATAAATAAACAAATAAAAGAAAATGAGTAAAAGGCATGAATGAGCATTTCATAATGGAAGAAGAGTGATTGAGCAATAAATATATGGAAGTATGTGCACCTCCAGCCATCAAAGAAACAGAAATTAATACTGAGAGACAGTATCTTTAGCTAATTTCATTGGCAGAATGGCTTCTTTTTTCAATTGTCAACTTAGTATCGGTAAAGATGCAGAAAACAGGACTTTTCATACGTACCACTACTGGGGATGATATTCATTTCCTTTAACCCATCATTCCTCATCTAATAAAGTACCCTAAGGAAATATTTGCAAAGATCTAGCTGCAATGATATTTACTTTAGTGATCTTTAGAATAGTTAAGAAAAGGAAGCAAATTAATATATATCCAACAAGGAGCTACTTGAATTATGATTTTTTTATACAAGAGAAAACTATGCAGTTATTAGAAAGGACATTATAGATTGTCTTAGTCAATGCTCTTCAGTTGAAATTCACTTAATAAGTAAAGTAAGAATGTAAAATATTGAAAGGTCAAAATAAACTTATGAACACTTAAGGAAACAAACTCATCAGGTCACATAGGAGCTGGAAGCAGAAATCAGGTATCAAGACTATTCACCTTTTCACCCATAGATACCTGTGGTCTCCCATCCCTGCCTCTCCATGGATCACGCTGTTACCCTGCTTCTATTTGTAGATCAGCTCACTTGCTTTACTCATGATATCTCTGCATAACTTCTGTTTGCAGGTAGCATTTTATCTTGATTTCACCAGTCCCAGCCAACTCACAGGACAAGTCAGTACAAAACCTCCATCTGGTCATTATAACAGACCAGACTTTCACAGCCTGATTCCAGATTACTGGGAGAGAGAATCTGATTGGCCCCATCAGGGGAGAGAGAGAGATAGAGGGGGAGTATGTGTGTGTGTGTGCACGTGTGAGTGTGTGTGATGTGGAGTAGGGGGACACTGGCCGTGGAGTGAGTGAAGAGGTATTATGAGGTGTGATCATGAGGCCCCTAAGGTCACCTTTTCCAGTCCTAAATTGGGTGGAGAGGGTAGGGTCTCTACAGATGGACTTGGCATGTCTATTACACAGAAGAATATTTAGTGATGTAAAAAGACATACAAACTCTACTGAATGTAAAACAGAGTGTGCTAAATGTGGTATAATCCTGATTTTTTAAAATAAATGTGCATAGAAAAAATTACTGGAAGAATCCCTGGTGGTGCAATAATGGAAGACTTTTCTTTTTTAAGATTTCTCTTTTCTAAATTTTCTGTAATAAAGTAGTATAATATAAGTATTACGGAAAATATATACTTTTTTTTTTTTTTTTTTTGTGGTACGTGGGCCTCTCACTGTTGTGGCCTCTCCCGTCGCGGAGCACAGGCTCTGGACGCGCAGGCTCAGCGGCCATGGCTCACGGACCCAGCCGCTCCGCAGCATGTGGGATCTTCCCGGACCGGGGCACGAACCTGTGTCCCCTGCATCGGCAGGCAGACTCCCAACCACTGTGCCACCAGGGAAGCCCAATATATACATTTTAATAAAGAAAATAAATACAGTAAGGGCATACAAAATTTAAATGAATAAAAAGAGCTTAGGATCCTAAATTAATCCTTATGAAAATATAATCACCCATATTAATGGGAGACTACTTTATAACCTGGCAGACAACAATATTGTGGTGGGTGATATTCTGAGAATCTCAAGGCAAGGAGTCCTTTTGCCCTAAAATTCATTACGGTTCTACTTGGGGAATGTGAGCAGTGAACATTTAAGGACATGTGTAATCTATAGGAAAAATATCAATACTGGGAATTTTTTTTTCTTCTAAGATTTCTTTTTTTTTTTTTTTTAAGAGCAGGTCTAGGTTCACAGCAAAATTGAGAGGAAGAGACAGAGATTTTCCTTAGCCCCTTTGAACCCCTCCACAGCCTCCCCATTATCAGCATCCCCTATCAGATGGTGCATTCGTTACAATTGATGAACCTACGTTGACAAGTCCTAATCACCCAAAGTTCATAGTTTGCATTAGGTCCAAGGGTTCACTTGCTGTTGTCTCACACGTGGTAGTTTTACTGCCCGAAAAGTTCTCTGTGCTCCATGTATTCATCCCTCCCACCATCACCCCACCTGGCAAACACTGATCTTTTTACCGTCTCCGTAGTTTTGCCTTTTCCAGAACATCATATGTTTGGAATCATACAGTGCATATGTAGCCTTTTCAGATTGGCTTCTTTCACTTAATAATATGTATTTAAGGTTCCTCCAGGTCCTTTCATGGCTTTATAACTCATTTCTTTTTAGCTCAGTGTAATAGCCCATTGTCTGTTGCACCACAGTTTATTTCTCCATTCATGTGTTGAAGGACATCTTGGTTGCTTCCAAGCTTTGGCCATTATAAACAAAGCTGCTGTAAACAACCCTGTGCAGCTTTTTGTGTGGTCACAGTTTTCAGGTCATTTGGCTAAATACCAAGGAGTGTGATTGCTGGATCTTATGATAAGAATATGTTGTTTTACAAGAAGCTGCAACGTCCAAAAGTGAGTGTACCATTTTGCATTTCCATTCTGATAAGTTTTCTAAACATTTATATAGCTGTTACAGTTAGTGATCCAAAAAACACTAAGAAAAGGTACAATTTTAAAAGGGAAGGAGAATTTTTTAATGCTCTAGTAGTTAGGACAAGACCCTTTCCCTTACAAACTAACTATATTCTTGTTTAAAAACACACTTTTCCCTCCAACCCCCTCACTTGTCTGTTGGCCCCCAAGCCTATAATTGCTCATATGCCCTGAAGATCAGCTTGGTAACAGCCCCCTATATCTCTCCCAACACAAATCTCAGTTTGCCAGCAAGAACGACCTTACTTTGTAAGAAGAACGTTTACGTCAAAGTGAATTTTTAAGAGATGCTGAAAGCTCCCCACTTCCACCCCATTCTTCCTAGAAAATAAATGTCCATTAAAGATTCACTTCTGTGTGTTAAGACAGTGCCCAGAAGCCAGCATTTAAGATGCAAATGGCCCTTGGAGGGGAATGCATTTAGCCACGAACACTTTAGCGTGGGTACTTGTATCAGGATGTGCTGTCCAGTTCCCTTCCGCAGCCCCGAGAGAAGGAGGGAGACTAGTGGCCTTTAAAAGAAAAGAATCCAAGATTTGAATGGATGCCAGGCGGCCTCTAGGAAGAAACAGCTGGGATCAGCAGGACGGCTCTAGACACTTGGCAGGAATCTACCCTGGGCAGGAGATGGGGGAGTCAAGGTTCAAAGGCAAAATAGCAAAGCGTTTATTTAACTCACAGTTATTCCCGAGAGGTGCCCCTCATCTTCACAGTTAACCTCTGGAGTTTCTGATCATCTCCCGTTATACAAATCCAGATCAGTGGGAGAACCCAGAGCTTTGTCCTCACCGGGAGGTGGGTTGGGTTGGTGGATCACCAACGGGCTGGCCGGCTGCCACTATGCTATCGCTGGGGCCTAGGGCCAGTTGTTGCTGCCAAGAGTCATAAATCAAGAGTTTTAACCTGTTGCTCGAAGGTAGAGTCCACAGTTATTTTTCTTGTAGTGCTTTAGCACCCAGTTGAGCACGTGGCTGATTAGGCTCACAGGAGCCAGGGCACGGCTTGCTCCAGGTTGTGTCGGCTGAAAAGTGTCCCTAGGACACACTGCTCTGATGTGGCTGCAACTGAGATTTGGGGTTTTAATATTTTGCTGCCTAGTCGAAGCCTACAGTATTTAAGAGGCATTCCATCTCACTTAACCCTTGGCGGAGCATTTTAGGGGTCCTGGGGTGCCGAGATACTTGCTTTCAAGCCTCTTCCTATCCAATAGGGGTGCTTAAACAAATGCAGAATTAATTTGTTCATGTGAGACGGTTTGTGATAAATAGTAGGAAGGATGCCAATTTCCACGGAGGGAGAGATGGACGTGGTGGAGAGGGGTGGGAGTTGTAGGGGGTATAGGAAGGCAAGGGATTATCCAGTGGACTCAATGCAATCCCAGGGTCCTTGTAAGGAGAAGGCAGGGGACACAGGGTGAAAGGAGATGTGACAACAAAAGCAGAGATTGAAGCGGGTGATGTATTTTGAAGATGGAGGAAGGGGCCACAAGCCAAGGAATGAAGGCAGCCTCCAGAAACTGGAAAAGGTTAGGACAAAACTCTCCCCTGGAGCCGCCAGAAGGGATGCAGCTCTGCTGACATTTTTACTTTGGCCCAGAAGACCCATTTCTGACTTCTGACCTCCCGAACTGTAAGACAATAAATTGGTGTTGTTTTAAGCCACTAAATTTGTGATAACTTGTTACAGCTGTACAGGAAACGAAAACACCCAGGGATGGACAATTTCATTTTGAAGTTTTATTTGGGCTGTTAAGCAGCAGAGAAGGAATGTTAAACACCCAGACTCCGGAGTCAGATGGCCAGAAACCAAACCCTAGTGAGCAGCTCTGTGAATTGGGTACATTACTTAACTTCTTTGGGTCTCGATTTACATTTTTTTGGTAAAATGGATCCCGGTCATGAGGATTTACATGAGTTAATACAGGTAACATTCTTGGACCAGTGTCTGGTACACAGCAAATGCTCGACACATTTTAGTTTATTCATATAATATTTTGCAGCACATTTCAGCAAATGTTGTAGCTAGGATTGTGTTGAGAGCTCTCTAATGCTGCTTTAGGATGGCTGCTACGACAACCATAGTAACTGCTTAAAAATCCAGAAAATGGGCTTTTTCAGTACTCACCCCCAACAGATGCTGCACGGCTGTGATGACGTTGCGGCTCGGGGAAAGCCCCCCATTGCTCCTCCGCAGCTGCACATACTTCCTTGGGAAGGATTCTCTTTCTTCTTCCTCTTTCAGAGTCTCTGAAGAGAGGATCAGAACACTCGTGCCATCTGGCCTTGGTAGTTCTGTGGTTCTTGAAACCGTTTCATTTCTGTTTATGAAGGTAGAAAATCCTCCAGGCTATATTTAAAACAGTTTCAAGACAAGCCTGACTATACTGTTCCTGGCTCACCCTGGGAAATTGCCCTTCCTGGTAATGAACTTCTTCCCCTCCCTAAACTGAAGCATGTACAGGATTTTTTTTCTAGGAGCCCAAACTTGGAAGAGACTGATCTGGGCTTTGTGAGTGGCAATGAACAACGTTTGTGTGTGTGTGTGCGTGTGTTTGTGTGTGCACGCACGTGCTCATGCACCATCTAAGCACGCATGCAAGCATTCAGCTGCCCCGTTAGCTGCATTTCAAAGCTGGCACTTGGAGCTCAAAATGTAACAAGAGTAACGATTCACTGACTGTGGAACAGATCTTCAGAGCTGTACAAAGCAGGAGCTTTTAAGGTCAGTCATACTGTTTCTGGGGAGAAGGAACTATTGCATCATCCCAGGTCAGGAAGATGTTTGCCTATGTATCCTTTTAAGAGTTTTATGGTTTTAGCCCTTACACGTAGGTCCTTGATCATTTTTGAATTAATTTTTATGTATGGTGGGAGGCAGAGGCTCAAATTCATCCCTTTGTATGTGGATGTCCCATTGTCCCAGCACCATTTGTTGAAAAGGCTACTTTTTCCCCATTGAATTGTCTTGGCACACTTACTGAAAATCAATTGCCTGATAATGCAAGGGTTTATTTTTGGACTCACTGACCTGTATATTCATCCTTATGGCAGCATCACACCATCTTGATCACTGTTTTTTGTAGCAAGTTGTGAAATTGTGAAGTGTGAGTCCTCCCACTTTGTTCTTTTCTCAAGATTGTTTTGGTTATTTGGGGCCCCTTGTATTAGGATCAGTTTGTCAATTTCTGCAAAAGAAAGGTGGTTTATATATATATATATATATATATATATATATATACACATATATATATATATATATATATTTTTTTTTTTTTTTTTTTTTTTTTTTGCGTATGTGGGCCTCTCACTGTTGTGGCCTCTCCCGTTGCGGAACACAGGCTCTGGACGCGCAGGCTCAGCGGCCATGGCTCACTGGCCTAGCCGCTCCGCAGCATGTGGGATCTTCCCGGACCGGGGCACGAACCCGTGTCCCCTGCATCGGCAGGCGGACTCTCAACCACTGCGCCACCAGGGAGGCCCTTTTTTGATAGAGATTGAGTTGAATCTGAAGATCAATTTGGGGAATATTGCCATCTGGACAATCTTTCAGTTCACGGACGCATCCTTGAATCCTTTGACAGCCTTGAATGCTGAACTAATGTCTCTAATATGTACCTGCCAGCTTAGCAAGGGTCAGGCAGGTGACTCTGACGTGTCTAGTCAGAGCACTGAGCAGTGAATTAGTTGGATTTGGGGACATTCACTATCTATGCACTTTTCTGGGCTGCTTACGTCTCTAGGATGGAGCATAGTACCAAAAGGCCAGATAACTTCACCAGTTCAATGACCACAGGCTTTTTGCCCAGCCTCAGTCAGGTATCAGTCAGATGCTCGATGTTGGTAGGATGCAGTACAGTGAAATTACTTTTCATCTTTGGGGCAATGGGCCTCCCACATGAGAATGTAATCATGTGCTGTTCTTCTGGGGATGTCATCTACTTCACGTGAGCCTAGGTAATGCTTGGGTGGCCTCCTGTATCCCGTCTATTCATCTACCAAAGAGTTTCTTCGAGTCTAGAGCTGGAGAGGGGTGTTCTCAGAGGAAGAGCCCAATGGTCCAGTGAAGATAGTTGCAGTAACTACATGAACCCTTGAGCACCAAGGAATTAGGAGGACGTGACAGCTTCCGGTGTCATTTTAGGAAAGCAGGAGCTGGTAGACCCACGCTTTCGAGCTGTAGGATTCGAACCATCAGTGGGGCTGTGAAGTCAATGCAGCAGTTCACAACCAGAATTCGTGAGAAGTGCAATAACGAATAGAACAAGTTCATCGGGAAAGGTAAGAGTATGTTTTGTTTCTTGAAACTGTGAATACCAATGTAAATAATTTTTGAGGTTTTGGCGCTTTTGTAGCTGCTGCACGTTTGTTACTTCGGCTGCCCTTGTCTCTTTCTCTACAGTGATGAGCAGAAGAGGTTTAAAACGTTTAGCTCTGAGCTCGTTAGAAAGAGCAAAGCACAAGAAGATTGAGCTGGACAGACAATGACTCCATTAGCGGTGGGTATTCTGGAAGGGGAAAGGCAGCCTGCTAAATCATCCAGTCCTTTGGAAATAAAGAAAAGAACTCATTCACAAGAAACTGGCCTGGGACTGAAAAATGACCACAGGATTTTACCAGCAAGAAGCCTAAATGTTCTTCCTCATTTGGCCACAAGGAAAACAGACCCAGAAAGAAAGGATTTAACTATTTCGGTTTAAATACCTAAACTCACTCTAACTATGGCCGGTCATGAAACGTGAAAGTTGAAATTGATGATATATGCACTTCTCATGCTAGACAGGCACTTTTTTTTAACACTTTTTGCCATGTGGAATAAGATAAGGACAATTCATATGTATGAAATTCCTTTGCAGTGGATCAGGGTAAGAACTTGACCCCTGGGGAATAATGTGCTCCAAATCCGTACTGTCTGCTACTTCCTTAGGTATTAGGTCAAGAGCTTCAGGCAAGGAAAGTCCTTCAAAATAAAGATTAGGAAGGCATACAGGGCACCTGGGTGTATATCCAGGAGTTTCAAGTGTTTTTTATTCACTAACTGAGATTTAACACCTTGCTGAACAAGGCTGCAGCAGGTCAAGTGTAAGTGAGGACAAGATATGATGTTTAACTCCCATCAAAAAGAAGGCAGGTTCTGATAAAGCCTCCGAATGTGGTCTGAGGAAGCAGGGGTATCATGTGTGTACATGATGTTCTGGGTCCAGCAAATCCCCTCCTCCCACTCTTCTCCTGAGAGCTCAGGGGAAATAGAAGCACATGTCTATATATACGGTAAAGAGTAAAGGATGGTGCACCTTCCCAAGAGACCCCACTGGGTGAAACCTTAAAATTTGCAGTTGTTGAACCCTAAAGATCAACTTGCACCCTTCCTATAAAAGCCCTTCAAGCCCAAGGATAAAAATGCCATCGGGTACAACTCAGCGCTCTGGAAATACAGATTCCCCCCAGCCCAGGGGGTGAGATCCAAGGAGAAGTGTGCCTGCCACGCTGGTGCCTAGATTCCATCTCTGGCACTCCTAGCCACACCTCTGCTCTGTTCTATTTCTTTCCTTTTTTTTTTTTTTTTTTTTTTTAAATTCCCCACACTGTACCTTTCATCCCCTTGACACATTTATTTTGTAACTGGAAGTCTGTACCTTTTCATCTCCCTCACCTGTTTCTTTCTTCCACCAGCCCCCCTCCCTTCGGGCAAACACCTGTTTGTTCTCTGTATCTATAACTCTGTTTCTGTTTGGTTATGTGTGTTCATTTGGTTTTGTTGTTGTTGTTGTTTCTTAGATTCCACATATAAGTGAAATCATACAGCATTTGTCTTTCTCTGTCTGACTTATTTCACTGAGCATAATACCCTCTGGGTCCATCCATGTTGTCCCAAATGGCATGATTTCATTCTTTTTGATGGCTGAGTAATATTCCGTTGTATATATACACCACATATTCTTTATCCATTCTTCTGTTGATGGCCCTAGACTCCATCCCTGGCACTCATATCCACACCTCTGTTCTACTTTTAGGGAAAAAAACCAAAACAAAACATATTTAAAAACCATGAAGCCCACATTATTTGTGGTCTTGTTTTTAGTATTCTGGGGTTCCAGCCACAGTCTTAGTCTGCTCCAAATTGCCCTTTTTCCAAATTGCCCTTTCTACTCAATTCTCCTTTACGCTTTTCCATTTTTGTCATCAACCCTCTCTATTCCTGATTTCTACATGTTCGACTCTTCTTCTCGGGCTGCCCCCACTTCTGAATCCTATGAAAAGCCTTGTGATGGGGGAGGGGGGGAAAAGAGATGTAAAACGTGGAAAGGAGACGTTGAGGAATCATCCCAAAGAAATGGGACAAATCCGCCCCACTCCCCCAACCCGAGTCCC
This sequence comes from Hyperoodon ampullatus, assembly GCF_949752795.1. Classification (NCBI taxonomy): domain Eukaryota; kingdom Metazoa; phylum Chordata; class Mammalia; order Artiodactyla; family Ziphiidae; genus Hyperoodon; species Hyperoodon ampullatus. The sequence goes on from NC_136916.1 coordinate 24,042,316, forward strand.
ACAAGGAAGTTTCCACTTTGGTGGTTTTTGCTTCTTTTCACTCCTCTTTGATACATTTCCCAGATTTTTTTTTCAAGTCAAGGTTGTATCTTCCAAAGATTGAAGTCCAAAACCCTGCACCCAACAGATAACCCACTACATAACATTTTCTAATTTGTATCAGAATGTGCTTGGAATAAGGCTTTTTTCCCCCGCCAGAGTCGCTTTACCAAGGTTTTTTGGCTGATTATTTGGCAAGAAGCCCTGATTGTATAAAGTTAAAGTTTTAAAAATGTAATTTCCTTATATAAACAACAAGTGCTAGAGCCTGATAAATAACTACAGATTTGTTTGTTGTTTTATGTAGGTCCTTAATTCCCAATCCCTCCCACTAAGTCTTTCCTTTCCTTCTAATTTTAATTTTTAAAGTAAGCGCTGCAAATGATCATATGTTGAATGAGAGCAAAACCATTCTAATGAATTAGTTATTAAAAGGAAGGACATACGGAATATGTGTTAGAATTTCGTATAAATTCACATCTAAAAGTGATCATCTTATTCATTCAACTCATTTTACAGGTGAGAAAACTGAGGCCCAGGGGTGTGGTAAAATTTGCCCAAAGTTGCATGTGAGTTGGGGATGTCCTGCCTCCCCTCTGGGCTTCTTCATTTATAGTTCTCTCCACCTGGAAACTAAAGGCCAGCACTTAGCCCTACCGTCACCCCCGCCTCTTTTGTCCTTCTCAGCCTGGTGGTCACTTTCCACGGAATAATTTCTGTGAAAATCCCCCAAACCCATAATCTAGCAGAGCAGCCCCTGCTTACTTCTCTCCCACTTAAGGCAACGTGGTGCTTTTCGGTCGTTTATTTGTCAGTCTTGGACTCTGAACTGTGAACACTTTTCCTTAGTTCTTTGACACAGAGCTTCTTATAGTCCCTGGCGCCTAATAGATGCTGAATAAATATTCGCTGGGGGATTTATCCAGGTCTCCGGCTCTCCCAGACCATCCTCTTACTTTTATATCAGGATTTTCAAAACTTAGAGTGTACTTTTTGTTTTTGGCCGTGCTGCGCGGCATGTGCGATCTTAGTTCCCTGACCCGGGATTGAACCTACACCCCCTGAAGTGGAAGCGTGGAGCCTTAACCACTGGACAACAAGGGAACTCCCTAGAGTATACTTTTCACATTGGTTTTTCATTCTCTTCGGTGAGTTTTAGGCAAAGAGGTTGACTACTACTCTTAAAGTCCTTTGTAAAGACAAAAACTCCACTGTGGTCCTGCTGACTCTTAGCTTAGAGACCTATCCAGGATGCTGGGACGCCCGGCAGAGTCTGAGGGCAGTTCCGTGTTGCTCTGTGTTCACATACTACGTGTTACATGCTACTACCCACAGTCACATCCCCCTAAAACTCTCTCACTGAGATGTTCAGAGAGAAATTTTCTCTGTTAGTCTTTGTAGAGGAGCACACCGTAACTAATTTTAAAATGTAATTCCATTTTTTGTTATACTGGAAATCATTCATTATCTTTCTGGCATTTCATCCATGTCAGCAATTTACTCCAAATGGTGATGTAAGGATTTTTTGATGAAATGCAGTATTAAAGACTGACCTTTCCCCTGTCTTTCCTAATCTTTAAACGTCTATGTCAAATATATTTCTGCATTTAGGCGCCTCCAAAAGTTGTAGAACTTGGCAATTCTTCAGCAATGACCTAATCTGGCCACTTTACTGTATAAATGAGGAAACTTGTTCATCACTGAGCACAGCAAGGCTCAGTGTTTGATGGAGTCTCAGCCCACTGAGCTCTCTCTGTTCAACCTCCTCCATGCTCTGCCCTGCACCTATGCAAGCCAGTCATGAAGAGACACCCAACAATGGCTTATTCTCTTTGGTTCCATTTAATTCATGTTGAAAGCGTGTCCATGACGTTAAGGCCCTGTGACAGCTGGATGTAATGGGGAAGATGTTACTAACAAGGCCACTGATTCACTGTCTTTCTAAATGATTCCCCTCTGTCATTCTCTGGGGATCATCACCATTCTATGCCAAGAAGTTAATTTTTTCAGGGAAGGAAAAGGCAGATACCACCTAAAATGAGACCGCACCTTGTAGCACAGGAGGGCTTGCATGGGGGTTGAGCCAGCCTGTGGGTCTATATCTCCCTTAGCCTGGAGGGGTGTTGAGGGTTTGAAAGTCACTGCTGGTGTGGAATACAGCACCTGGGGAACCAGTCTGCCACTACAACAAAAGTACCATTCAGAGTAAGGTTTTCAGTTTTACTCAGCCAGGTAACATCTGAAATCACCAATAGCTGGAATGGTGACAATAGCCTGAAACTGGACCTGGAGATGGTCTCCAAGTCTATGCAACACTTCTCAAAACTCTACGAGCTGAACGTTAAAAGGAATGTTACTATGAATCATGAAGATCCTATCTGGCTCAAGGGAAAAAACTAAAAGCCTGCCCGGGGCTCTGTTTTCAGGGCCTCTGATGATTTAAGGATATTAAATGTCAGTGACACTTTTGGCCATAAGCTCTTCGACAATGGGTCCGTGGCCCCTGTTGAACAGCAGGCATGCAGCCACATTATTGAAGATCGCAAATTGGCAACAGACATAAAATCTAGGTTATGGATTATAAAATGCCCTCAAGCATTTTCTCAACAAATGCAGCATCGTGTGAATGATTTACAAGGACGCAATATTGTAGTAAAGGGAAAGTTCTCGCAACAGGAATGAGGGGTGTCTCGCCCGTGGGAAACCTCACTCCTCTTCTGGTGCATTAGGTTGTTATAGAAAAGCAGGTGTTGATACAAGAAGAGTCTGACATAGGAATAAAGTATAAAGTAGATCAAATGCAATAAGCAATCATCCCAGAAACCAACTGCTCAAGACGCTGGTTATTAAACCTGATTTTTGCTCCATAACTGACTATACAGTAGGCCTAATCCAGTCACTAAGGTGGTGTCAGATACTTTGTTTATTCGTTTCTTTATTTAGCAGGTATTTTATTGAAAGTGTATTGTGCCAGGCATTATTATAGACTCCAGAGATAACAACATGGAAAAAAGAAAATCTCTGATCTCATGGAGTGTGCTAAGTAAATTTGAATTCTCCCTGATCTTTGGGCATTTTTACTTTAGTATATCAGGTGGGCCTGGGAGAGGCTAAATTACAATAATAGCACAGTTTGAATCTACAGACTAATGGAGTTAATCCTCTCCCTAAAATATACTTGGAGTACCGTGGAAGGCTACACATCTGGTTTTCAGTACATGAGAAGATCAAATTACAATGCTATTTATACAATGTAATCCCATTTTGTTCAGATGTATCTGCAGAGAAGAAAGTACCAAAAGGCTGTAGCCCAAATTTTATTTTATTTTGTTTTTTGTTTTTTATTTATTTATTTATTTTTGGTTGCATTGGGTCTTCTCTGCTGCACGCCGGCTTTCTCTAGCTGCGGAGAGCAGGGGCTACTCTTCATTGCAGTGCACCAGCTTCTCATTGCGGTGGCTTCTCTCGTTGAGGAGTATGGGCTCTAGGCGCACGGGCTTCAGTAGTTGTGGCTCGCAGGTTCAGTAGTTGTGGCTCACGGGCTCTAGAGCTCAGGCTCTTTAGTTGTGGCACACGGGCTTAGTTGCTCTGCAGCATGTGGGATCTTCCTGGACCAGGGCTCGAACCCGTGTCCCCTGCATTGGCAGGCAGATTCTCAACCACTGTGCCACCAGGGAAGCCCTTTTGTTTTTTTCAATTCGTTTTTATTGGAGTACAGTTGATTTACAATGTTGTGTTAGTTTCTGCTATACAGAAAAGTGAATCAGTTATACATATACACATATCCACTCTTCTTTAGATTCTTTTCCCATATAGGTCATCATGGAGTACTGAGTAGAGTTCCCTGTGCTGTACAGTAGGTCCTTATTCGTGATCTATTTTATATATAGTCGTGTGTATATGTCAACCCCCATGTCCCAAATTTCCCCCCCCCCAGTTCCCCCTTGGTAACCATAGTTTGTTTTCTACATCTGTGACTCTATTTCTGTTTTGTAGATAAGTTCATTTGTACCCTTTTTTAAAGATTCTACATATAAACAATATCATACGATATTTATCTTTCTCTGTCTGTACACCCAAATTTTAAAAGCAACCATGGGATAATGGAGGCATTTCGTTTACCTCTTGAGGCTTGTCTGTGTTTTCCAAAGTTTCTATACTGGGGGTGGGAAAGGAAGATGCAAAGGAAGGAAAACTAAAAAGGATGTGATAGTGAGAAGGTAACACTGTGGGCTCCTGGGGCTCAGCCCTCCTGAGACGTCTGAGAGTCTGTGTAGAACGTACATTACAGTTTTCTCCCCAGGAAGCAAGAAGGCTGAGATTTCTATCCATCAACCGCCATCCCTTATTGGCTAAGGGTTGCTCTCAAGGCATTAACTCTCTAGCACTTCTTACCTATTCTTTATGCAGGACAAGCAGCCCCTGTGCCCAAAGAAAGCCCTTGGGTAGAGAGAGACTGGCTCCTTGAGTAAGGATGCTCCAGACTGAGGCTGCAGAGGGGGGGACCTCTTGGGTGGATTCAGGGGGTGAGGGTGGGACAGTGACAGGGTCTGAGACACCTCTGGGGCAGATGGCTTGAAAATCCCAGTGCTTTAACACCACGCGAGTTCCCTTTTTGCTCATGTACATCCTTTGCAGGATCGGCAGCTCTCCTGGACAGCTCTCCTGGGCAGCGTCCCTGGTGCAGTTCCCCCATCTCAGTGGCCCTTGCTCCTGGCAAGCAGACAGGGAAGAGCAAGGTCATGGAAGGTGGCAAGGATGTCTGGTGGCCCCGCCTGCCAGGGGAGGAGGTCGCTTCTGCATGTGATTCATTTTCCAGAACTCAGCCATGTGGTCCGCACTGAACCGTACAGGATTTTGGAAACCCCATCTTCTTGCAGAGCTGGTGAGCATCTTGCAAGGCTCGAAAGTGAGTCTTGTTTCCTTGCTGAACCCGTGAGAGTTCTCTAAATATCTGGTGCTTATTGGATGCTCAACGCTTTTTAGAAAATGACCCTGAGTTCTTTATACGGTCTATTTCAGATACAAATAATTCTATGTCATAGTACTGAGAAGCACAGAAGAGAAACTGAGGTCTAGTGTGGCCAGTGCCTTAGACTGGAAGACAGAACAGGAGCTCATTTTGCACCTGCTTTGGACAAGATATGTGACTTTGGACATATTAGCCTCTTGATCTGAAAAAGAATAATGTCCTGGGACTTCCCTGCTGGCTCAGTGGTTAAGAATCCACCTGCCGGGCTTCCCTGGTTGCGCAGTGGTTGAGAATCTGCCTGCCAATGCAGGGGACACGGGTTAGAGCCCTGGTCTGGGAAGATCCCACATGCCGCGGAGCAACTAGGCCCGTGCACCACAACTACTGAGCCTGCGCGTCTGGAGCCTGTGCTCCGCAACGAGAGGCCGCGATAGTGAGAGGCCCGTGCACCGTGATGAAGAGTGGCCCCCACTTGCCGCAACTAGAGAAAGCCCTCGCACAGAAACGAAGATCCAAACGAAACCAAAAATAAATAGATAAAATGTTGAATACATAACTACTTTAAAAAAAATTATAAAAAGAATCCACCTGCCAATGCAGGGGACACAGGTTCGAACCCTGGTAAGGGAAGATCCCACATGCTGCGGAGCAATTAAGCCCGTATGCCACATTTACTGAGCCTGCGTTCTAGAGCCCGCGAGCCACAACTACTGAAGCCCGCGTGCCTAGAGCCGTTGCTCCGCAACAAAAGAAGCCCACGCACCGCAAGGAAGAGTAGCCCCCGCTCACCGCAACTAGAGAAAGCCCCTGCGCAGCAACGAAGATCCAACGCAGCCAAATAAATAACTTAAATTAATAAATTTATTTTAAAAAAAGAATAAAGCCCTTTATACTTATAATATTCTATGATTGTTTAAGCTAAATATCTGGTTTTATATATATATATATAAAGAATCTATATTTTTACATTGATTATATATGTGTATATATATACATATGTATATATACGCACACACACACATTAAAAAACTATTCATATTTATGATGGTTAATCTTATGTGTCATCTGACTGGGCCTCGGGGCGCCCAGATTACACATGATTTCTGGGTGTGTCTAGGAGGGTGTTTCAGATTGAGATTAACATTTGAATCAGTGGACTCAGTAAAGGGTAAAGAAGATCACCCTCGCCTATGCAGGAGGAGCCTCATCCAATCCGCTGAGGGCCTGAATAGAGCAAAAGGTGGAGGAAGAAAATTGGCCCCTTTTGCTTCCTGCCTACCTGCTGAGCTGGGACATTGGACTTCTCCTGCCCTTGGACTGGGGCTTACATCCTTGGCTCCCTGCATCTCAGGCCTTTGGACTCACACTGGAACCACAGCACTGACTCTCCAGGGCTCCAGCTTGCTGAACGCAGATGGTGGGACTTCTCAGCCTCCATCATGGCATGGGTCAATTCTTCATAATACATCTCTTCATATATATTGGTTCTGTTTCATATATTATTGGTTCTGTTTCCCTGGAGAACCCTGACTAGTAAATATAGAACAGGGCCAGGTGGGGTTAGAACCAGGACTAGAACGCCCACTCTGGAATGTTCTGTACTTGTTGAATGACCTTGGATATACATACACCTGTGTGTGTTGAACTTGACCCTTTCAGTCGTGCCATCTTCTTATTATCTTGCTCTCTCCTCAGAGAGGAAGTGTGTTCATCCCGTGGGGCAGCCAGGCAGGTGTGTGTCGTCAGAGGTGAGGGAATGCTGGCAGTAGCAGGGGTTCCATCCCTGTCCTATGGGCTGTGACAGTAGAAACAACACAGGGCCTATTGAGAAACGCTAGGAGAGCACAGCCCTGAAGTCAGCCTGGCCTCACCCGCAAAGCTGTGTGCCTTTCTCAGTGCTGACGTTTCTAGGGTGAGAGGGGCTTTGGCTATTTATTACGCACCAGAGACCAGTAAACCACATGCCGATTAAAAGGCTACATTTTTCTAGCTAACAAAACAGTGCACAGTGCCAAGCAACAGGGAAGTCTTTTTTCAGCAATGTTAACACAGACAAGGCTGTCGGCAGAGGACCGTAATTCCAAGAAACTCAGCTAAAAGAATTTGACATTATAATAGGAACAGTTAGTTATGCATTTAGAGCCCAGTTTATTTCAGCAAAAAATACTGAGTGGTTTTCCTATCAGATATGGGAAACCATATTAAACATCTTCAGTAACTTTTTCATTCTTCATTAATTTGTTTCATTCTTCATTAAATTCTCCAGATATTGATTGAGTGGCATTTCAGCAGGCATCCAAATGGGCCCTTGACATTACCACCATGGGACTTGGGGGTCAAGGGGCACCAACACAAGCTAACATGAAGCTCAATCTACGACTTTTGTCATAACAAAGTCCTTTGTCTATGACCCTGGAGTCTCCTGTCTTCTACCAGCATCTGTGAAACACTATCAGGAAAGCTCGATGGCTTGTAAATAGAATAAAATCTCAAATTCTACATAATTCTTGACAAGGCCACACAACCAGTAAAATGTGAAACTTTAATCTGAACCTTAATAGTTTGTCTCTGAAATCCACAGTCTTAAACAAACACTGCTCATACTGCATCAAAGATAGGGAACTAATTTTTCCAGTAGAGTGAAGGCAGGATTTTAAAGGGAATGCTGCATTTGGATTGAATTGGAGAACAAATGGGCATGTAGCAGAAGACAAGGGAGAAAGGATCTTCCAGGCAGAAGGACTACAAGGCAAAGGCTGGAGGCACACAGTAGGTTCCAGACACAGTGAGAAAGGTGTTGTCAACTGCAGTGCTGCGGAATTGCCTGGGCAACAGGGCAAGAGAGGAGGCTGGGAAGAAAGGCAGAGGCCAGACATGAGTGGTCATGTGTGCTCACTTATCTTTTCCAGTGGACTGTGTGTTTGTGTCTCTGCCATCAAAATCATATGTTGAAATTCTAACCCCCGTTGTGATGGTGTCAGGAGGTGGGGCCTTTGGGAGGTGATGAGGTCATGAGGGTGGAGCCCTCATGATGGAATTAGTGCCCTTATAAAAGGACAGAAAGAGCTCCTTCGCCCCTTCCTCCAGGTGAGGACACAGTGAGAAGACGCCATCTCTGAACCAGGAAGAGGGTTCTCTCCAGACTCAGAGTCTGTTGGAGCCTTGGTCTTGGTCTTCCAGCCTCAAGAACTAGGAGAAGTAAAAGTCTATAATGATTAGCTCCCCAATCTATGGTATTCTCTTATAGCAGCCTCCATGGACTAAGACATTTGTAGAAATTATTTTAAGGATTTTAAACAGGGAGATGACATGACTGGATTTGCGTTTTTGCAAGCTCCCTCTCGAACAGTGAGCGAGATGAATTGGGAGAGTCAGAGAGATCAAGTCAGAAGCAGGTGGGATCATCTACGTGAGATGTGGTGAAGGCCTGAGCTTTGCAGCATATACTGTTTAGGTGCCAGTATTTTAATGTAATGCCTAATGATAGTAGCAATTAACTTGGAATTACTCCATTCAGAATAGTTGTGTTTTTAGTTCCTGATCTTTTCACTTTATAAAAGAAGCAGAGAAAGTCAACTGAATATCATGATTTTGTGTCTGCCAATTCCAGATGCAGGAGACGACTGGGGAGAAGCTGAGTCCGCAGGCCCTGTGACTGAGGAAAGCATATATGATACTGAGGGACAGGCTCTGTCTCCTTACCTCACTATGGCCAAGAAACATGGAGAAAAGCTAGCAAGGAATGTGTATCCAAAGCAGAGATCCTCAAACCTTTCCGAGCAGGGCCCACTTAGGCAGAATAACATAGCCCATAGCACACATAACTCACTTTTTCCTCTTTCTTCATAGGAAAAACTCTGGTGACAACAAAGGTCATTGGAGAAGCAAGTTAGGGGGATCAGTGTGAGCATGATGGATTTATCTCTGTTTTGGCAATAGGATGTGGATAATTTATTCTTGGTTCACAAATCACGTCCTTAATTTTATTTTTTTTAGTAAAGTATAGTTGATTTACAATGTTGTATTAGTTTCTGGTGTACAGCAAAGTGATTCAGTTTTTACTATAAATATATATTCTTTTTCATATGGTTTATTACAGAATGTTGGATATAGTTCCCTGTGCTGTACAGTAGGACCTTGTTGTTTATCTATTTTATATATAGTCGTGTGTACCTGCTAATCCAAAGCTCCTAATTTATCCCTCCCCCACCTCCTTTCCCCTTTGGTAACCATAAGTTTGTTCTCTATGTCTGTGATTCTGTTTCTGTTTTGCAAATAAGTTCGTTTGTGTCATATTTTAGATTCCACATATAAGTGATATCATATGATATGTGTCTTTCTCTGTCTTACTTCACTTAGTATGATAATCTCTAGGTTCATCCATGTTGCTACAAATAGCATTATTTCATTCTTTTTTATGGCTGAGTAGCCAAATAACGTCTTTAAGTTTAGTTACAGGAAAACTCTAGTCCAAAACATTGTTTATCAAGATATGCATCACTACACCTTGTAGGCTTACCAAAACAATCCACAACAAATTAAATTAATAATAAGGACACAAAAGAAACAGTAATCTGTGGTTAAAAAGCAATAATACCAGCAATCGAAAAATATAACTTGTGCAGAATCCCCTAAGTGAGTAACATCCATTCATTCTTCCTCTTTCTTAAGAGAGCCTGGAATTTGTTTGAGGAATATACTCTCCCCTACACAGCCAAGCATTTTAGGAGAGGCTAGTCCATTCCTAGCTCCCGATGGTAGATTCTAGTTTGCCGCCATAAGCCCCATTTGCCTTGCTGGTGATTAATTTAGGTCTGGGCAGGTGACAAAGGCTCTTCAGGATGCTGCTGTGTCAGAATGTATTGCCCAGGAAAGCTTTATCTACCTTGCAACCTTGAGAGGTGCTGGCCTGATACATAGGAAGAAGAGCCAAGACAGATCCAAAGAAGTGAGCTACCACAGCTTTGGACTTCTTGTTATATGGAATAATAAATGTCCTCATCGTTTAAGCCATTTGAGTCAGATTACCATATTTGTTGTAAAACCTTCCTGATACATTGACACACCCAGAGTGATCATGTATTGACAACAAAACCCCTTTCCAGAAGTTTTGCATTAACAAGTCCCCAAAGAGCAATCAGGCTTTTTAGAAGAATTCTGAACTAGAATCTTTGATTAGCTCTAATTAGCAATTAGAAATTGCTGATAGGAGTTTGTGAATACCGAGTGTTATTAATCCTGCCGACTCCTTCATTAAGTTACTACTAAGGAGACCTTCCAAGTGTATGTAAAATGAAGGTTTAAGAGACAAAGAACGAATGTCCATTTTTGGACCAGCTCTTGGCAAAGGATGGAATACAAACATTAAAACAACAACAACAACAACAAAAAACAAAAAAAACACTGCCTTAAAAATAACTGGTGACATCCCACCCCAGTGGAGGGACTGGTGGGTAATTTTTCCTACAATAAGTATTCCCAATAGTAGCTAAACTGTTATTTGTTGCATACAAGCTGTAGATAAAACACACTGCTAAGTTCTAACTACCAGGGGATGGTTTATTATAATTACAGTAATTTAGAAAAGACTCCCATAAACTCATTTTGGCTTAGAATGCACAAACCAGTGAAAAATTCTTTCCTGTTCCTCTTCTGATAGTTATATGCAGACTTTCCACTAGACACTTGTTTACAATCTTCATTAAAAATTTGGACTGGCTCATCAAAGCCAACAATCTGTTCTCTTTGATTTTATTTTTTTTTTGTAAACCAATGGGTAGTATTTCATTCTCTTTGCATTCTCTCTAAAGAGAGTTTGTGAAAATTTACATAATTTTAATTGAAAGATAAGGAAGCAGTTGCCTAGAAAGAATCTGGGACCCTGGGAAGCGGCCCTGTGCTCTTTTCCTCTGCCAGGCTGGGTTCTTCCCTCTGCTTTCACATAAAATGTTTGTGAAATGTACCAGAAACTTAGATGAGAAACCATATTGTCTCAAGGAATTATGTTAATTTTCCTCTTTCAGTTTGCAAGGAATAGACTTTCTCTTACTTCAGATGATGATTTATTAAAGAGGAAAGAAAAAGAAGAATCAGGAAATTACATCAATGACTGGATAGCCACCATGCAAAGGAAAAAAGAACATGGCTTTTTATCAGTTAGGACACAGTAACAACATCAGTGACAAGAACTCTGGGGACCAGACAGCTTTTTGTGTCCTCAGACCTGGACATCTGTCACCCTCTACTTATTATGGCCACACTTGTGACTTTGTTTCTTCTAAATCTGGTTTGCTCTACTGCCATCTACTGCCTCTGAAAGATAGTTTCACTCTATATAGAATTCCAGGTTTTGACAGTGGTTTTGTTTTTTTGTTTCTTTGTCTGTTTTTTTTTTAGCACTTTAATGTTATCATTTCATTGTCTTCTGACTTGCGTTGTTTCTAATGAGAAGTCAGTTATCATTCTTATTGTTGACACTTCATTTTTTTAAAAAATCTCTTTTCAATCTCTGACTTACCTGGATAATTTCTATCAACCTGTGTTCAAGTCCACTAACGTTTTCTTTTGAAGATTCAAACTGCTGTTAATGCCATCTAGTGAATGTTTAATTTTAGGCATCCATTTTAGAGTCCTAGAATTTCCATTTTGTTTTTTAGAAATCCCTTTGCTCTCATGAAACACCCCTATCTCTTACCCATTATATTCACCTTTTTCTATAAATTCTTAAAAATGCTTATAATAATGGTTTTTAAATTCTTGACACTAATTCCAATAACTGGGGTTAACTGCAGGTCTGCATATATTGACTATGTTTTCTCTTGGTTACTGGTCATTGTTTCTGGCTTGTTTGCATGCCTCATAATTTTTTTTTTACTGTATCTAAGATATGTGTATTCAAAGACAATGAAAACCGAAGTATAATAATATTTTGATTTTATTTCTCAGAGAATGCAAGGCTTTTTCTTCTGTTGACAGGGTGAAGGGCTAATTATTTAGATTCCTTTCAGAGTCTAATTGACTGGGTCTGGGCTGAAGTTTTAATTAGATTGAGATGACCTATGCTTAGACCAACCCTCAGCTCCCACACAACTGCTATCTTTTTGAAGTTTTCCATATTTGAGCTAATGGGCTTCCCTTTTAAATATTTTTCATTTACTTTGGATTTAATTCAGCAGAGTCCTGGAATCCAAGCACTGTGTGAATGCCAGGGTCTTTGTGAGTTGCTTTGAATGTTAGCTCTTTCTTCACTGATTGTTTCTTGTCAACGTTTGAGGGTAAGGGTCAGAATGTGAGAGTCAGTTGGGCCAATTTGTTTTTGCACTTGTGACTCTTCCATATTCTGGTTCACCTCTCTGGCCTCCACGATCATCTGAATCTCAGCTAATTTCTTCTCCTCCCTGCAAAGTCTCTCTAGGATGGCCCTGCTGTACTTATTCCAGAAGCTCTTCCTTATGAGCAGAGGCTGTCCTGACTCTCCCTTTGCCAAGAAACAGCTTGTTTCTCTGAAATCCAGTTCATTAAGCTTTCCTCTACCCCCGATCTTCGTTAACCCCTTGGGAGAGTATGATTTTTATATGTCTGGCTTTCTCTTGGTGTTAACCATGTAAACAAAGGTCTTTCATGTCCTTCTACATTCTAACCTGAAGTGGAAGTCAGGGTCAAACATTTGAATTTTTAAAAGTAAAACCATAAAATCAATAAAAGAAAATGGAGGCTAATTTATTTTAAAATTTGGAGTGAAGAAAGTCCTTTCAAAGCAGGATCCAAACCTCAGGATCTCACAAGTCAGAAGGAAAATGATTTACTCTCTCTCTCATATATATGAGATACATATATATCTATATATACATATATTTCTATATATCTCTTCAACTTCAGTGTAGTAAAATATACCAGAGACTGAGATGACAAACTCAGAAAGAAATACTTGCAACACATAAGACAAAGATGACTTCAAAAAATATTAAGAGATTTTTAAATAAATAAATATATATATATTTTTAAATGGAAATGGTAGGTAGCTAACATAAAAATCATCATAAATAGAGTATCCTCACAAAAATATGCTCACACTCACTGAAAATTAAGAACTGCAAATTGGTCTGAGACACTATTTTTGTTCATCACCTTGACAGAGTTAGGTGCTAGCAAGGGTCTGGGAAACCAGCACTCATACACACTGTGGATGGGGTATAAATTAGCACAGCATCCTTAGATGTGTTCGCTTTGTGTTATGTTCGAGTGTGTTTTTGGTGAGATCTAACAAAATTAGAAAATTAATACATCCTTTGGCCCAGCAATTTCAGTTCTAAGAATTTATTCTACAAATACACTGAAAATGCACATAAGGATATATGCAAAAGTGGAACCATTGCTGTATTGTTTTCAAGAGGGAAAACTGAACATAACCTTAATATTCACAGTAGGGTCCTGGCTCAAAATTTACAGCTTATCATCTCAGTGGAATATTTTGTAGCTCGAAGGAAATTAGTAGAGCTGTGTGTGCTGATACAGAAAGATCGCCAAGGTATATTGCCAAGGGTAGAAATCAAGTTATAGAATAATATGATTTATATGTTTCCATTTGTATATATAAATAAGAAGATCTATGGATATGTGTCTACAGGACAACATGCAGAAGGTACACAAGGAATTGTTAAGGAGTGGGGCTAAGAGTCTGAAGGGTTTATTTTTCATTTTAAACCACATTATTATTTGAATTCTTAAAAACTCAAGGACCATAGTTATTTTTATAAAACAAAGGAAGGAAGTTATCACTATACTATGAAATAAGGCATTTAACAATGCTTATTACTGACTTACATGGATATTGTGTCATAGACCACGTCATATTCTCCGATATTCTCAGAGTCCATTGCAGAGTCTTGCACACAGGAGAAGCAATGTGCAAATGAATGAACACATGAAACGATGATTTTTTTAAATGAATTTTTAATTTATTTATTTTTGGCTGTGTTGTGTCTTCGTTGCAGCGAGCAGGGGCTACTCTTCATTGCGGTGTGCGGGCTTCTTATTGTGGTGGCTTCTCGTTGTGGAGCACAGGCTCTAGGCTCACGGGCTTCAGTAGTTGTGGCTCACAGGCTTAGTTGCTCCGTGGCATGTGGGATCTTCCCGGACCAGGGATCGAACCCATGTCCCCTGCAATCACAGGCAGATTCTTAACCACTGCGCCACCAGGGAAGTCTCGAAATGATTTTTTTGGACAGTATGTGGGATATACGTAAGTTTGCAGAATCTATTGATAATGTTAAAATGCTGATAGATTTAACAAATCTCCTTCTTCAGTTGGCCAGGTAATGACCAACCTTGCTGACCTGAATTCAGAGTTCCTCGTCCATCATAAAGGTTTTGAAAAAAAAATAAACAAACTTTTCCTTTTGGCGGGGACTGAGCTGTTATTCCAGGAGAAACAAGGATCTCTTGTCTTTCATGAACTGTAACAGCATTTTGGAAATCAAGGGCCACTGGTCTCAGAGTCAGGATTCTGGGTTCCGTTGTCTTCGCTTTGCTACTAGTTGGCATGTAACCCAAAGTGAGTGACTCTTCCTCTCTGGGCTTCATTTGTAAAATGTTGGCTGATGGCTAAGGTTGCTTATCCCTTTACAATTTATTTTTTTTAAGGACAACCCAAAATACATGTAAGGAGCATATTCTTCATTTATAATTTAAAAATTTTTTTATTTTTGTACAACAATCCAAATGCTAATTTACTTCCCCAGAGAGGCCCAACCCAGTTTGTAGACTTTGCTCCTATAAATCTGAGGCTGGGTTTTCATTGTCGATGGAAATCTTGGCTCTCTGAACTTTGGCTACTTCGTTTTCTGGGGGTATATATATAAGCTCAGAGACATGCATTCAACACATTTCTGGTTCCCTATGTTACCAATGGATATATAGATGTATATATCTATTTTGTGCTAAATTTGTCTCAGTCATCTAGGTGAAGGAGTATTTACCTGATGAGTTCACTCCGGCCATTATTTAGAGCTTCCAAACTTCAGCAAGAAGCTAGAGTAAAGCTTAAGTTCTTTTTCTTACACCTTCAAATGAGGTTCCCCAGTGACTCTGGGGAAAAGCCATTCAGTATCTGGCTTTCTGATGTTCCAGCAAATAACTGCTGAACTCTGCTAATTTGCTGAGAAACCACATCGATTGACGGGCGCACTAGTCTCTGCACAGGGGACATAGTTAAGATAAGCAGTGGTTCCTTCCAGGGCTTCCTTTAGCTCTAAAACTAGAAAGCGAAAGACTATTCATCAGTAGGTGAAACAGGACTGTGCCAAAGGGAGTTCAATTAGGCAGAGACAAATGGGGGAAAAGGGAGGGATGGGGTCTGTATCCAAGCACCGGCAGGATCTCCTTAGAAACGGCTGGGGCAGAGCAACCGCAGTCCAGCCCCATCCCAGAGAAGCCTCTGAGGACAAAACCAGTGTAAACCAAGCCTGTTTCCTCTGCCCAAGAAAAATGAACTTGTAGCCACCTTGCAGGGCTATTTTACGGTAGAAATGCTGCAGCTGGCTTCTTAGGGAGCAGTTCTGTTTTCTTGGGTTCTTTATTTATTTGCAATAAACACAGTTGAAAAAAAAGCCACTTTTTTCATCACAAGTGTTTTTATCAAGTTATCTTTCCTCTTCACTAGATCAATGGTCCCCAAAAAGGGGGTGATGGAGACAGTTGAATAGTGCATGGGAAGAAAATTGAGAACTTCTAAGTAAGTTTATTTTCCTCTCATCCTTTAAATTCTTCTCCCCCCTTTTTGGGTGTTTTATACTGTATCTAATATATTAGTAGATAGTAATATATTATTAGAATTATATTAGTAGTAGTACTGTATTAGTGCATGATGATGTACTATAAATTAATAACTATACATTTAGTAAAGAGTTTAGGACCAGTTATTTTTTATATAATTTTTTTACAGGTAGGGGTATGATGCAGTACAAAATTTTGGAGACCAGACCTTTAGAGTCTAAATCCTGGCTCCTGGCTACTTAAAAAGTGACATTGAGTTGCAAGGAAACACTGGCGATTGTGGAAACATGAGTATCTCCATAACCCAGCCCAGTGTTATGACAGGTTTTATCGAGGAATAGAACAAGGAAAGACAACAAGATACAACAAAAGTAAGGATTCAAAGGAAGATAAAAAGAGAAATGCAATGCAAATTATGAGTATAAGAATTTAAAGTAAGGATGGGAATGAAAACAATTTTATATCTTAGGTTACAAGGTGCATAATCATTTATAAAATGTTAAAAATATATCCTTTTTCTGCGATGGAGAGGTCTCCAAATTGTGGACTCTGGTTCTCTACCTGTCCTTTTTACCACCGTGGAGTAGAAGTAGCTGAGGGCTCCAAGCCAGCTGAGGACTGGGTCTATTGATTGTTAAGCTTGCAAATAGTTTGCCCCACCCACTGGTACTCGGCCTTTGAACATCTCACTTAGCAATCATTCGATTGTTTGTTGAAGAGGGTATTTTAATACTAAATTCTCCCTCAGGTTATGCAGGGGAAATGAATGATGAACTTTGAAACCTTGGGACACGCCTAGTGTGTGGATGGTGCCCCAGCAGACATGGTTGTATACAGTCAGAGTTGGGGGACTTCCCTGGCGGTCCAGTGGTTAAGGCTCTGTGCTTCCAATGCAGGGGGCGCGGGTTCAATCCCTGGTGGGGGAAGTAAGATCCCACATGCCATGTGATGTGGCCAAAAAATAAAAATTAAAAAAATAAAAAAGAAGAGCACAGTTGGGCCCTGAGTACTTCCTCTGCTTGTGTGTCGAGGCACCAACTCCTCTCCAGCCTGATACTCACCATTTTGACTTGTTGCATTTCCCACAACAAGTTGTGAGCCTCAGACTCCCCATCACTTGGTACCCTTAGTTCTTCCCTTCTCTCTCCCCACAGCCTCTCCTTGGTCACCTCCTAAGCCCACGTGCAGCCCTGGTGTGCAAACAAGTTGAGTAGTTCAAGGAAAGCTCCACTGGGAAGGACGTCCAATAGGGAAGCAGAACACACATGTGCAAAACCAAAGCTAGGTTTCTTTTAGAGAATCTGATCAATGGAGCTACTGTCAGCCCATGGGCCCGGAGACCCGTGAGAAGCATTGCATGGGTAGTACAATCACAAAAGTTACTGGAGCAAGGTGCTGATTCCAACCAGCAGGAATGTGGGGTGGTCCCCAATGTGGCACTGCCTACGCTTACGAGGTGGAATGTGTCCCTGGGCTCTCCTTTTGACTGGTAGGGAACCAGGTGGGGACCAGGTCAAGTGTTTGGGTTTTACACTGATGCTTCTGACTCCCACTATAATCTTTCTGGATCAGCTCCTTGCAGGCTTACTGTTTGGGTAAAGTGGGCTCTTTGATTGTCCCCACATGTGGTTACATTTCCTGTCCAGTTTATGGCATATTCATATGTCACACATTACAGGGATTCCTGGACCGAGTGCCATTTTCAGAGTGCAAGAAACCCATACTCAGCCTGGAGGAAATAATTGAGTGACTTCGGATCCCTTGGGTTCTAACACACCCAAGTGCTCAGATGCCTGAAACAGTGAGGATTTTTTTTCCCTGTTGGGTAGGTACTTTTTTTAAATATAATTTTTAAAACTGACTTTCCATTTACAATTATTACAAAACATTGGCCAGTGAGGGTTTTTTGATCTTGTTTTGATTTTTGCTTAGAAGTGGGAATCCATTCTTTTTAACTATTCATTTTAACTAGGTACTACCTGCTTCTTCAGTCTCAGAAATAATGCAAACCTTGAACAGAATACCCTATAGCAATCCCGTGTCTCTTAGCCGTTGCTAAGTGTTCCCAGAAGCCCAAGTGATCTGAGGAGATGTTGTACATGATCTTAACATAGGACTGGCAAAAGAATCATTTTTCTTCCATGCCATCACCTCCATTTCCCTGTGACAAAGACCAGTGGGGAGGTGCGGCTTGACTCAGTGGCCTGAAAGCTTTGTAAATTACACTGGTGAACAACTGATGGATCATTTCATGGCAAGGGGGCAAGGAGAGTGGGCCCCTACACGTTCCTGTTCCCAGTCTCTGTTCTAATTTCATCTTTGTCCCATCTCACTCATTCTTCCCCATCTCCCTAATCACATTTTCTTCAATAATTGCTGGGGACGTTTTCCATGGCAAAAGCAAGCCAGGGAACTTGCTTCAGAAGAGAGGGCCAAGAGAATAAACATGAGGATACCAAGGGGGGCAGGGGGGTGAGATGAATTGGGAGATTGGGATTGACATATATACACTGTTGATACTATATATAAAATAAGTCACTAATGAGACCCTACTGCATAGTCCAGGGAACTCTACTCAGTGCTCTGTGGTGACCTAAATGGGAAGGAAATCCAAAAAAGAGGGGATATATGTATATGTATAGCTGATTCACTTTGCAGTACAGCGGAAACTAACACAATATTGTAAAGCAACTCTACCCCATTAAAAATTAATTAAAAAATGAAATTTAATTTAATAAAAAGAAGAGAGAGCCAAGAAAAGGCTGAGGGCTCTGTGTGTGTGTGTGTGTGTGTGTGTGTTCACGTGCACACATGCTGTTGCTTGGATAGCTACACAACGCACGCCTAGAGGTGTGATCTCTATTATCATTGTCCTTTCTAGTTAAGTGACTGCCATGCATTATCCAACCTTGGGCTGCAGTGCAGTGGAAAGAATGTGGGCCTCCAGAGTTGGTCCAACTTAGCGCTGAATTCCAGGCTACGTTACTTATTAGTGGACGTATTCTCTGAGCCTTAATTTTCTGATCCCTAAGAGGAGGATAAAAGTCCCCACCTTGCTGGGCTGCCGCTGTAAGGACTGTATTCAGGGCGTTAGGGACATTAGTTCTCCAAAAATGAGCAATTCCATTTTTCAGACTCTTACACTGTGATGGGTAAGAAAATAATAAATCAGATTTATTTTCTTTTAGGGAGAGTGTAAACGAGATGAAGAAATGATACTTTTTTTTGGATTAATGATTTCAGGGTCTAGGTAAGGCTCTAGTTGGAGTATTTGAATAACAGATCTTCGTGTTAGCAGGGTCCTTGGTCCCTAAGTTGTGGCATGTGTTTTATGAATGTCATCATTCCTCATGCTCCTGTGTTTGCCCAGTGGAGAAACAAAGGTCTGCATACTGACAAATTAACAAATAAAGTTCTTCAGCTACTGCTATAGTCCTTGCCAATGTTTCAAGACACAGAAAGAAAAAAAACCACACATACACCTTGCCAAGACTTATAAAAACTGCACAGTCGTTGCAGAAAGTTCCCAAGCAAGGAATTTCTCCATAACCTAAATTATTTGTGAGGTGTTTTCTTCTTTTTTTTTTGAAATAGAAAATATGTTGCTTGCTTGAACCAATTCCCAAGTTAAATATCTGCCTTCATCACTCATTTTTATTACCAGTCTAAACACAGACTGTTTCAATGGAGCCCATTTACAGCAGATAGTAAAAAGGATTCATTACTCATTTTCCTCTTATTATCTTTCAATTGCTCGAGCTCGAGATGGGCTTAAAGTGGACATTAGGCCCTGGTAGTCAGGACATTACAGGAATGCAATTAACAATGATACTCAACACCCTCCAACACCCAGACAAGGGAAACACTTTCTCTAATTCCTTAGCTCGGGCTGCCTTTCCTCACATTTTTTCCACTTTCATCTCATTAAACTTCACATTTTTATAGGAAGTTTTCCCTCTTCTATTCGCTAAGATGTCCCCCTCTTAGTCTGCAATCGTCACAGGACCCTTTCAATGAGCTTGAACAATCTCTCCTTCAAAAAATGCACACAAAACACCTGCCTTGTCACTCTCATCATTAAGCAGAATTTCTCTAGAAACAAGCTGACAATAGCCACTAAAAATTTAGTGGGAGATTGGAATCCAGCACCACATGCAAATAATAGCTGTTTTTGCATGATCGTCAATGGTTATGTCATAATCTGAATAGAGATCACAAGCCCCAAATTATGTTCTGGTATTTTTCCCATGGACTAGTCCCTTCTCTCCAAACCATCTCGACCTTCCTCTGTTTGATCCCATTAAACTCATCATTATTTTGATACTTAAATGGAGTTTATTGAAATTGGAATTTATAAATTCTAAAAAAATAGATGCTGAAAAGCCTCTCTGGCTTTTTTTTCTCTTAAAATTTTTTTATTGAAGTATAGTTGGTTTGCAATATTGAGTTGGCTTCAGGTATACAGCCAAATGATTTCAGTTATATATATATATATATATATACATATACTTTTTTTGATTCTTTTACCTTACAGGCTATTACAAGATATTGAATATAGTTCCCTGTGCTATACAATAAATCCTTGTTGTTTATCTATTTTATACATAGTGGTGTGTATCTGTTATCCCCAACCTCCTAGTTTATCCACCACCCCGCCCTTTCCCTTTGGTAACTATAAGTTTGTGCTCTGTGTCTGTGAGTCTGTTTCTGTTTTGTACATAAGTTCATTTGTACCCACTGACTTTTATAATTCAAGTTAATGTCACCTCGCTCTTTTTTTACTCTTTTATTAATGTACTCTTTCATTAATCATAGCCATATGGCAGCTTTCTCTATGAAGCTCTAAATCATTTCTAAATCTCATGGTTCCCTGGGGGTTAACTCCTGATGTATTTAATTAAAATGTAGTGGGCTTATACAAACAGGAACTGGCATTCTCTACTTACCACTTATCGTCTATGGGACCCTGAATAAGTCAGGTAAATGCTCTATACTTTCATCTCCTTGTCAATAAAATGAGAATAATAATGCTTAGTTCTTAGGGTTGTTGAGAGGAACACAAAGGATAATGCCCATAAAATACTTATTGCTGTGCCTGGAGTGTATTAAATGCTTCATAAATAATAGCTATTACGTCTGCACTCACTACTTTTTAGGTGACTATTACATGACGGGTGCTTTTATGTACTGTCTTAATTAATCCTTACGAAATTCTGTATAGTTGTCATTGTTATTCCCATGCTACAAAATGGGAAAACTAGCTAAATGAAGTAAGTTGCTAGTATGTTTTAGAACTGGCCTTGGAACTTGGTCAGCCCATCTCCAATGCCTTGGAGGTATGTGTTTGGGTTTGGAAGGAATTGGAGTCCATGCCATAAACATCCGGCCATTTCCTACCTTTACCATCTCAGGCTTCTCTTATGGCCACTTAGTGGCATTCCTGAGCCCCTCCCAGTGATAGGTTAGGCTGTCCCCTGGGTATCCCATTGCCTGGAGCAACAGAAGAGGCTCATCCAAATGAGAAATGCTTATTGATGATTAAATTAAAGAAACTTGGTGCGACCTTCTAAGAGAAACCTTCTTTAGTCTTGGGTAGTTTATAGTGCTAGAGGAAGGAGGGGATGGATTAATGGCAGAAGGTCTTTAGCATGATGTTAATATCAATGACTGCATATAAGTTCAAGATAAAGCAAAAAAAAAATACTGTTTGGGTTAACTTCGATCATACAAGTTAATTCTGTTTTTTCATGATGTAAGTTGAGCTTTGGAAAATGTAGTAGGGATTTAAAATCATTTAAATATTCATCTCCTTAAAAGCTAGGCTTTCTGAGTCAAAAAAGTTAACTGAACTTTGATTTCTATCTTAATAAATCACTATAGATCATATCACTTAACAAATTCAAAATGTGCACAAATGACCATCATCATTTTGAGTAGAAGGCACATCTGGCAGTGTTTGGATTGAGAGCACCACTCTTTAGAAATATCACTGAAGTAATGACTCTTCATTTGAAAGTGCTGCAGGAGGTCAGGTGGGTTTTTAGCAGTTTTTTGAGCAGCTGAGCCTCTCCCTTTCATAGGAAGTGGAAAGAGAAGGAAAAGGGTAAGGAAAAAATGGAAGGAAGAACTAGGAGTCTGCTATAAAGCTCCAGGCCAGAACCCTTCACACTATCTCATTTAATTCTCCCACTGCCTCATCTGCTACCTTCCTTTAAGCTACTGCACTGGTCCTAGCAATGTCATACCTGTTCTGTACTTGTTTCTCTACTTAGGCCCATCTTTTGGAGCATGCCTCACCCATGTGGATTTGACCTGTGCTGTTGTCTTCCCAGCTACAGTTGGCTCTTCTCACATTTTTCACCCCAGCCTTCCCTCATTCTAAATCCTACTTCTGATTTTACCTTCCTCCCTCCTCATGTCTCACACTCCAGCCTGCCTACTCTACCTCTCCTAACCAGGAGCTTCCCTGCAGGTCCCACTGCTGCCTGCTCTCTCTCAGCCTGGAAATCATGACCTGGATGACACCTTCTCAACTCAGTAAGGTGGGAAATACTCTCCTTATTTTATAGATAAGGAAACCAAAGCTCAGAGTTTAAAAAAATGAAGCTCAAGACAACAGAGCTAGTTTTGAAGCCAGAATCTGAATCTTGAAGTCATGTGTTTGACAAAGTAATTACTTAGTTGACCTATAAATACAAGCCTCTCTTATGCCAAAATGCATGCTTTTAAAACTATGCCCCATGGAGCACAGATAACAAGATACACTAGTTGAATCTTCTTGATACTTCTGGCCCACGGTCTCCACCTAATCAACTCTTCATGTATGTTTGGGGCCATGGCGGGTGCTGAGAAAGGTAGTCATATGGATGTGATCACACCCATGGCGGGAGCTACTATGAGTTATAGTTTAAGGGCATAAACACCTATATAGGCAAATATGTAATGAACCAAAATACACTAGCAATAAGGAATAGGGAAAAAGGTCTGACTTTCGTTTATCCTTAAATTAAAAAGCTACACGTGGAATATTTGAAAAAGAGAAACAAATAATACCCATCTCTACACCCACTACTATTATTCCCCCAACCTTTAAACCCATACTTCCATTTTCAAGTTAATAAACGTAGACCCTTAAAGTGAGACAAGTCTCTTGACACTTTTATTCAGCCATCTTTAATCCCTGAAAATGGGAGAAATCAGGATGGTGTTGGTGCTGTCAATAAATATTAGATAATAATCTGAACAGAGTGTTGAGGGGATGTTTGATGGCAGGGGGAATGCTCAACAGGCTGACTGGCTCTGGCCATTGTTGGGCTCGGGGACATTCAGCCTCCTCTCCTAACTTCTTCTCCCCCAGGGACCTGGAAAGGCAGTATTGGGCACAGAGGCACCTTCCCTGCTCAAGAAACACCCTGGGCTTTGCCATCAAGGACACTGCCTTTCACTAGCTGTGTGGCCTCGAGTGAATTCTAAACCTTACTCTGTCTTGGTTTCTTTCACTGTAAATAAGCAGATCATAACCACCTCACATGGTTTGGGGGAAAATTCAAGAAAAGAATGCTTGTAAAACTCCCAGCTTTCACAAATAGAAAAAGAGGACACAGTAGATTCTTAACACTTCCTTCTTTCTCTCAAAATCCACCGTAGCAGGAGAAATAAACATTTCCTAATCCCAAAATGAAAGCACACGCTCAAAAAATTATAGAGCCATCCCAGATCATGCAGATATAATCATGACGCCATTTAGTGGCTAGTTCCGTGTTTTCTAAGAATATATTTGATGCTTAACTCATCAAGGGAGGCTTGGAGACTGGATCAGTTTCTCTTCCTGACACCCCTACTCAAGGAGTCCATGGAAAATAGGTTCATAGATTTTTCCCAAGGGTAGCCAGAAAGTAGAAACAAAACTGGACTGTGAATGAAGCAAAATGAAGACTGAAACCAGCCAGGTTCCTACCTGCTAAAGTCAGGATTCTAAACTTTATCAAGCAAACGATTTTCTTAATTGCATACATCGTTAGAGGTTGTTAGGGTTATTTATAAGACACTTAGGTCCCTTTTTCAGTATGGCGCTGGTGAACTGGCAACACTGGAGTCTGTATGTGTGTTTTCATGCAATCTGTTGGAGACCTCAGCAAGGAAAGCATTTGTTCCGCCCTTTTCAAACACAAATATCTGTGGCTTCCTTTCATTTGCTTCCCTCATGGAGTACTGTGTCCCCCCTTCAGGTCTCCGTTTGTTTATGCTGATGTAATAAACTGTCCCCACGGAGTTCTGGCTAAACATAATTTAAATAGTCAGCAACATAATCAATTATTTTACCAGCAGGAATGGCTTGTTTATTTAAAATAGTGACTTTTAAAAATAGTCATTTCTAGAAAGGCATTTCGTACTTTACTTCTTTTGACAGCATCAGGAAGCTCCATTGTTAATCAGAAACATGTTAAATCACACAGACATACATAAAGGCAACAGCCAAGATCTGTCAGCTGGATTGACTTTTACAGTGTAAAGCTGTAAAACATTTTATAGGAGGAAAACCCTATAGCAGCACGGTAAGCACATACTGTGTGTCAAAGCTCAACCCAGATGAATCCACAGACGGAATTGGGCATTAAATACCCAATTTCATTTTAACACACTATTTTTATAGGACAGGCGTACTTGGAAATGAAACTCTAATGATGGGAAAGAATATTAAGAATTAATGAATGTATAGAAAAGATAAAGAGTCAGGGATTCCGAATAACTAAATGTATTGGTTGATTTATTTTGACAGGTGCAGTTTAGTTTTAATGATTTCAAATAACACTTCATAGTAGGGTACTAAAAATCCTGCTGGGTGTGTGTATGTGCACGGTAATAAAATCTTGGTAATATGAGTTTCACTGTAAGCCTTAGCAGCTTAATCTTCATTAAAAATAAGTTTCTCTGCAGGTTTGCATGTCACTGAAGTGAAATTTTGCAGGTCTCTTCTACTTCATGATTTGATTTTTTTGATCACCATTATTTATGTCAAGTTTGGAATACAATTTCTTTCTGAAGATAACAGTGAAAATTTATCCCCTGGATAATCATTCAAGCTCTGGTGCTAAGTCTTTACGTGATTTCAATATGTCACTTTGCTTTCTGCCTCGGTTTCCCAAGGAGGCAAAATAGGTAAATTCCTGCTGAGAGAATTAATTAATATCTGTAAAGAACTTTAAGGTCTTTTTATGAAAGAACTCTTCATGAGGAAAAATACTATGCCATATTAGATAAAAGAGCAAAGACTGTAGATTTCAAACACTGTGGAAGTTACTGAAGAATAAAAAAAATACCAGAGGCATATAATTATCTTCAGAAAGATGTCTATCACTGGGCAGACTATAATACAGGGATGAAAGATGTATTAAAAAGGTGAAGCCTTCAGGGAATTAAGCACCGTGTCATCGGCAAGACTACTAAGATTCATGTTGTAAAAACTCTAAATCGAATATCATCCATAAGACTGAATAAAATGGATAGATCAGTCAAATTATAACCTAAATGGAAGCCTTCTAGTAAGCCCCCCAAACCTTTCGAGGACTCATGTTTTCCTCGTGCCTCTTGACATATCACAATTGATGCTTCATTTTTGACTCAGAAAACCCTTTCCATCCTTCCTTATAGATCCGAAGAGCTGGGTAATCCTGAAGAGCTGGGGTGTAGGTTGTATTCCTCTCTCCATCGCTTTTTGCTTCCTAGTCTCCCTGCCTTGGGTTTCGGGGGATAAGAGAGGAACATGCCATGTATGTTTGTCTATGTAACTTCAGTTTAAATGGAACTTCACTTTGTGCTTGATAACTCCCCCTCAAAAGAATGGCTTAGTTTTTTTTGGTCAATACACAGCCCATTTGGTGCAGAAAGCATCCAACTTTTGCAAAGTCTTGGGAAATACCATGTTTCATTTTGTCAAGGACAAATAACTGAAGCCAAAATCTTCTTTCTGAAGATGACCTTGAGAGGTTGGCTCTGGAATGATAATTCCAGCTCTGATGGTAATTTCCTACACGGCATCCACCATCCTCTGCAAAAATACATGCATGGTGAACCACTAGGGATACGGTGGTCTGAAGGGACCATGGGTTCCTGGAAGTGTCTCTGGTCTTCCATTTTTTTCCAGTAGTGCTGGTCAGTCTTTAGCCATAGACCATCAGGAATTCTCAAATAATAAGTCACTTGAGGGCTTCCCTGGTGGTGCAGTGGTTGAGAGTCTGCCTGCCGATGCAGGGGACACGGTTTCGTGCCCCAGTCCGGGAGGATCCCACATGCTGTGGAGCGGCTGGGCCCGTGAGCCATGGCTGCTAAGCCTGCGCATCTGGAGCCTGTGCTCCGCAACGGGAGAGGCCACAGCAGTGACAGGCCTGCGTACCGCAAAAAAAAAAAAAAAAGAAAAAAGTCACTTGAGTGAGGAAAAAAAAATTCTGTGGAATAAATCTCAGATGAGGATCATTGTTTTTAGAATCTTGAAACTCATGGTCAATTTAAGAGGTAAATACGGACTGAACAGTCAGTGTGATAATGTAAGTGCAAGCACCCACTACATTGCTGGGTACACAGTAAGAGCTGAAAATATCCCAGGTGAATCTTTTATGCAGAAAGAAACTTGCTGAGAAAAGAGATGGATAACAATCTATTACTTGATATGGACAAATCCAACCAAATTCTCTTACGCAATGTGGGTATGAATTCAGGCGACTAGAGCTGGATGTTGCTATGAACTGAATGTTTGTGTCACCCCCAAAATTCACAGGTTTAAATTCTACTCCCCAGAGTAGATGGGGCCTTTGGGAAGTGACTAGGTCATGAGGGTAGAGTTTCATGAATGGGTCTCACGCTGGGTGGTGTAAGGACACGGTGAGAAGGCGCCAAGTGGGCCCTCATCAGACCCTGATCTTGGACTTCCAGCCTCCAGAACTGTCCAGAAATCAATGTTCAAGCCACCCAGTCTGTGGTATTTTTGTTATAACAGGCTGAATTGACTAAGACCCAGGTCAACAACTATTATTCTGTTCAGCTTTGTTAAACACTAACAAGTGTTGCATTTTTCAGGCAAACTGTTGTACCTAATTACTTATCTCTAAGCATTCAGGGAGCTATTTCAATTTTCAATCTGCTTCTAAATACTAATTAATCATGAACCCCTCCCAAGAAGTTAGAATTGGGACCAACCATGTTTAAATAACCTATAATTGCTTTCTCTCTCCCATGGATGAAAATATAAATTCTTCTGTCCTCTGAAAGGAAAAGAGAAAAAAATTCTAATAAATACCTAGCTGATTTGATACTGTTTGGAAAATCACTTGAGCAATGGAAATGATTGATAATCATAGTGCACAGCTAAGATATTGCATTTCACATTTATATTTTTAGAAGAGGGTTACATTTAAAATATGGCAGTAATTATCATATCATGGAGAAAACAGCCTAAAAAAAATTTTTTTTTTTTTGCAGTTGTACCTGAAGACTGGGGGAAAAAACTGATGCTGGGAAAATTGCCCTCACTAAGGAAATACATTTTGCCCAAGACATTTTATCCCATTTGTAGAGATAAGGGTGGCTAGGAGTATATTGATTATGGGGTTCAACTGGTTACAGAAAAGCTGAAGTTACTTCCTATTTCAACATCACCTCTAATTCCCACTTATAACCACAAAAAATATTAATATGCACAGTGGTAGTTTAGAACTGCATGAGTAAAGCTATTTTGTATTAGTCCCTTTATATTTTCCCATTTGCATTTAATCTTGTCTCTATGGAGCATGAGCCTTTGAGTTTGGCCCCTTGGTAGCACTCAGGTTTTTCATCTGAAAAATAATGGAATTAAATTAGATCGGTGTGTCTCAAACTGTAATGGTGCATTTGAACCATCTGGGGGTGTTGATAAACTGCAGATTTGAATTCAGGAGGTTTCTGGGGTAGGACCCTGAGCATCTATCTACTCAGCTATGAAGCGGTGCCAGTGATGCTGGTCTAAGGACCGTGTTTTGGTAATGATGATAATTCACACCTTTCCTTTCCTCTTCATAAGATATTTTGTTAGACGACCCAAGGATTCCTGTTTCTGTCATCACGTTGCTTGAATTGTCTGTTGAATTTAGGACACTCGGTACCTCGACTGCTCTCAGCATCCTGGAAAAAAAAAAAGGTCCAGCTTAGGTTTTTCTGTTAATTATTTACAGTGTCTCTCTGCAGTCTACATCAAATGCTGGATGTGGTTAAGTTTTAATAAAAACCACAAGCTTGGCAAAGTCTAAATTCAACTCACCTACATTTGAGACCACAGACCCTGGCATTGATACAATGACCTCGCTATCCAGTAACTTTCTCCTTGATTCCTTGTAATGTTCTTCGAATACTCAACGAACACCTCATTAAATGGCAAGCATTCATCATATTTCCTTTCAGTTTCTTGGACTGTGGCCTGTCACCTGTAAATGAGGCAACTCTTACTCTTACAGGTGAGGGAGTGTGGTCTAGATGCTGTAGAGCAAGAGACAGAGATTCAGGGCTGTCAGCTCCATTGACAGCCCTGTCAATGTCAATAACTAGGAAGATATTTATTTTAGGCATTACAACAAGCAACAACATTAAGTGCTGTATTGAAGCACGGTTTTATTTCTATTTGTCTGCTATAAAACACTTTAAGAGGCTTAGGTGAAAAGTACTGGCTTACTAACATAAGAAACACCTCCCCAGAGCCCACGTGACCATCTTGGGTGAGTTATTTAATTCCTTCTATGCCTTGTATTCCTTATCCTTGTAAAATAGGGTAAATTTTCCCCAGGATTGTTAAGAAGATTAAATGAGTTAATACCTGTCAAGTGCTTAGAACTACACTTCGCACAGACTGAGTACCATGGAAGTATTTGTCAACACTGCCTCTCCAGGTCAAACTGTCAAATCTTGTTTCAGACCATATGCATTTATTTAGCTCTTAAGGAGTGATGTATTTCTTGCTTGTTGTATACAAATTATTATTTAGCAGTCATGATAATCTCTAGTATTAATAAAACCTTATAACATGAAATCTTGATATAGTATAAATATTATTTTATTTTATTGTACATAGGCGCTGTGGAGGACACAAAAATTGCATGACACCAATTCTGTCCTCAAAAAAAGGTATATGCATAGTCTTATGAGGGAGAAAGACACATACTTAAATAAATGCAACATAACAAAGAAGGCCTATTCCATACCCCAGAGTTGGGAAATATATTCAATATTTCCCGTCCACTGCTCTATTGCAAAACAAAGAAGAAAATCCAAGTCGTTATATTACTACTTTGGGTCCTTGATTTCAAGTTCAAAGGCTTAATTTTAATTTTCCTGAAATTATTTTTTCAAAATGGAACCAGTATTATTGTTTTTCTGATATGGAAAAGTGTAGGCT
Source organism: Hyperoodon ampullatus (assembly GCF_949752795.1). NCBI lineage: Eukaryota > Metazoa > Chordata > Mammalia > Artiodactyla > Ziphiidae > Hyperoodon > Hyperoodon ampullatus. Next base: position 24,071,517 of record NC_136916.1, read on the forward strand.
ATCTCAGAAGATTAAAGAAGATAGAGGAAACAGTAATTGCCTTCTGGAAGGGACTGTAAGAGGCAGGGAGCCTTACTTCTAATTGTTTTACTCTTGTGTCCTTTAAATTTTGTACCTTGTGCAAGTATTATCCATGAAAAACATTTTTCTAAATTAATAGATGTACATTGTAATAGACATTACATGATATATACAGAAAGATATAAAGTAGAAAATGAAAGTACTCCAAATGCTACCATGAACACAACACTTTGGTGCCTGATTCCTTCTTTAGGCATACATACATGTATTGTTTTTACGAAGACAGGATTGATTGTGGTATATATGATATTTTTAAAATGCTTTCCATGCCAATAAATATAAATGTACAGCACTCATTTTTCATGTCTGTATTATGTTTTATTATACACACGAGTCTTGGCTGGTTTAGTTGACCCCGTATGGTCCTGTGATGAACATCTTTGTACATACATATTTGTGTGATTGTCTTGTTTTCCTAGAATATACTTCTAGAAATTCAACTGCGGGGCAAAAGGTCTGCATGTGAAGTTGAGATTGAAAAGAAACATAACATGAATAAAGAAATGAGCTATTTCCTTTCAATTCTCCCTCCACGGGAGAGAGGCGGGTTGTGGTTTATAGGCAGGAGAAAAGGGATGGAGTCACTCTTGCTTCCCCGTGGCTGGGAGGCGCAGGTGTTTGCCACTAGCATCACCTTCAGTACCCAGGTAGGGAAACGGTGGAAAGGATGAGAGTGGGTCTTGGCTATAAGTTGTGAATGAGTCCCTGGTTGAATTTCATTTCTCTTTCTCTGTTTTCCAAAAGGAAATTCACTGCTTCATCTTTGAAGTAGCATTAGCTCTCCTTCTGCTAATGGACTCCTAAGTAGTTAAGCTGAATATCGTGTTAATGCTTTCCTTAAGGAGGGTGGGGCTGCAATTGGAAGGGGATCAGAAGAGCTCTTTAGATGGCTCAGCCTAGATGATAAGAAGAGGAGAGAAATGGGGGGTGGGGAGCGGAATGGACAATATTAGATTTAGAAGGCCTCATTCAAACTTTAGTTCCCCCCTCCACCCCCCTTAATATGAGGAGACTTACACTGGAAGGTTACATCACTCATCAAACTCATAAAGCTGCTGAAAGGTTGAGCAGGAAAAGGAAGTTAAGCCTAAACTGTGGTTTAGAGTCATTTGCATTAAACCAAGCACCCTAATTAGGTTCATGTAGAGTTATTAAAGACTAGACGGCACTGTGCATGTCTTTCACCTAGGGTTTGCCTTCCTGAATGGTGCAACAAGTTAGCTGGGCAGCCTTGAACTAACACCAAGAGCAACTCAAATTTTTTTTTTTTTTTTTTGGTACGCGAGCCTCTCACTGTTGTGGCCTCTCCCGTTGCGGAGCACAGGCTCCGGACGTGCAGGCTCAGTGGCCATGGCTCACGGGCCCAGCCGCTCTGCGGCATGTGGGATCCTCCCGGACCCGGGCACGAACCCGCGTCCCCCACATCGGCAGGTGGACTCCCAACCACTGTGCCACCAGGGAAGCCCAGAAGCTCTAATTTTTGCCAGCCTCCTGAATACTTGAGTCCTCATGGGTTATTCTGGAAGGATCCACTCTCTTCAAGTGCTGGAGGATAATGTGGCATTGTATTCAAACTATTAAAGTAACTGATGCGATAAGTCTTGGATAATGCCTGCAATCTACCTTGAAACCTGAAAGAAAAAAAAGTTTATGAGCAAAAAACACTTTAAACATTTCCTTTGGAAGTGTGGGAACTTCAAGGAGAAAAGGAAGATCATTTGCAGCTCTGGCTTCAAATCTTTTTTTGGAACCATGGCAAGGATCAAACAGAGGTGTTTTTTTCATAAGGTAAAGTGGGCAAGTGCCTGGGGTTGCTTGGTTTCTTGTGTGCTCACTGCAGAAGCCTTCCTCAACTGTAAAACTACCCTCTGCTCTCCCTCAGGGGTTCAAAAAATGTGCTGTACTTGAATATGTCCCTGCTTGATCCACATGTGCAGATTTTGTGGAATCTAGAATTTATGTAAACCATGTTTCTTCAGCCTTATTCAGGGAGACTTTGTGGTCTTTCTTTCACCCTTTATTGAACAGATATTTACAAAGCACCTACTATGTGCCAGGCTCTGTTCTAGGGGTGGAGGATACAGCCATAGTTAAGAGAAAGTCCCTACTTTCGTGGTGCCAACTAAAAACTGGCACTTGCCATCTGCCTCTACGAGGATGAGGTCACTGGCCACTGTAGCCGCTGACCCTCAAACCAGCCTGACAGTTCAGGGCAGAGATCAGGAACGAGGCCCTCTGGGCTCCGGGAAAACCGGCAGAACAGGCCTTACGATAGTTAGCTATTTTCAGGAGATTTTATGAGCCCCAATTCTTGTATTTCCTCTCATCTAGAAAAGCACTAATCGTTAACAGTGACATCTGTCCTTCTGACTAGCAGCGAGCCTCCGCCAACATGTGTGCTTGACACACGTGCCCCTATTCACTAAAGTCATAAACAATACTGACCTCCCCTCCACTTCTCTGAAGCAGTTCCTCAGAGCTATCTGAGATGCTATCTCCTGGGCTACAGTCCTCATTTTGCCCCAAATAAAACTTGCAACTCTCATGTGCATTTTTTTTTCAGTCCACAGCACTGCTTTTGCAGTGGGAGAGACGGATGATAAAGTTTCTTAAAAATAATATGATATGGATGATGGTAAGTCCTGTGAAGGAAAATAAAGCAGGATATAGAGGCTCTGGGGGAGGTGTGTTTTTAAATATAGAAGGAAGTAGAAACCTGGAGGAGATAAAGGAACAAGTGGGCCAGTACTTGAGCAACTGTAGTCCAGGCGGAGGAAGGGTGAAGGCAAAGGCCCTAAGAAAGGGCTGCGCTCAGCCTGTCCAAGGAGCAGCTGACCCAGCTCTGGGAGAAGCCAGGGAGGCGAGCAGAGTGGACAGGACAGAGAGGCAGGCGGAAGTAGGAGACATAAAGGCTGTGAGAGGATGTGAGATCTCCCCCGCATCAGGTGGGAAACCACTGGAGAGTTTTGGGCAGTGAATGGTGTGGCTTGATTTACTCTTCAAGGGCTCTCTCCTGTGCCTCTGTGTAGGGACCTGACGGCTGGGGGCAAGAGGAGAAGCAGGAAGGCTGGTTTGGGGGTCACTGCTGAGCTGGCTGACCTGGAGGCTTGGGGCGCCTGACGGCTTGGACTAGGGAGGGAGGAGGTGATGGAGTATGGAATACATTTTGAAGGTGGGGTCAAAGCACGCTGCAGCATATAGTGACTGCCAGACTGCTATCTGTTTACTGAAACAAAACTGAAATGTACTAGGTAAAATATGAAAGTATCAGAAATGGTGACTCAACTATAGTCGTCAATATGGCAGTTTATAAATATAATGATGGATTTAAAAAAATCCACCTATCTTTAGTCATTAACAATAAAATAATGTGGTATGATAAAATAACATGAATAAGTACCAGAGCAGAAAACTGGAATCAGTTGGGCCATACACCATACCCAGGGGTTCATCCCCTAAGTGGCCCCAGAAGAGTCTAAATCAATACTTGGCCAAGCGTCGGCCAGTCGTGGCAACTCCACAGGCCCATATCATCGATGCCGAGATAGGTCAGGTCAAGTCTAAGGCTATCCCTTGCAGAATTCCCCCTTGCTTAGGGGAGGCCAGGCTTTGCTCTGTTAAAGCCATCAACTGATCAGATGAGGCCCATTGATACCATGAGGATAACCTGCTTTACTCAAAATCCACCGATTCAAATGTTTGTCCAATCCCAAAAAACACTTTCACAGAAACATCCAGAATAATGTTTGACGAAACATCTGGCACTGTGGCCCAGCCAAGTAGACACAGAAAATTAACTGTCAAAACCTCCAAACCCCAAGTTCCGTTCACTTACACTTTTGCAAGAGGGAAGAAAGTTGAGGGGTTTAGGCATCACAATGCTGGTGCCATTTATTTACCCCCGGTTTTATCCTCAAGCTGGTGGTCTAAGGATATACCTTTTTTAATAAATTCATTTACAAATGAATGTGTGTGCTTTTCCTGTGATAAACTGGAAAATTCACCTCTCTTTCTACTCCCGGCCATGACTGCACAGGACCTTTTTACCATTAAAATTTCTGGCCTGGGGCCATGACATTGAATGCCAGGTGAACATTAAAGAAAGCCACCATAGGGGCTTCCCTGGTGGCGCAGTGGTTGAGAGTCCGCCTGCCGATGCAGGGGATACGGGTTCGTGCCCCGGTCTGGGAGGATCCCACATGCCGCGGAGCGGCTGGGCCCGTGAGCCATGGCCGCTGAGCCTGCGCGTCCGGAGCCTGTGCTCTGCAACGGGAGTGGCCACAACAGTGAGAGGCCCGCGTACCGCAAAAAAAAAAAAAAAAGAAAGCCACCATAAAAAACATGAACAACAATGGGTAATTTACCTCTCATTGCCTTCTCTAGGGAAAATAAAAAAAGACATTTTATACTTTTTGTGAAGAGGAAGGCTCACTTCTCTGAACTATTTGCTCTTTAGAGTGTCCGTCAAGGTGGACACCTTACTTTTTATTTTTGTGTGGTTTTTTTTTTTTTTGGCTGTGCCACACAGCTTGTGAGATCTTAGTTCCCCAACCAGGGACTGAACCTGGGCCCTGAGCAGTGTGAGTGTGGAGTCCCAACCACTGGACTGCCAGGGAATTCCCCTCACCTTACTTTTTATTTTTTTATTTTTATTTTTTTGTGGGAAGATGGACATTTTTATTTTATTTTTTCAATTTAATTAAATTAATTTTTTTTATACAGCAGGTTCTTATTAGTTATCCATTTTATACATATTAGTGTATATATGTCAATCCCAATCTTCCAATTCATCACACTTTTTAAAGCAATACAATCAGGGTTGTGTTGAGATGAAGTTGCCAGTGTACCAGCAAGTTCTCTCACAAAAGCCCAGCACTGAGGCTCAAGATGGAATAAGAACAATATTAATAGTGGCTCAGATTTGCATCATTCTTTGAAGCTGGCAAAATGCTACTGCAGCGTTGGCGATAAGAAAGATTGTGAGGTCTTTACACCCCTAAGGTTCCCCAATTTGACAGGCATTTATCCACAGATTTTTAAGAGTACAGACCACACTGCAGGGCACAGCATCCCCACATTGTTTTGTCACTAAAATTCAGTTTATAAAAATAGCTTTCTTATTAAAAGCATCGGCAGCCTGCTGCTGGGACTTCTACCCGGCAGTCTCTTTCCTCCTGTTCCAGAGCAACAAAACAGAAAGTAAATAAACCCGAAGAGTGCAAGCAATGGGTCACTCAGAAGCTATGCAAACAACCTTTGCTTTCAAAAAACAGAATCCTTATCATCCTTTTCTTCCAAGAAGCTAAAAAAGTGACAAAACTGTGATGACTTTCATACCATCTTTCCAAAAGTGTATGCATGGTAATATCCCACTCCTTTTACGGAAGGGGAAGAAAGGGAGGTGCCTCACTCCATAGTTTACATTCAGGTCAAGGCCAAAGCCAAGACCAAATTCCACAAACATTCACTGAGCTTTTTCTGTGTACAAATTACCGTGGTAAATGTCAGATTCAGGTTGTGATCTTTAGAGATGTATTTTTTCACTACGAAAATTTTGTCAGAAGCATTCTTTTAATTGACAAATGGAATGAAGAGAAAAAAATCTGGCATTTTTTTAAACTAGAAAATATTGGCTCTTTCAATGTGATTTATGCTACTTTGAGTCAAGAGAAGAAAGATGGAGGTATTTCTGTCTCAAAGAATTCCTGGTTTCACAGATTTTCTTTCTTTCTTTTGTTCTTTTTAGCAGCTGAAGGCACACCAACAAAAGATTCTTAAGAAATAACAGCCATACATTCCATTTTTATAGATCTGTTGCTTCTAAGAGTCCAGAGCAGTTTGAAACCAGTACAAATATGAAAGCAAATAGTGTGTAGCACAGTGCTTGGAATAAAACAGACAATAACTGACAACGACTTGGACTACAGCATTGCCTCACAACATGTCTTTTTCTATGATTTCTTTGACTCATGGTTTGGGCTAGACTTGAAAAACTTAGTTTATTATTAAACAAAACAGGAGGATTAAAGGAAATGTGTTTTTATTTTTATTTTTTAGTACCCAAGTCAAAGCTTTATATCGTTGGGTATATTATTACAATACATTTCCTTAAATTCTCTCATTCTTATGAGGTAAGAAGCTATTATGTCCATTTCACAGTTGGTAAATCTGAGGCTCAGAGAAATTCATTGACTTACAAAGAATCTATTAGAGGACACCACTGGGATTTGAATGCAAGTCTCTTCATTCCCTATACCTTTTTTTTCACTATTTTGGGCTGTAGTATTATTCTATGATCCATCACATGTGAATCTAAAACAGTTTTCTAGGAGCTGGCTATTGGTGCTGTTGTCTGCTTTTCAAACTGGGTGTTAAAATTCGTTAGACTTTTAGAGATGGACAACTTTTCACAAAAGTAGTATAGCATTGGTATGTGTGAACGCTTTGCTTCCAATAAGCAGAATCTAACTTAAAGCCTTTTAATATCATATGAATCAGTTGATAGCCCCATTCTTGTTCTGGAATATTTTATTTGCATTTTCAGGAGAGGAAACTATTGAATAGTGAAGTAAGAATAAAGATAACAGGAGAAGATGGTCAACGAGGAAGTGGCTGAAATGATCACACAGGGTGCAAGACCTTGGTGGTGCAGAAAATAAATTGGGGATATGATTTGATTCAATCGTTCAACCTGTAGTTATTAAACACGAATTTTAAAATGTTACAAGACTGTACTAGAAGTTTATGAACAATGCATATTTTGAGCAAGTGGCAGATGGGAGATGGAGCAGGTAATATTTTGGAGCAGGTAGTACTTCTGAAGCTTCTCTTATATGCTAGTCCTTCTCTATGAAAGAGAAATTGAATCCATTTTTACATAGAGACAGGTAGAGAGGGAGGAAGGACAGAGAGACACAGAGACAGACAGACAGACAGACAGACAGAGACAAAGGGAAACCAAAGATGGCAGAGCTGGGATTTAAGTACAAGTCCTTCTGGCTTCCAGTCCAAGTTCTTTTTTTTAAAATTTTTGGCCGTGCCCCCAGAGTGAGAGTGCAGAGTCCTAACCACTGGCCTACCAGGGAATTCCCAGTCCAAGTTCTTTCCATTCTAACATACTGTCTTATGGGGCAGATGTGGATTCAGTAGAACCAGGGAGTTTTCTGAAGGCCTCTGGTGAGTTTGGCAAAAAGATACCTGTTAGCTTTGAGTAATGCCTAATGCAGTCCAATCTTCAGCGCAAACCTTTTTGCCTCTTAAAAAACATGAATATAGGCAGCACTCAATAAATATTTGAGGTTGATTTTTACTTATCAGGAGTTAACTTTCTTCTATATCTAATTTTTAATACATTTACCATGTCAAGAAATTGGCTTGGGAAACCTTGAAAAATCCTTGAGTCCCTCCCCGACAGGGTATGAAATTAAAATGAAAACCTCTAAGAAATTATCAACTTTATTTCAGAAGCATTTATAAGTGTAAAAATTAATCTTTACAGGGATAAGGAAAAAAATCACAGCACTCTACTAAAAAGCTACTTGTAATGACCCATTTTAAAAAATGGAAGAGGTTTTACTTTCCAAAGAAACATGTTATATACTCTATATGTTATTCAAAAACGGAGTGATTTCATATGAATATATTTCAGTTTACTTATAACTAGAGCTGCCAAATTGTTATCTCTAATCAAATATAGTAAGCACTGAATTCTTCCTTTACCCCTGATAGCTGCATTCCCAACACTCCACAAAAAAACAGAAAAAAACTATATAAAAAAATCTGAAAGCAAGTCAAAATTTGTTTCCAGTAGATGGCACTGCAAATCAAGGCTTTATGGGTCTATTAACTATTATTTCTTTGACCAGAATAATTATTTCTGTAGTGAGATGCACTAAAGAGACTTATACAGTAAAATCGAATAGGTTGGGGGCTTTAAGGCTACAATAAAGCTGCATTGTCCAGTGTCCTGACGCTGATATTTCTTCTCTATTTAGCATAGTTGGGGATTTATGAAGGTAGAGGGTGCATATAACAAAAACTGTCTACTTGCTTTTATGTGAAACCCACTTTTTGATGTGGGATTTTGGCTGCCCATTTTAATTTGTTTAGTCTATGTTTTAAGTCCAAGGGGACGTTTTATACTTTTGCACAGTGCCTGATTCAATCTCACTCAGGTTAGTTAACTTGCAGAGGCAAAACTGAGCCTGGGTTATAAACCATACCCCTGACCTGTGCTGGTTTTTGGTGTGTGTATGTGTTTGTATTGGGCAATACATAGCCTCAGTTATAGAGAATGTAAATAACTGTAGACAACTCCAGTTCTGCCACGTAAAATGTGACACATGCTTACATGACACATGACCACAGATCAGAGTCCTGCTTTGTATGTTAAGGAATACATGCTTAAAAGATATTTCAAAACCATTTAAAGGAGACATTACACAAAACAGAGACTAGAACATATTAAATGCTATCACGTATGTAAAGACACCTAGAAGAGCGTCTGGCACAAAATAGATGCTAAATAAGTCTCCCCTCCTCTTTCTACTTCTTTAATGGAGTGCAAGAGTGAAAGGCCAGGCCCTGCTCTGCAGCTGTAGGTGAGACCTCTGTCATTTCACCTCCCTGGACTCAGGCTTCCTTGCCTCTCAAAAGGGCTGGAAGCCAGGCTGCAAGATCTAGAATATTCTGCTTCATATAAAATAAGACTCACAAGTGGAGTATGTGATACTAGGCACCCAATACAAGTAGCCTCAGAAGCTGGATGTGACTTTCGTCATAATGTTTGTCTTCCTCAGTGAAAAAGAAGCCATCAGTCAAAACTGGCACTTTCACAGCTAAACCATCTCTGCTCTTTAAATAAATGTCCTAGGAGAGTTCAGACATCACAATTTTTTTTTTAATACACCGTGTGTGTGCGCTGTTATCTTTTTCTCTTGTCAAGGAAGCCTGAAATTTCTTCATACTGTACAGGAAGCAACGGTGGGTTTCTGGAATTTTTAGAAATGGATGAGAAAGTGCTCCAGGTGATATCTTTGTGGAGCCCTTCTCACCACTACGCTCATTTACCCATTTAAACAGTGAGCTCCATCACCCAGGCTTTTCTCAGTGACTCTCGGGTACCTCGGCCCAGACACTTAGATGGGCAAACAAAAACCCATACAGTAAATACAAAAACACAACAGTAATCTAAATGAGGCAAAAATATGACTCGAGCAATACCTTTACTGCTGATCAGGAGGGCAAAGAAGGTATTTCCCCTACAGATCTGTTCCTTTTTTTCCCTCTTTGTGATCCCAGGGTTTACACCTTGGCTATTTTTAATTGGTAGAGATGGTGTTAGGATATTACAGAAAGCAATCTGTGGCTTTGGGCCGGGGTAGATTGATAAGCACTCTTTAGAGTTTGAAAGGACTTTACAGAACATCTAGTCCAATCTCCTTTACCCGTGAGAAAAGAATGGCTCAGAGACATCATTTAATTTACATAGGTCACACAGGAAATGAGTGATGAAGTGGGGATGAGGTCATTTGACTCCCAACCCAGGAGCTAAGTGCTTGAATGGGTTTAGGGGAAAAGGGTGAAAAAATAAGGGAGTGTCTTCAGATTTCACTCTTAGGGACGTCAGGAGGGGTGATGGAAAAACACAATCTCACCTGGCCTAAGAGACAATGTGTTAAGATCCCAAGCCTCCAGCAAAAAGAAGATTGCATACATTCTTCAAATATTTGCTTATTTTCAGGGGCATTTGGGTGACACTTTTCCATCCTTCTGCTTTCATGTTAAGCTAATTTGTCTAATATCTCAGAGATTCTCTATGTTAAGGAAGCAAAATGGTTCATTTTCTTTAGGGCACTTCCTCATACGATAACTTAAACATGGAGTAATTATGAGCAAATTGACCAACATTCTTCTTGGTGTGAAGATTATTGTGACAAGATTTAAGTAATCATATGTTTTTTAGCATAAATAAGATAAATAATATGCATATAGTTTTCGACTCTTCTGCAATACTTTTTGAAACACACAGAATAATGAGTGGGAAACTTTTCAACTGTTATTTTTATTGCTAAATATTTTCCAGTTAGCAAATATAATTTTAATATTTTATATACTTTAGCCCCATTCGTAGGAAAGAATTCCAAAGTCCCTTGGAAGGCATAAATTAGATGTGTAGGTGTATTTTAAAAGTGATATAATTCATGGCGTAACCATTGTTTAGCCATGAAGTAAGTTACGCTCAGTTAGTGTGATCAAAGCCTTATTTTTGCCAAGATTTTTTAGAAAATGTTAACAATTTATAGAGAAATCTCGTGGCGTTTATCATGAGATTTACGTGGTTGAACTTCTCTGATTTGGAATGTATTATACCTTCTTTACTTTGAAACAGTCCCAGTTTTTACCGAGGCTTTATCTTTGGCTAACTCTGCTGTTTTCTCTCTCCCCACCCCTTTTCTTTAATTGATTTAGGGTGGATTCTACATCTGGAGACTCACATCCCTGAAGTATCTGCTTCTGAAATAAAAATGAAAGTGGGAAGGTATTGGAATGGGATGAAGGGCCGCGTTAATTACCTCGGGGAGTCTTCGAACCAATTTCTTCTGCCTCATTGATGTCCTTGGATAGAGGAGAATGGAGGCAGGATGCAAAATAAAGAGCCAAGGAACGTTCAAGAAGTCACGTGGGAAAAGCAATATGAAAGTAGAAGGTTGCCGAACTTTGAGAAATTTCACCCCAGACAACGTTGAGATTCTTGGAGGTAACAATGTGATGACCATCGTGTATTGTGGCTTCATGATTTTATTTCTTAATCGCGATAAATATAAAAAATCTAACTCCTCCACACTGTTCTCCAGACTCACGGGCAAAGTTATACAGGGGTCTGAGTACCAAAAACATAAAGAGACCCCAGTACTTTGGAGGAATCGTAAGATAATGTATAGACAGGCCATCGAGTTAGGGATTCGGTGTCCTTTTGCAATTGTTTCTTATTTTGATGAAATAACGTTCCGTTTATAATAATGACTCAAAACTGGTAAACAAACCTAGAGCCGGCGCAATGGCTGCTGCAGCTCACGTCGCCGCAGCTCTTGGAGAGGGAAAGTGCATCCTCTCTGTAAACTGGAGCCGCCCGGAAGTCCTGGCGGGGGGGAGAGGAGCGATCCTCTGCCCTCTCCCGGGCCCGAGCCCCGCGGCGAGGTTTGGGGCACACGAGGGAGAGCCACGGCCACCGCGGTGGACGCAGCGCGGCGGGGAGCCGGGCTGGCTGGAGGAGGGGATCCGCTCTCAGGCCCCTCTGCTGCGGCTGCGCTTCAGCGGTGCCGAAGCTGGTGACCCTGTCGAAGGGAAGGGCGCGCGGGGTGGGTCTCCCGCGCTGTAAGTCCCCTTGGGATGGCACCGTCCACCGCCCCCCTCCCTGCCTACGGGCAAGACTGTGTGTTGAAGCATCGAGAAGACGAGACCCGGGGGTAGAGTCCAGAAGCCTGCCTGGAGTCCCCATTCTGGATCCCTAGTAGCCGCGGTGCACACATGGACTCATTTGGGAGCCGTCTCAGAGTACAGAGGGAGGCAGTTTGGGGGTGCAGGCGACAGGGTTAATGTGCAGGAACGGGGTGCGGTCGGTTTGAGGATTCTTCGCCTTCAGTGACCTTCAGGTGAAAGAGGTCGGATGTCCCCAAGAGGAGGGGACCAGGAAGCTGGAGGGGATGCGGACTCCGGCTGGAGTTTGAACTATGAGTCGCTTGTCCTTCCTGAGTCTCAAGTGGTACCTCGAATGAACGTGTGACAGGACGAAGGCGTTTTATATCTCGCAGAGCGCCCTCCAACATGTAGGGAAATACAATTTGCCCAGACTGCAAGTGCACGGCGTCTCACTGCCGCCGAAGCCCCCGAGGATCTCCGAGCTCCGCCCACCGTTTCGGTGGAGGGGCCCTCGCGACCGCGTGGCTTGGCTGGAGCAGTTTCCCGGCAAGTCCCTCGCACGGTTCTTCTAGACCAGCCGGGCCCCGCTGTCGGCGAGAGGACTCGCCAGGGCAGGACCCCGCCCGTCCCGCGCGCGCTCAGACTCTGACCTCCTCTCGGTCCTCCCCGCGCCCTGTCCCCCGCCCTGCAGAGCGTCCACCTATCCTCCGAGGACCTCTAGTGCCTGAGGTCTCCGGTCTGCGAGGACTCGCGGGGGTGGAAGGACGTGGAAGGGCGGGGGAGAGAGGGCGGAGCTGCGAACTCGAAGGAGCCTGGGAGCGCAGGGTCCTCTGGCCCCCCGGCCCGAGCCAGGGGAGGGCGCGGCGAGAGACGCTCTTAAGAAGGAGATGGACACAATTAGGAGACTCTGGGGGATTTTACCCCTTGTGGCAATAGAGCAAAAATCCTGACAAAACGTGTCAGTTCTCCGTTTCCCACAGAAATAAATTCTAGCCCCCAGCAGCATCTCCTCGCTCCTTAGTACAGCAAAGCCCACCTTCGGAAGTTCTCCGTTCTTGCCCACTCGGGCGTCGCCAGCATTTCCGCATTGGGGACACTACGTTCAGTCTCTGCCCAGCCGTTGCTCGGGCCGGGGAGCTCCACTTTGTCCTCCCCCCACGCCCCGGGCAAAGTGCCCGCGGACCCGCACACGCCGCCGGGAAACCCTGCCCTGCGCCCGTCTGCGCTGTCCCTGTTTCACTCCCACCATCGCAGAGGGCCACGTTTTTCTCGGACAGGATTCCTTTCCCGCCCTACAAGAGCCAGCCCAGGCCAGGTGCCCTCTGCGGTCGCCCCGGCCCGGACATTTCCCCAGGACACGCCGTGGCGACCCTCGTTACCTGTGTCCTGCCGATCGCAGCGGCAAGCTGGCCCGAGCAACCCCAACTAAAATTTCCGACCCCTCTGGGCTCGTTTCCCTGGAAAACCTTTCCCTGACCCCCTCCCGCCATCCCTAAGGGGCCAGGAAATGTTTCAATCTCCATAGAAAAGGCGCAATTTAAGTGCCGGGTGGGGCGCAGTGGGCGGGTCGCGGAGAGAATTGAATTTCTCTCCGCTCGGAACCAGCCTTCGGCGGATAAAGCGCAAATTTGTGCATTTGGTCCACGGAGGGATTGCAAACCGACGAAACAGAAAGTGTTCCAGTGAGATGCGGAGTTTGCCCAGATTTCCCTGCAGATGGGTGTGCGGAAACGCCTGTGATGGGAACTTTCTGCAGATCTTGTATGGATGGGAGCTAAAGAAAAAAAGGGAGGGGAGCGGGGCGGGGAGGGGGCAGCGGGAGCGTGAAATGTGCCTCTGTGTGTGTGTGTGGGGGGGGGGGGGAATGTGCCCAGACGCGGGGGCGTCACAGGGGGGGCGTCACAGCGGGGGCAATGGAAGGAGTGCGGAACGTCCCGCAGGCTAATTGGCTTAAGACGTTCTGCAAGCGCTTGGAAAAGGTCGTTGAAGGAGTTCGCTGCACACACACAAAATAATAATCTTAAAAAAGAGTGCCGGGCATGCGCACAGAGAGGATGCCATATTGGAATGAGGCTGTAGTGGGAGTCGGCGGAGTGCAGCGGGCGCGCTAGGGAGGCGGCGGGCGGGGAGCGAGCAAAGCAGAGCTAGCGGGTGAGGCCGGTGTCCCCCCACCATCACGGCGGCGCCCGGGGTCTTGGTCCACGCCGCGGGGAGGACGAACTTCATCAGGTAGGACGCCGCGCGGTCGCTGTCCCCGCGCCCAGCCAGCCTAGCGAGCAGACCTCCGGCCCGCAGGTTGAGCGCGCCGGTCAGCTTTTTTCCAGCTCTGAAAAAAAGGGAAGCTGTAGCCAGCCCGGGGGTGGGGGGCTGGAGGAGGGGGTGCTGAGGGAGAGGAGCGAAAGGGAAGGACAGGAGGAGAAAGCGACAGCACTGGAGCAGAGCCCCAAAGTCCGCTCTGCGCTCCGGGTTGTCATTTTTGTTCCCCCTGTCCCCTTCCCCCGGTCCCTCGGCTTTGCAAAGCCCGGCCTTGCGGGGGTCCGTCCGTAGTTGCAAAGTGTCCTCCTTCCCGGGTACAAGCTGTCCCCTCTCGCCGCCCACCTTCCTCATTTGTGCGCTCATTTTAGCGACGCAGCCGCCCTTGCTACCCCGCGCTCTCTCGTTGGGGTCTCTTTCTTCTTCTTCCTTTTTTTTTTTCTTTTTTTTTTGGTGTGTGTGTGTTTGGGGTGGCGGGGGGAGTGGGGGCAGAAGATGGTGGGGTGAGGACTGGAGACCAACCATCAAGGGTTGGTTAAAAATCGTGGACACATTCGGAATCCCCCCTTTGGAAACATTTGCCTGTACAGCTGAAATGAAATTGTCAGTAGTAGTTTCGGAGCGTGCTCCCGCATGGATGATCTTTTTGTTCTTTTTTTCCTTTTCTTTATTATTATTATTATTTTTTCTTCTACGTTAAAGTAATATCCTGTCACTTGGGGCTTTCCTGTTGTCTACACTCATATGACCTTTCAATTACTAATCTGATCTGGCTTGGGAGTTTATTTTTTTAATGTGTGTGTGTGTGTGTGTGTGTGTGTGTGTGTGTTGGTAAAATCCGCCAAAAAAACAACTGTAGGAACTGCTAGATATATTTACTGATTTTTGACCCGAGGCGGCGGGAGGGGATTAACCGGAGAAAGGGGGAGCCTTAGGTGAGGGAAGTGGTTGATTTGCGGTGGCCAGACGCAAGTCCAGAGCCCGATCCGTACTCGTGTTTTCTTGGAAGCAACGGCGGGGAAGGAGTATTTAGAAGCTGTGCCAGTTTCAATATGGCGGGCTAAGGTGGCTTTTAAAAACTGAAAATAAAGGTTTTGAGGTGGGAAAAAACCCAACCGGAGGTGCCATCTCTTCGTTTCAACTCTCTTTGACTACTCCAGTAGCTGCTTTAGCGAATTAAATGGGAAAAAAGAGAGGGAATGAGCTGCCCTAGTTTTTTCCGTGGTTAGAGTCTGCGTGTGTCCAGTCCACTGCTAAAGGGGAGAGGGGTCCCGCTGGCCCGGACCGGGGCATCCGAGCACAACTGCTCTGTGTGCCTTTGGATCAGTGTGCATACCTGTGTGTGCAGTTGGCGGGGAGGGTGCCAAAGAGATCCGCCCTGAATTTGTGTGTGCGTCTTGGAACCAGACCCTACCATGATTTGACATGACAAACTGCTGACACGTGGTGCAAAATACATGAGGGCAGAGGGAATGATTTATTTCGGCTTTCTAGGAGACCAGTTCTCTTTCTCTGTATGCTGGATCCTGTGTGCGTAAAGCCCGGTAGGTGGAGCGGGGAGGTGCTTATTAAAAGGACTCACTGTCCAGGGTTTCGGGTGAAGTCGGACTGCAGACGCCCGTGGGGTTCTGTGTGCAGGGGGCGCGCTGCAGTTAGCGGTGGGCACCCGGTGCAGTTCGCGCCGCGGTGGGAGGTGGGGGGGCCGGCGTCCGGGGCTTGGTGGGTGGGGAGGGGGAGTGAAAGTGCAGCGGCGGAAGGGCGGGGGCGCGCGGACCTCCGCTGCAGAGTGTGCAGGGGGGAGGGGAGGAGTTGCTTTTGGAGTTGCGCTCTAGGGGCGGTGGGGGATGGGGAGAGCGTTAGCGGAAGAAAGTGTCCCTTGCTCTGATCGGGATCCGAGAGGGCTGGATCCGCTAGGGGCCTTCTCGGCGAGCGAGCGGGGGTGTCGCCTTGGGCTTTGAGAGGGCGGCGAGGTGCCGGGGAAAGGCCGGCCTCCGGGTCGGGAGAGGGTCAGGGAGCGGAGTTTGAGGGCAAAGTCGGAGCTTGTGAGTGGAGCCCGAGGGAAAGCAAGCAAACCGAGCGCCCTTAGTTGGGAACTGGGGTCCCCGACAGGGGTCGCTAGTGGCCAGGATGCAGCCGCGGAGCGGAGGTCGCGCAGCGGTGCCAGCGGGGTGGACCTGGGGGACTGGGGCCACACGGCGGCCGCGCGCCGTCCCCAGGGCCAGGCGAGGGCGGGTCCGGGGGACCTTCTCTGTGCCCGTGGCCTGATGGCGCGTCTTCCTAGTGCGCCCAGATGATTTTAAATCATAGGGTTAAAAAGCGCTGGCCAGGTCTGTAGTTACCGCAGAAACGTGGTCCCTGGGCATTTTCAGAGGCCTGGAGGGAGGACCGATGGGGTCAGCTTGTCTTCCCACTTAGACGGACGCCGCGCTGTTGGACAGGGCAGTCCCTCGCGGCGGCCCGTGGGTGGGGCCTGGGGGGAAGCATCACCAAGATGCGAGACCCCGCGGCAGATTTTCCCTCCGACCTGGGCGGCGGGGCTAGGCGATCCGCGACCCTCAGGCCCAGACGCGCTTCGCACCCCCAGCCCCCGGGCCGAGCGCGCGGCGCGTCCCCGGCGCTCCGGTCCCGCGCGTCCCCTCGGGGACAGCTCTCCCGTGGGCTTCGCCCAAGTGGAAACCAGCCTAAGATGGCTCTGTGCTTGTAAACTGCAGTTTCAGCCGGGAACCCCTCCCCTCGTCCTCCTGACGTCGCGGCTGACAAGCGCACAATTCACTCCAACGCCCCGAAACCTGCGATTTTGCACCGAGCTGTGCGGTGGAAGCGAACATACAACCGACTGCAAAGAACATTCCACAGGATTCTCGCAGGGCCCAAGTTTTCCTTCTCTTGGGTAGGAGCGGGAGGAGGGAGGAACCGAGACGAGGCAGGAGCACGGCCGACCCCCGCCCCGAAACCGGGGCTGGGGACTTTCACGCGTAAAAAACGCAGGGAGGTGCCCCGGGGACGCGGAGGGTGGCCTTGCGGAGCGATGGCCACTCTCAGGGCCGCTCGTCCTTGACCACATCGGTGGTGTCGGGAGTCCGGACACGACGCCGGGAAGCCTGGGAGGCCGTTTCCAAACTTCTGTAGACCTGCTTGCAGTTTCGCTTTCGGAATTTTCGGGATCTTTGGGTTTATAGAGTTGGGTGGGATTCCGGGAAGGGCAGGGCGCCAGGGGCTGGCCTCAGGGCTACTCGTCCCTTTCTGTGCAGAAGTGAGACTGCTCACCCACCCGGGCGTCCCCCGCGGTGCCTCCCTGGACACCGAGCGCCGGCGCCTTTGAGGGTCTGGGGCTCCAGGCCCCGCGCTCCGCCCCGACTCCGGAGAGCTTGGTCCCCGCGCCGCGTTTTGTCGGTTCCAGCGGCGCAGCCGCGGCGGATCCGAGCCCACTGGTGGGAAACTGCCTCCGACGCGGGCAGACCCTGCCTGAATCCAGATCCATCGCCGCCGCCCTCTACCTTCCCTCACCCTTCCACCCTTGCACCGTAGCGGAGGGACCCGGGGGACCGATTGGCGTGTCTGTATCAAGCAAATGGACCCAGGTTTCACCAGGTCGGAGAAGAAGCGAAAACAGGCTCAAATTCGGCCCCGTTTCCTGGGAAGTCTTTGGGGGTGGGGAGCGAGGTGGAGCGGGAAGGTGGGGGGGAGGGGAGAGGCCTTGGTGGTCAGACTGAATTGCTGGCTAGGCTGTCCTTTGAGATAGGAGATCTGCTACTTTCTCCGTTCGAAGCATTAAATTTGCACACACTCTGCTTCCTCCTTTCCATAAATAAGTAGTCTCAGATTTTTATCTTAGTTCACTGCTGGGACCCTGCCGCTGCCTGGAAGGTGGCCGGGGTGGGCGGAGGACCACACACCCATGCGCACCAGAAACCCTCCAGTCCCCTACCCAAGCTGGGCGCAGAACCCATTCTAGGGCCAGTGGAAACCACTGCCCAGTGGCAGGGCGATTCAGCAGCCCTTACCCCAGAGAAGAGTTCCATCAGCCAATCTGTCTTGATGTGTGTTGTTCTAGAAGTCACAGCTGAGACCTGCAGGGGTGACAAAGGAGTATTTCCCATTTCCCATTAGGTTACCCACATCTTGAACCTCAAACAAGCCATCTGCTGGGACATGAATTTCACTAATCATGGGAATAATTGATCAGAGAGGGCTTTTCCTCTTCATGTTTTCTTGCAGAAATTGTGGACTAATCTTTTGGGAAACCTTGCTGGTTTCCCAAAACCAGCTTTATGATAACTAGCTTTATGATTCTTGACTTAAAAAAAAAAAAAAAGAGGCCGGAAGCAGAAGAGGGTCCTGAAGAAAGGGGAAAACCATGGTGATTTCCCTTTTCTCTTTATAATAAGACTTTCCTTTGCTGTCCTGGGAGTGCTGATGGGTCATAAGATCCCATTTTGCCCACTCTAGTTGAGGTGGCATTTTCCACCTTTCTCTCTGTGCCATTGTCCCCAAAGGACTTGCCAAATCTGAGCAAAAATGCTGGGTGATGGAAACACTGCTCTGAGCAGTAAGTGAATGAGACTTCCCTTGAATTGATAGAGGGTGCTTTTGGGATCAGAGAAGCACATGTAGTGAAAACGCAGAAGATTTCAAAGTAAAAGAGTTCTTTTTTTTTTTTAAGTAATTTGAACAAAAATAGTCTACTGTGGAATTTGAATTACCTCCAGTTCTAGTATTAGATACCATTTCTTTCTTAGTATTTCACTATTTTTGGAACTTTTGGAGTTCCCGTAACAGTGTAGAGGCCATAAAGAAGAACTTGTAAAAGGTTCTTGTCCCACAAAGAAACTAGGATCCATAGTTCAAGACACATTCAGAGTTTTTTTTTTTTTCTGACTGTTCTTACATCGACATTGCCCTAGTAGCAACTTACTGTTACCATTCTACAAGTAAGAAAAACTGGTTAGGGAAATGATACTTGTCATGACAAACCATCTGTGCATTTGTAGTGGTGACCCGTGACCTGACAGCTCTGTTTTGTAAGGAAGATTCCTGACAGAGGAGGAGAGGACAGAATCAGGAGGAAGCCTGGCTTCTAGTTTCAGCGATGCTTCCCTCCGGCTGTATGACCTTGGACCAGTTACTGGAGGTCATCTTTCTGAGCCTCAACTTCCGCATCTGCAAACTAGGTGCTTTGGACTGGAATCTCACTCAGAGATCCCCATGGTTCTATTTGGGGAAAAAAAAAGATCTGTGGTTCAACACATCTATGCAGATCTCTCAAGTGATTCATCTTTCAGACCCTTGTCCGGTAGGTAGGGTGGAAACATTACTGGCCATCATTTCAGAGGATGTCTTTGAACGCAGGTCACTGTGCAGAAGTAACGTGGTTATTGTTAAAGGATGCAAGTTCCACAGGGGGTCATGATTTCACTTGTGCTCTGGAAAAGGAGAGGTGTAGAGAAAATTGAGGCACACCACTCTAGCCTTCACATATAATCCCAATAATGGCAGGGCCTGGGCCAGGTCATAAAGAATACAGGCCATAAAGAAAAACCTGATTTGAGTTTGCTCTAATAATTCCTAGGACTAGAAGGGGCCATTCCAAATAGCCCTCTCTACCCCGCCTGCCCAGACAGGGTGAGTGCTTGGACCTTATTCGATTATATTCATAGTGTGGGTGGATGGCTGCAGCCTCTAGGTAACCCAGCCAGTGAAAGAATCAGATCTGACCCTCCATTTTCCATTCCTGCCCTTCAGGCTGGGCCACTGGGCAAGTACTTCCTCTCTTTGTAAGACTGAGTATGTCCTGGGACATTCTTAGGAAACTTGGTTTTGTTGGTTAAACCAGTTGTTGGCTGTTTGGATGTCCGTGTAAATAAACAAGATGTTTATAGACAGGACAGTGTATTGTAAATAAGGGAAAATACTCAATTTAGAGCTTGCGGTCTAAGAGGGAATGTTATATGATTTATATAAAGTTATCAAATAAAATTCTTAAAGGATTTTTTTTTTTTTTTTTTTTTTTTGTGTGTGGTACGCGGGCCTCTCACTGTTGTGGCCTCTCCCGCTGCGGAGCACAGGCTCCGGACGCGCGGGCTCAGCGGCCATGGCTCACGGGCCCAGCCGCTCCACGGCATGTGGGATCTTCCCAGACCGGGGCACGAACCCGTGTCTCCTGCATCGGCAGGCGGACTCTCAACCACTGCGCCACCAAGGAAGCCCAAAGGATTGGTTTTGCATGATCAGTACAGCAGTGTTCTGATTAAAAGATGCCACCATCATACTCCTCATCTGGTTAGCCGGTAGAGAATTTTAAAATGTGCTAATTCTTCGCTATACATTGATAGTTAGGGTCCTTCATGTTACCGGTAAGATGATACTCACTACTCTAAAGGTTTTGCTCTCTTGTCATGTAGGTTTCTATTCTTGTGATAAGATAGATGTCTTTGACACTGGTTTAAAGAAAGAATCCATTGTGCTTTTGGTTTCATTCTTTTTGACTTTCTTAAAAACAAAAGTGACACATTTTGGAAGATGCCTTGCATTTGGTGAATTCTGAAGTGGCAAAGAATGGCAAAGAGCATCAGCAGTTGTGACCACAAAGGAGGGGTTTGGAGCTGGTGGGACGGAGGAAGGTGGGACAGATTTGTATCCTGTGATATTTTTCCCCCTGCAGTTGTATTGGCTGAGAAAAGATACCTTATAAAGTTATTTAAGCATCCTTTCTCCTAAATTTGGCAAGTTGTTGTTTTTTTTCTGTTTCATTCAAAACTGAATTTATGAACTCAGTCACTTTCAGGTACAATGCGAGCATCTGAAATTCCAAGTGCAAGTTCCTACAAAGTCTCATGCAAAAGATAATTCAAACAGATGCTCACTGAAAAACCACACATTTGGATTTGAAAGGGTTGTGGGATTACTCTGATTTGGAATTATCTGTTTACTCCGAATAATATTAAAAAAATAGTAACTACTTATTTAAGCATCTACTATTTGCCAGCCACTCTTCAAATTGTTTGTATTTGTATATCCTCTATTTTATGAGGGTTGTCACCTCCATTTTGCACATGGGGAGATGGAAAGGGAGCCTGAGTCACTTGCTAGCAAGTTTGAGCAAGAGAGAGAGTGAGGATTTGAATCCTAGTCTTAAACTGTCTTGAAACTGTGTATATTGATTATCTGCTCTGTGTGAGACACAGCCTAGCAATTTAAGTGCATTAGCTTATTTAATCATTATAGGTGAGTGCTGGTATCTTTATCGGTAATTTATTGAATCTTTGGGGAGGTTATACAGGGCCACACAAATAGGTTTGTTTTTCTTAAAATATTTTATTGAAACAGTAAGACTAGAGCATTTTCCTTTTGCATTCAGTTCAGACGGTCATGGGAGAACAGAGTTTAAGTCACTGTTTTTAAAGTTTGAAGTGAAATTACGTGGTGTTCCTGGGGTGGGAAAGAATGTTGTTCACAGTCACATGATTTGATCATTAAAGCTTTGGAAAGTGTTGAATTTCTGAAATTTCATCTTGATTTAAAAAATAATTGGGAATTCCCTGGTGGTCCAGTGGTTAGGACTCGGTGCTTTCCCTGCCGTGGCCTGGGTTCAATTTCTGATCAGGGAACTAAGGTCCCACAAGCCACGTGGCGCGGCCAAAAAAAAAATTGGCTTTAATATAAGTCTGTTTTCTTCCCCCCTCCTCTCTGAAAGACACTACCCACTAATGAGGATGAGAATAAGTTTAAAAATTCTCAAGTCGCGGAAGTAGTGGAGAGTGGAAATCAGACAGCATGGAAAGCTGGGGAAGGAAGTACTAATTTTCCCTTCTAAGTAGCATTGGCCACTCGTGAGCACAGTCTCCTAGATTCTACTGAAGTTCTTGATGTTTTATTGGATTATTTTCTTCTGTGGTATGAAACTGAAGATAAAACCCCAAAGCTGTTCTCCCTGGGACGTCTAGGTCAACTCTGCTTCTCTTTGCTCCTGGGTCATCAGCTCCTTGCAGGCTCCTCCAGGGGTGAGTTGACCTCACGCTTGAAGCTGACAGCTCAAAGCCAGCTCCACTTACCCAGTGTGAGTGGAAGATGATTTCACTTCCTTAAAAGTCAAGTTCTGCCAACTCAAAGTTGCTGGATTTTCATAGAAAGTGGCTTTGGCATTATTTTAGAAAGTGCACTAAAGATGGTGTGAATACACTATGGCCGGATGGTTAGAGTGAACCAGTCTTGGGAATTTAGAAACCCCAGTTCTGGTTCAGAGCTTTTCATGTGACCTTGGTCCAGTGGGTAAGGCTCTGTGCTTCCACTGCAGGGGCCGCGGGTTCGATCCCTGGTCTGGGAACTATAAGATCCTGCGTGTCTCTCGGCCAATGACAACAACAAAAAAGAGTGGAGTGGTAGAAAAATCTAGGGGGATGGAGGGAAAAGCACAGTGCCAAAATTTCGGTTGGATTCCTCTGGTGTTTGCATACATTTCTGTAGGGAAGACACTGCCTTTCTAAGGGCAGAGAAGTGGACAAGGGCAGCCTTAGAATGAAGGTAGGTGGGGGGGTTGGGGGGAGGTGAGGGTTTATCTGGAGAGAGTTAACCTGTGTTTTTGTGAACCGGAGGACAGAGGTCTTGAAGATGATGTTAAGAAATCCAGAGTGCCGAAGTTTACTGTTCCAGGCATCCCACTTGTTTTCTTAATTAACATCATGGTTGATATTAACTCACTAGGTTAAAGTTCATCTGCTTCTAATCATAGTTATTCTTTTTTTTTTTTTTTTTTTTTTTTTTTTTTTGCGGTACACTGGCCTCTCATTGCTGTGGCCTCTCCCGTCGTGGAGCACAGGCTCCGGACGCGCAGGCTCAACGGCCATGGCTCACGGGCCCAGCCGCTCCGTGGCATGTGGGATCCTCGCGGACCGGGGCACGAACCCATGTCCCCTGCATCGGCAGGCGGACTATCAACCACTGCACCACCAGGGAAGCCCCATAGTTATTCTTTCATAATGCATCATCTTTTATTTGTAAACATACAAACCACAGATGTAGAATCACTACCCCAACCTCTAGCTGTTTGTTGCAGGCTAATGGTTGGACCCTGTTTTGCTCATTTTGCCCAGATCGATTTGCTAAGATTTCCACTGACCCGTCAGCCTGATTTTGGTCCTTTTTGAATGCTGCAGGCCTCATCCTGCATATTTTGTCTTTGTCCATCTTATTCTCAGTTCTCAGCCTTAATTTTCCACGTGGCCTAATTAAGAAGAGGCTTTTTAAAGACCCAGAAGATAAAAAGATGTGTGTTGGAGAGACTTACCTCCCAGGTTTTTTGATTTTTGTTTTTTGTGTTTTTGGGGGCTGATTTTTCAGATATTTATCCAGTGGCAGGTGACAGGGAGAGGGCTCTTCTAGCTGAGTAGAGTTCTGGGAGGGGTCTGTCAGCCAGGCCCAGAGTCTTCCAAGAAGCATTAATCTCAGTGTGCTAACGAAACAGAAAAGAAAGTTATGCAGAACATAGCTGGTGATGCTTCATACTGAAGCTGACAATTTCCAAGATCCTTCAGGGCCACACGCCTAATGGATTGAACCCCTGCCAGATGTGCTCCCCTGATTTCAGGGAAGGAGATGTGAACAGCTGGATGCCATCATTTATTTATTTACTTTTTATTGGGGTATAGTTGTTTTACAATGTTGTGTTAGTTTTTACTGTGCAGCAAAGTGGAGTTCCGTGTGCTATATAGCAGGTTCTTATTAGTTACCTATTTTATACGTATTCGGGTATATATGTCAACTCCAATCTCCCAGTTCATCCCACCCCCCGGGTGCCATCATTTTAATAAAGGCTGATGGTTATGGAGCAACTCGTTTTTCTCTGCTCCCCTCTGCATTGGTCTCCAGCAGTCCACAGCACTGTTACTAAGAACAGCCAACTCTGGAATCAAACCTACCAGCCCTGGTTTTCTGTGTTTTTTGATGTTCTGCTTGGAGGCCAGAGAGTGGCTCTAAGTGGGGTAACAGAATGTTTGGAGCCTTGAGTTTTGGTCCTTGTCATTTATTGTCTTTAAAACTTTAACTTAAATATGCTTTATTCTTCCCAGCCAGCTGCAAAATGCAGACTGCCCTCTTCCCCTTTTCACCCCTGCACTGTGAACTGGAGCGGCTTTGGGCAGTGTAGCAGATTGTACACTTTGAGGAGCCAGCTGGGCATTGGGGACCCGACCCCCCTCTTTTGCGAAAGCTTTTGGGATCCAGTTTAGACCATGGTGACTATTTCCTTTTTTGAGTCTTTATTCCGTTGGAGCGGATGCTATATTGTTTTCTCCTACTACATACACTTTTAACCAGGAAGGTCTGGGAAAACCCAGATTTCCTGAAATGTTTGAGTGGGAGGGGCGACTTTAGGAGGCTTCTAGAACAGTCCCTGTGTTTTGCAGATGAGAACAGTGTTGCTTGTTGTTGCAGTTAAAAAGGCCAAGAGTACATTCTGCTAAGTGATGGTTACATTGTGGGGTAAAACCAGATCTTCTGCAGTCTTTGGTAGGGTTTGTTACATTTCCCAAGTTCTTTATAACCAAAGTAAATTAGGGTGTTTTTCTTGACTTTGCATAATGATTTGCAGTTGAATGGGCTCCACTTATTACTATCTTATTATTTACTATCTTATTACTCTAGTACATTTCCTTTCTGCATTTAAATGATATCACTGATACCATGTGATTGGTGCCCAGTTTTATGCATATGTGTCTATGGCTTAAAGTCAGCACCTGAAATGCTCTTCAGTTCTTTTAGGAATCCTCAGCTCCGTTGCAGAACCCTGCAGGCCGCGGTGACTCTCTGGCTGCATCCTTCAGAGGTGGGCTTGCAGAGTCCTGATTGGTACTTTTCATCGTCGGTGTCTTAGTTGATGGCAGGATGACTGCGTGGTATCCCCAAAGCATCACTGCTCTGCATCCGTCTTGCTCGAAGTCATCTGATTCATAAAAATCCTCTCAGAAAATTAGATACTGATGATTAGATGTTATCTATGCATGTCTAGCTTACAGAAGGGTCCTTTGTAAGATTTCTTTACTTCTTGAGTTCTCATGACTGTACATACAACACATGGGCTAGCTTCCCTAAAATGACTCATATGCACACGTGTGTAATGTGAGATGCAATTCTCCTGTAGAATACGAGGTTACTTAGCTTTGTTACAGCCTTGAATCGATGCTCTAATTCATTCCTCTTAATATTTGTAGGTGACGGGGAAATCCTATGTTTGGAGTTTGTCCAAGATGTTAGCACTAAATGTCTGCATTAATTCTGAAATGTCATGCTTCTTTGATAAGGTCCTACAACCAGGCTCTTCTGTGTCAAGTATTTCATGTCAGTCATAAGCTAACCTAAGGTTGGTGTTTACCTCTGTGGCTTGGAAGTAAATTTCTGGTGTAAGAAACCCTGTATCACTACCTTGATGCAAAGACTGATTGTATTGCAGATTTAATTGGGTCTTTCAAGGCCTCCGCCGTCTTGACAGTAAATAAGTAGTGAATCATACATAAATAATTCATAGGTAAACAGTTAATAAATAAATAAATGAACTTCCAGGATGGGGCACAGCTAGTCTGCAGTTTGATTAGGTGTTCTCTTCTCTTGAGCGAGTAACTTGGAAGGCTCATTTTCTCATTTTTCGCATGCCCGCTTTTGAACGACCGATTTTGCTGTCTGGAGCGCTACACTTGCCGTTTGGTTGGGAGGTTAAGAGGTGACAAACCATGAATCAGAAGACACAATTTGCTATTGTGGGAATCGTAGGCCACCGCCAACCCTGGTATTTATTCCTTAACCTCCTCCTATCCCCTACATATCTTATTTCCTAGGACGGAGGTATGAATCGGGATGTGAAAAATTAGCATTTCTTATGCTGGGGCAGCAGTTTGTGTCAGATTTCAATCTATTTAGAGTGAAAACCCGATGAAAACCAATTGCAGAATGGCCAGGAGATTGTGGTCCTAATCAAGGTAAATCAAGCTCTGAGCATATGGTGGATGACAAAATTCCATGAATCTTCTGCCCCAGAGAATCAGTTCGTCTCCCTCGATGATGGAATCAGGAAGGCCTGTCTCTTCTGAGAGAGGCTGTATTGGGTGGTGAGAGTGGGGAGAGCTGGGCTTCATCATGCGTTATTAACAGAGTGATCTGCGTGACACGGTGCGTGTCAATAGAAGGAAGCCTTCCTTGATAAGTGCCTGGGCGCTTAAACCCTCTTTGCATCTTCAAAGCCATTTACAAGTATCGTACTTGCAGATACTCTTGTGATCCCAGGCTGTTATTTGCATGTTGCTTCTTAGGGAAATGGAAGCAGTGATTTTCAGAGATCAGGTTTGGGTCACAACTTGGGTTGTGCATCCTTCAGAATCCTCTGAGATTTTCCATTTTGATGGAAATGTTTGGAAAGGTCTTAGCTCAGATTAGGTGTCCTGTGCTCAGTTTGAAATTCCTGGAGTGTGAAATGAGGCAGTTTTCTCTGTGATTTAGACATGCTAGATTTCCAAGGGCAGCTAGAGTATGTCTGGAATTCCATAAGCTTTTAGTTTAGGCCTTCACTTTTAATTTTCAGTTTGGGGAAGAGTCTCTCTTCAGAGTCACATAAAAAACAAAACAACTGCAAACATTTTTTCCCGTTTCTGAGTAGCAAGCTTGAAATTGTAAGCATGTTCATCGGTAGGAAAATTGCCCGGTCCTTGAACTAGTTTAAGGCAGGTCCCTTTGAAAGGACTGGATAATTGGATAACTTGAAAAGAAATGCAACATTTTTTTATTGCTATTATAATAATGCTCCCTGGAGTGAGTCCTTCTGAGTAGTACGCCTTTGGACCTTGCCTTTTTTTTTTTTTTAATGTTTTAATTTTTTAATTTTTTTGCGGTACGCGGGCCTCTCACTGTCGTGGCCTCTCCCGTTGCGGAGCATAGGTTCCGGACGCGCAGGCTCAGCGGCCATGGCTCACGGGCACAGCCGCTCCGCGGCACGTGGGATCTTCCCGGACCGGGGCACGAACCCATGTCCCCTGCATCGGCAGGTGGACTCTCAACCACTGCGCCACCAGGGAAGCCCCTGGACCTTGCCTTTTGATGAATGGAGAGAAGAATGATTTCTAATGCTAAGGTATCTTCATTAATCCAATGTAAAGTTTCACTTTTTCACCTGAACTTTGAGAATTTTGATTTCAAAGTCTAGTTGCACAATGATAGTTTAACATTTATCACGTCTAATAAAGAAATCAAGGAGAAAAATGGGGTACTAGCACTAGCTTAGGGAAAGGAGAAAATTTATTGACACACGTCTGGAGATCTGAAATTGGGGCTGCACAGCTTTTTATTGCTGTGGATTTAGGAGGGAGATCTTGTTTCTTAGAGCCTACACTGCAGGGAAGAAAATGACTGTGTTTCTGGGATGTTCCCTTCTAAACCAGTGTCAGTAGGCGGGAGACCCCCACCCCCACCCCAGCCCTCGTGTTAGCACATGGGAGAATCCTTTTCTGTGTAATTTGACCAACCTAAGAGCAAAGACTTAAAGACACATTGGGGTTTCCTTTGGGAAGGACACAGCTGGGTCTCTGTGCAGTGGTTCCCAAGGTGTACGGTCTTCACCCCTGTGCACTGAGATGCCAGTCAGCCTTTTCATTCCCCACTCATAAACATGAGAAACCACAAAGTATTACCAGACTTCTGAGGAAGGCAGCTAATATAAAACAGTAGAGATCAAAACTAACCAAGGGAGAAAAATACCTGCTCTTACAAAGGAGAGATGAAACATCTTACAAAAAAAAAAAAAAAAAATCATGAATGGCCTCAGGGATATAATAGAAGATTTTACATCTATGGAACAAGGTAGGATGGAAAAAGGGAATATTCAAAGAGTTAAAAAGAGCCTCTTGAAATTAGATTGTAAAACTCCATAGATGAGCTAGAAGAGGAATTCAAGGAAATGCCCTAGATGGTAGATTAAAGAGTAAAGGGGCATAAAAGGGAAAATGAGGGAGATTAATGAGATTCAACATTGGAATGAATATTAGAATGAAAGAACAGAGAAAACGGAGGGAAGGAAATTGGCAGTAATTCCAGGAAATATCCTGGAACTGAAGAACAGTTTCCAATCTTGAAGGAAGTCATTCAGAGCCCCGCAAGCCACAAGTAGATTACCATTTGGTACCTCATTGTGAAATTTCAGAACATCAGAGGATCTGGTAATTAGGATGGGACCAGATTTCTCAACAGTGGAGGCTGGAAGACAATGTGGGGAACCCTCAAAATTCTAAGAGAGGATGTTTTTCCAGTTTAGGATTTTTAATTGACATCTAGGTGATTACAGTGTTGTGTTAGTTTCAGGTGTACAGCAAAGCGATTCATATATATTTATATATATTTTAAGATTCTTTTCCATTATAGATTATCACAGGATATTGAATATACTTCCCTGTGCTATACAGTAGGTCCTTGTGGTTTATCTATTTTGTATATAGTGGTGTGTATCTGTTAATCCCAAACTCCTAATTTATCTCTCACCCTGCTTCCCCTTTGATAACCGTAAGTTTTTTTTCTATGTCTGTGAGTCTGTTTCTGTTTTGTAAATAAGTTCATTTGCATCATTTTTTAAAATTCCACATTTTGGAATCCATAAGTGATATATATATCATATACGATATTTTCCTTTCTCTTTCTGACTTCATATAGTATGATAGTCACTGGGTCCATTCATATTGCTGCAAATGGCATAATTTCATTTTCTTTTTGTGGCTTAGTAGTATTCCATTGTATTTATGTACCACATCTCCATTATCCATTCATCTGTCGATGGACATTGAGGCTGCTTCCGTGTCTTGGCTATTGTAAATAGTGCTGCCATGAACATTGGGGTACATGTATCTTTTCCAAATTAGAGTTTTGTCTTTTCCAGATATATGCTTGAGGAGTGGGATGGATCATATGGTAAAGAATATGTTTCACCCACCTAAACTATGGGTTAAAACATGAGAACAGGTTAAAGACATTTTTATGCAAGGCTGCACATGCTTCTACTAAATCCTTTCTTAGGAACCTTTTGAAGAATGTGCTCCATCAAAAGGTGGGAGAAAACCAAGTGAGGAAGACCTGGGACACAGAATAAGAGGAGAATCTCATAAAAGAAGTGAAGCAAGATCTCAGAATAACACCTGCTACCAGGCATAGAAGGCAGTTAGTCTAGATTAGAGCAGAACAGAAAGCCTTGGTAGAAATTACTTCAAGATGAAATTAAGAAAATACCTATATATCTCAGTTTATCGAGAGATTTAGACAGTTAATGGAAAAATTGACCTTGAAAGGGTGAAAAGTATGTAGAAAGCTAAGGTCATGGAAAAAACAAGGCCATCATTAACTCCAGGGAAAACTTGTGTGAGAAAGAAAAAGTAATCATAGTACACCACATGGATCTGCTGTAATGTCTTTATAGAGCCATAGTAATGGGACCATACCTATTAGGAGGATGTATATTTATATATGTATACACACACACACATACATATATGAAAAGAGAGAGAGAGGTGATGTGAGTGGTAGAGTATCACCTGATAAAGACAAAAACTGAACAATTAATAAGTAAGCTGTTATTCAGAGATGAGATGAATGCCAGAACAATCCGCTGAAAGAGTTGGAAGTGACTGACTCAAGGAGGAGAGGGCAAGAGACTGCTGTTTCTTTTTTTTTTTTTTTTAGGAGGGGTGCATCATGTACAAGCCTTGTAGAATGTTTGGCTTTTGAAATTATATGCAGACATAACTGATATAAAAAATCATCTGCTAGTCTATTATATCTCAGTAAAGCTGGGGAAAATATCTGCTAGGAATGAGGGACCTAACACAGAGAGTTCCTAGAGATGATGTGATCCAATCTGCTCTCGACTTTTGAGAAAACTGAGGCTGGGAAAAAAGAATTTGTCCAGATCCTTGGCTGCATGAAGAGAATGGCTCTGCCACGAACAGTCAACACAGTAAGTTCTTGGTACTGTAACTCTTATCGAACTTTTACGGACAGCAAGCTCACCTGACTTCAGGCAGATGGTAAAGCAAATCTTGACTTTGCAAAACAATGGAATTCAAAGAACAGGTATTCTATAAGGAAAATGATTTATAATGCAAAACTCATGCACATTATTTAATGCAAAACCATTTCTACAAAACCCAATCTTCCTCTCCCCACGTTTAAATGACTTTGCAGAAATATTATGTTCTCTCCTGTACTTATGATAGATATATTTTGATGAGGAACTATTTTTCTCTCTTTAAACAACCCAGGCAAAAATCTTCCTTTAATAAAGCAGTGGTTCTTAGAGTGTGGTCCTTGGACCAGCAGCAATCAGCATCACATGATTAGAGATACCAGATGACTAGGCATTATCCCAGATCTACTGAAGCAGAAGCTCTGGGCAGGGGGCCCAACAGTCTGAGTTTTGATATGCCCTCCAGGGGATTCTGCTGTTCCTTAAATTTTGAGAACCACTGAAATAGTCGATGACATTAAAGACAATGCTGACCCCCGACTTCTTTAGAAGTTAGACTCATGGGGGTGAGTCCCCACTGCGTGGGGATCCTTTTTCATTTCCTACAGACCTCGTTCTCCTCGAGGTTTAAGCACCTTGGTCAGGATTTAATGTGAACTGTGACTTTTTTTGGGGGGGGGAATGCGGAATAAACCAGAGGCAGCCTTTGGCATTATTGATGAAAAACTTAGAGAACACTCTGAGTTCTAGAGTACAATCCAAGCATCCTAATTACAAGCTTATTACAAAGGAGCATGGTCCTTCTCGGGTGTATTTGCTGAGATTTGGGATTGGCTGTGTATCAGGGACCATCAGATAGAGCCGTGTAAACAAGATAGAAGCTTATTTCTCTTGAAGTAATCGTCTGCAGCTGATGGAAGAACCAAGCTCTGCCATCAGTGGGGCCTTCCTCTGCGTGATCTCAGGTGGCTCTGGGGGTGACTGGTAAAGGCCCACCCTTCCACCAAAGGGTGTGACCTTCTGGTTGAACTCATTCACTCTGCAAACTTCCCACTGGCCAGAACAGAGTGGTGCGACCACATGCAACTTCGAGGATGGCCCGGCAGTGTTTATTTTGGTTAACTAGTTAGTCCTCCCTGCAGACAAAAGAGGAAATGGAAATTTGGGGTGGGAGACGTTTAACAGCCTCTGGTGCACAGTCATTTCTACCTGTGTGCAGGTTCTGGTACATTCTGTGCACAGAATGCCGTGTGATGATCAAGCCGTGAGTCTGGGTTCCCACGCCATGCAAAACCTTTGTCACCCCTTTATAAACCTACCTCAAATGGCCCCAAGTTCAGTGATTGCTGAACTAAGGATGGGGGAATGTATAAACAGTAGTCATAGTTCCTATTTTGCTGACTTTTCTCAAAATTAAAGGAAAGTTTGGTGCATAGAAACACAGTCTTGTACGTGTAAGAGTTTCATGGATGGTAAAGACAGGGTATTAAAAACCCAATGGGGTAGGAATGGATTATTAACTACGGGAGGTGGTCAGCTCAGAACTGCACCGCACAAAGCACTTGAGCATAAACATATGGGGACATATGTTAAAAAGGTAAATGTAAAACTTGAAACCCTAGGGAAGTTAAACTTCTGGTATCTTACAATGGGGGAGGACATTTTAGGAATACAGTTTTTAGAAGAAATAACGTCAATTATGGATTGGACTAAGTTAAAAAAAACAGCTCACGTTCCGTACATATATCAGAAGGACCCACTAAAGGGAGAATTGGGGAAAATATCTGCAACAGTTTTGTGGGATAAGATACGTAGAGCTCTTAAAAATCCATAAAAAATACCAACAAAGTTAAAATGTGGGAAGGATGTGAGGTATGTGAGAATGCATAGTACAGTGTTCATAATGGTGAAAAATAAAAAAACAACTTAATGGCCAGCAGTAGGGGAATGGTAAATAAATAACCTGTTCATATTATAATAAAAGTCATACAATCATTTCAAGTCATGTTTTCAAAGAATTTTAATGATGTGGGGAAAATGCTTTCTATGTGATGTTTAAACGGAAAATGAATTAAAATTCTAAATTCCATATGAAGTAAAAGAAAAAAACAACAACCCACAGAGAAGCTATCAGGAGGAGATACTATAAAAATAAAAGAGATTATCCCTGGGTGTTAGAATTACAAGTGATTTTACTTTGTTCCTTTGTAATTTTATTTTGCAAGGCTTCTAAAGAGAGTACAAAGTTGTATACCTTTTATGAGAAGGCAAAAAGTAAACATTGCCAAGAAAGCAAACGGTGACATGTCATTTGCCAAAATAAATACATTTTGCAACCTGGGGGTACACAGAGCCTTGTCACTTGCCCTTACAGAATAATGTGGGTTTTTGGTATTTATGTCATTGCTTTTGACTTCTATTTAAAATGATGGGTCTGGTGCATTTAAATTGATCTTATTTTATAGTCACCGATTACCTTTTTATAGTATCTAGTTAGAGGCAGATGGATAGAGTTGAATCAATAGGAATCTTAAAAACTTGAAAAAAGCAAACTTTTTTCCTCCTTTAATAAGGGCTTGACTGATTTACTAATAGTTAGGTTTATAGATTTTTCCTTGAAGTAAAACTTTCTGCCTGGTTACATTTTGAGGTGGAATGATTTTCTTGAATTTGTAAATGAATGAAAAAAGCAATAATAGTATGACATAACTTAGCTGCTAAGACTATTCCTCTTTTGAAATTGATGAAAGCCAGCACATTCACTGAAAGCCTACTACATTAGGAAGATTGTGATGAAAGATTTGTGGAATATTATGGAGAAACTGCTCAGTCTCCTTTCGAAGTTCCTTAGGTTTTAAAATTCCTATGTTCTCTTTTAACTAGCTCGCTGTACTACAACCTTCAAGAGAGCTAAGAATTGGTGATGATTTAGGACATATTCCAAACTCAAATATAATAAACTCCTGCCTGCCTAGGCAGTGGTCTAGCTGTTCACTACGGCAGCTGCTAGCCACATATGGCTTTAAAATAGATATATAATGGAATATTACTCAGCCATGAAAAAGAATGATATTTTGCTATTTGCAACAACATGGGTGGACCTGGAGAGTATTATGCTTAGTGAAATATGTCAGACAGAGAAAGACAAATACTGTATGTTTTCACTTATATATGGAATCTAAAAAATATAATAGACAAAGTGATACAACAAAATAGAAGGAGACTCACAGATGTAGAGAACAAACCAGTGGTTTCCAGTGGGGAGAGGGGATGGGGTAGGGGATGAAGAGCTACAAACTACTATGTAGTAATTTCTCAGTTTTTGTGTTAATCATGGGATGCCCTACCAGTTGGCACGTTTCTGTTTTTCGTCTGTTTCCATTCAGCCTCCCCTTATCTGTCCATCTGTCTGGCGTGCAGCTGCCCAAATGACTTTTCTGAAACAAACCTGATCATTTCCCTTCCTGGAATGAAACCCTGCAGTGCCTACTCCCACCTGC
The DNA here is from genome assembly GCF_949752795.1 of Hyperoodon ampullatus. Classification (NCBI taxonomy): domain Eukaryota; kingdom Metazoa; phylum Chordata; class Mammalia; order Artiodactyla; family Ziphiidae; genus Hyperoodon; species Hyperoodon ampullatus. The sequence continues at coordinate 24,104,754 of NC_136916.1, forward strand.
AGAGTGAAATGCAGGAATCGGGTCCTTATTTTGGCAAACCAGTCCTGAGTGGCTGACCCTTAGTAATGACTGTGTCTGGGTATTTTATGGGCTGTGATGTACACAAACTAGATCGTAGAGTTCTGTGAGAACCAGCTGTAATTTTACCTGTTTTTCCACCCACTCTATCAGAATGTAAGTGTGAAATAGCCATGTTATTACAGGAAAAGTCCAGTTGGTCAAAAAGCACATTATTTGCAAGCATTGATTCTTTAACTGGTTTTGGTAATGAATCACCTGTGAGACCGCGGACACCTTACCTGTGTGTGGGGATGCTGGGGTGGGGGGCGCGTTCCTGCTTCACAGCATCCAGCGAGAGAGGAGGGAGAAGCAGGGTGGTGGAGTGTCTTGCCAACGCTGCCAAGGTAGATTGGGGGTTGGCACATCGATTCTATTTATTGGTGAAAAATGTGTCCATCTTAGTGGTGATGATGACCTGTAGAAAGTGGCTGCTTCTGCTGTGCTGTGACCTTGTTGTTGACCTTGTGTGGATATGTGCTCTTTAGTCTTCACTCCTGGTATTTTCTGTTACATGACATTGCATTTTGCCTGTTGTAATGAAATGGTAGCAGCTCTGATGGGACACCGTTATTTTTGGAGAGTTGAAAAACGAGTGAATACAATTACAGTGCTCTGATTTCTGCTGTTGTTGGTTGCCCTTAGGTAACTCTTCCTTCAGGATGAATTAAGAGAGGACGATCCATAGTTGTTAAGAATGGAGAACAGCATGTCCGTTTCTAGCATGCAGGACCCTTCGTCTTCACCCTTGGAAAAACATCAGAGCTCAGCTGACCGTAACGGAGATCTTGAGTCAGGTGCGATTTTGTTTTCTAAATGCATTTGGCCTTTTGATGTCTTGACCAATATCTTCCTGAAAATGTTTAGAAAATATTGGGGCAGCATTCTAGACCTCACATACTGCCTGTTCCTGGGATTTGCGGGCATGTTTATAAGCATATAGCAGCTCGAAAGGTATGCAAAATTTGGTTAGAAATACTGGGCACAGTGGGCTACACTATATTGAGGTGACCCATCACTTCAAAAACTCAATGGCTTTATGATCCTGCAATCCCACTCCTGGCCATATATCCAGACAAAACTATAATTCGAAAAGATACATGCACCCTAATGTTCACAGCAGCACTATTTACAATAGCCAAGACGTGGAAGCAACCTAAATGTCCACTGACAGATGAATGGGTAAAGGAGATGTGGTACATATATACAGTGGAATATTACTCAGCCATAAAAAAGAATGAAATAATGCCATTTGCAGCAACATGGGTGGACCTGAAGATTATCATACAAAGTAAAGTAAGTCAGAGAAAAACAAATATCATATGATATCGCTTGTATGTAGCATTAAAAATAGTACAAATGAACTTATTTACAAAATAGAAACACTCAAAAGACACAGTTTAGGGTGGGGATGGACCTATGCGTGTGGGGGCGGCGTTGGGAGGGCGGGGCCTTGGCTCAGGACCCGCGGAGCTGGAAAAGGCCCTGGGGGTGGGGCCTAAGCGGGGAGACATGGGGCGGGGCCTCCGCTTAGGGCCTGTGCGGAAGCGGAGAGGCAGCACGTTGAAAGGAGAGCCTCTGGAGTGTGGGGTGCCGGAGTTTGGAGGTAGGGCCCTGGGCGAGGGTGTGTGGTTGGGGTTTAGGCCCAGCGCATTGGAGGGGGTCTCAGAGTGTAGAGGTGGGGCTCTGGGTGGGGGTTTAGGGGTGCGGCAGGAGGGAGGCTCCGAGGGCAGAGGATTAGGCCCGGGAGCCCAACAGGCTCCCGAGTGCCTAAGTGAACAGGGAAAGCACTGGCGCCGTTCCCTTCCGTTCCTTCGCAGCCCTCCTCCACTGTCTCCCCCAGGGTCTCCCCTGTCGCCGCTGGACCCCTAACCATGGGTGGGTCCCGCTGGGTGTAGGAACTCCTCCCCTCCCCCAGCCGCCCCTCAGGGGTGCCGGTCCGGGTTTCCAGCCTTTACTTTTGCTTCTCCTTCCCTCCCTCCCACTCCCTCAGGACCCACGTGGTGGAGGGGGCCTCGGTGGGCAGAGGGTCAGGCCCGGAATCTCAGCAGGTTCCTGGGGGCCCAAGTGGGCACGGGAAACCTGGCCACGCTCCCTTTTGATCCTCTGCCCTCACAGGGGTTCCCCAGTCCCCCCCGTCGGGCGTGGGATCCCTTCCCCTCCCCCAGCCGCCCTTCAGGGGCGCCAGTCCCGTCCCGCCTCACTTCTCCTCCCGCCTTACTCCCCCGAGGCCCTACATCCTACCTGGGCACTGAGGGCTCTTCCCGTCCCCTTAGGTGTCCGTGGTCCCCCACTGGTGCCTGGTAGGTGCCCTAGTTGTGAGGAGACGCGAATTCTGCATCCTCCTAAGAGCCATCTTGACTCCGCCTCCAGTTGCGTGTTTCTGCCACTGCAAGGGAGGTGGGGGAAATAGGATTTTCCCCCATGTGCCCGGAGAGAGAGGGCAGGAGGATCTGCCCAAGCATCGGATGCCCCTTCCCAAGACCCTTTCTTTTTTTTTTGGCTGCACGTTGAGGCTTGTGGGCTCTTAGTTCCCCCACCAGGGATTGAACCCAGACTACGGCAGTAAAAGTGCCAAGTCCTAACCACCGGACTGCCAGCGCACTGCCCCTAAGACCTTTTGAAAACCTGGAAGGAATCTTTCAGAAAAGTGCATGACGTAAAGTATTTAGGTCATGTGAATTTGCACTAAAATATTTCTCCTTATAAGAAATCCCAAACAAAGCAAAAGCAATCTTTGATTGAATTTCATGTTTAACCAAAGAATTTATAAATGTAACTACTAACTACTTACATGATAGTTTATTTTAAAAAGATAATTTTTTATTTTTATTATTTATTTATTTATTTATTTTTTCCTGGTACACGGGCCTCTCACTGTTGTGGCCTCTCCCGTTGCGGAGCACAGGCTCCGGACGCGCAGGCTCAGTGGCCATGGCTCACGGGCCCAGCTGCTCTGCGGCACGTGGGATCTTCCCGGACCGGGGCACGAACCCGTGTCCCCTGCATCGGCAGGCGGACTCTCAACCACTGCACCACCAGGGAAGCCCAAAACATAATTTTTTAAAAAGAAAGGATTGCATTATTTTCATAACAGCAAATTATGCAAGGACAACTCAGCACTCTGAATTGTAAACGTTTGCTGTGGTGAATTCATGTAAACAAAAAGAGCATTAAGTCACTGGGCGATTTGACTACCATCCAGAAGTTTTGAGATGTGTCTTTGCATTTTGATGAGACCAGACAATGACAGGATTACAGATTGCCTGGTATCACTGAGTTTCTTAGATTATGTTTCTCAAATAATATCTGTACCTGAATTATCTTTTTATCTGCAAAAAAATCTGGAAAACCCTGAAATAATTGCTTAACTATGTTGAAAGATGTTAGTACCTGTTTCAAAATGGGCTTAGTTCTCCCCACTTGTGTTTTTCTGTACATAAAGTAGGAGTGAGAAAACTTCTCCTAAAAGCAGAGCTGAGCCTGTGTCTCCCAATGGAAATGTGGAAATTCTCTTTCAGAGAGAACATAGCCTCATAGCTGAAGGTTCATCCTAATTATTCTACTTTTATTTAAGTACAAATATATTTTTTAAAAGTCTTTATTACATTTGCTAAGTGAGGTTGTCTTCCCACTTTTGGAGTCACTGAGCTTTTATTGTATTTTTGTAGGGCACACATCTGGTGCCTGTTACTGCGTTGTTTTCAGCGGTGTGTTTTCAAAGCTGTCTCAAAGCCAACCGTGTGTTGAGTTTTCATTTTCTTGCAGCTGCGGTATAACTCAAGCATGAGTAGATCCTGAACCCATTAATGATAATACGGTGTCGGGAATATTATTTGTACTGACTTTCTTTTGGGGTGATTCCATGACTGGGGAAGCATGAGCTTCAGGTTTGGTACATCTTCAGCTGGGGGTTGTATGCCGTGGGGAAAACTTACCCGACACACGTGGTTAGTTCTTGCTCTTGTCATCCAAGGTGTTAAGATCTTTAGTAGAAATAGTAGCTCTAAATTACCTCTAAATGATCCTAACATTTTTCACATCTTGGTCCTGACTCACTTTTTTTTTCCCCTATATGCCTAACCTGCCCTTTCTCCTTGGAATTTCCCTATGTCCTTGTGTGGTGAGGAGGCATTTAGATGGTGCCACAAGACGGATTTCCTAGAGAGGAAACAGATTTACGGCAGGATCTAAACCTTCGTGGCGAGCAGAGGCCGACTTGTAGAAACTCGAATCTAGTTTGGAACGTTGAGATGTTCACAGACTCAAGTATGAGTCTTCAAGTAGTTTATTTTCCCTAGGAGTTTCCTTTTAACCGGTTCATCAGTAAAATAGTGTCCGTTCTGGAATCGCTTGTAGGGCTCTTTGGTTCTGGGACCCACTCTGATGTGCTTAGGGCTGGATGGCATCTTGGTGCCAAGGTTCTTTTCCCCAGAAGTGTCCAGATGAGATTCATGTGTTGGATGAACCAGAGAAGGCACAGACAGCCTGCAGCTGCTTCTAAGTTGGCTGGCAGGTGCGCGAGGAGAGGTTTGTGGTCCTGAGTTCCAACTGTCTGGCAGGCACTCTCTTAAGTGCCTCCCACGTGTTGGGTCCCTTCATCCTTCTGCAGCCCAGTGAGACAGCTGCTTTTATTAGCCCCATTTTATAGATGAGGAAACGTCGGATGACAAGAGTCACTTGGCTCTTGTGTTCCAACCAGGGTTTCATCTCAAGCATCCCGAGGCTCTGAAACGCTGGGCTGTCCCTGCGGGAGAAGTTACCCTCATACATACGTGTTCCTGTGAGCACACTTCCCCTGCCCCTAACACCCCACACTTTATGGGACCAGGCGCACCTCAGATTCCTTCTTGTCCTCTCCTCCACTTGTCCCCCGTCCCTCTCCGGTCCCCATGTGTCATGTGACACACAACTGCATCTCCCTGAGAAGCAGCTATACTCTGGCTCTTCTCTGCCAAATTTTGGGGGCCCTAGGATGGAGTCTAACGTGGTTGCCCCGGGGGGGGGCGCATCTTGTGCTGCTGAGGCCCGCTCCCTCACCCCCAGCTGCTGCGATTCCTCGCATGATGGTCCGCTTTGCTGCACTAGAAACTTCAGCTTAAAACAAATGACTTGTATGAACAGCTTTTTTATTTTTCACTTTTGCCTCTTTGCCTAAGGAAGGCTCAAAGAGTGTTGGGGACTGACACTCGCGTTCTGTCAGTGAAATAGGCAGCATGTAAAATTCCTCCTCCTCCTGGGGGGCACCGAGGCCTCGCCGGCAGACAGCCTGGGCGGCCCCGTTACTGGGCACAGAGACGGAAGGGGACCGGAATTGGATTCCTGGAGTGCTCGGTTTCTCCCATTGCAATTTGCTTGCTGGTGATAAAAGCAAGCAAAATAGTATGCTGACATAGTGATCGGTAGATTCCTTGACATTCTTTTTCTAGGCCAGCTAAATGTAATTTGCTGATGAAGTCTGCAGATAAAGTGGCATTGCACATTTAGACGGGGCAAGCCACCCAGTAAAAGAATTACACTGGAAATGTGGGCTTGATTCTTTTTTTTTTTTTTTTTTTTTTCGGACTAGGAGTATTTAACCAGAGTCCCATGGGCTCTTCTGTTTGGGAAGGAAAGGAGTCAACGTTCTTAGTAGAAAAATCTGAATCTCTTACTCTTCCAGCTGGGGACTAGTTCAATGTGACTCAATAATATTTCTCCTCCTCCCCTTTTTAAAGTCTCTTTTGAATACTTGTTGCCTCCCCTAGCTAGGAGATGGGGTGTTTAGTTTTTTCTGGAAAGTCTCTCTGGCCCTCTGGGGTCTGGGTGGCCGAGACACCCTCGAGGACCTTGTGTTCCGGTGTCTGTCCCCCTGCCCTGTCCCGTCCCCGCCCCCACCCCGCCTAGGTGTAATCCTGCAGCTGTGAACTCAGACTTAGGATTGATGTTGGCTAGTCCTTTCTGAGTTTTATCAGTACCCTGTGTCTGTTTTTTGTTTTTTTTTGTTTTTTGCGGCACGTGGGCCTCTCACTGCTGTGGCCTCTCCCGCTGTGGAGCACAGGCTCCGGACGCGCAGGCCCAGCGGCTACGGCCCACGGGCCCAGCCGCTCCGCGGCACGTGGGATCCTCCCGGACTGGGGCACGAACCCGCGTCCCCCGCATCGGCAGGTGGACTCCCAACCACTGCGCCACCAGGGAAGCCCCCCCGTGTCTGTTTAATGTACTCACAGTGGAAACATTTTCTAAACCTTGTGATCCTACCAACTGACTATCAGCAGTTAAAATGACAAAAGATTGAATGTCTTCTTCCTTGCTCTATCCACTTTAAAAAATATATCTAGCGCGCAAGAAGGTGCCCTGTAAGATTTCATTCATTGTGAACCTGCTGATTCTCTATTCCTTGACCTGGGTGCTGATGACAGGTTTAATATTCTCCTCTGCAAGATTAGTCTTATTTCAGCTTGTTACATTCTACAACCCAAGATCTGATGACTTAAAAAAAGGTAATGAGTCCTGTGTTGATTCCATTTTTCACTGTGAAGTCGTTTGCACTCCCACTTTGGGTATTCTTTTTCTAGTTAACATGAACGATTCCAGTCACATACACAGCTCTCTGTGTTCTAGAATTGGATCGCCACTAAAGAACACTCCCGCCTTCTTCTGAGCTGTGACATTTCCTTAGTAGCTTTTCACGGTCTGCTTGCATGACATCGTGGGGAAATGCCTCTGACCAGTTCCGATGCAGAGAAAAGAGGCCGTCAGAGTTTCCTTGATAAAATGTTTACGGGTTTAAGAAGTTTATGAATCAGCTGTAAATATTTGCTCTGGGTTTATGAGACCTCCAGTCATAAACATGGCCTGTCTGTCTCTTGCTCTTTGAAATGTCTTTAGAGAATCAGCTGCTCAGGGAGGGCATAGGTGGCGGAGGAAGTGTTATATGTTACAGGTTCCGAAAACCCTCAATTTTGTGTTTGATTTTATTGATCAAATAAAATATGATCAATAAAACAGCATACTTAGAGTTAAAGGCATAAACCTTTGTATGTTAAAACAGCATACTTAGAGTTAAAGGCATAAACCTTTAAAGGCATAAAGGTTTTAATCTTTAAAATCCCATTGTAGGTCTGACTCTTGGTTGCTTTTTAAAGTTTTTTTTTTTTTTTTTTTTTTTTTTTTTTGCTGTACGCGGGCCTCTCACTGTTGTGGCCTCTCCCGTTGCGGAGCACAGGCTCTGGACGCGCAGGCTCAGCGGCCATGGCTCACGGGCCCAGCCGCTCCGCGGCATGTGGGATCTTCCCGGACCGGGGCACGACCCCGTGTCCCCTGCATCGGCAGGCGGACTCTGAACCACTGCGCCACCAGGGAAGCCCAAAATGTTTGATGGCAGAGAGCAGCAGAGCTTTCCTGAGCACTGATCTCACTGACTCACATGTGGGGAGGGGGTGGGTCCCAGTGGTACCTTTTCCTGTCTTTCTTTTTTTATGGATTTTATTTACTTATTTGTTTATGTATTTATTGGCATGTGGGATCTTAGTTCCCTGACTAGGGATGGAACCTGAGCCCCTTGCATTGGAAGTGGGGAGCCTTAACCACCAGCCTGCCAGGGAGGTTCCACCTTCTCCTTTCTCGATTGACGGGAGTGAATGCTGGAGTGAGCACGAAAGCTGCTACAGCGTCTTTTATTGGGAGAAGAGACTGGAAACATAGCTTGTAATGAATTAAAATTGGGTGGAAACAAAATTTTTGTTAACAGCCTAGGTGGGAGTTTTATGAAGGATCAAGAGCTCTGATGAAGGGTCTCAAAGTTGCAATTGGGAGGTTTGAGCCTTGGTCTTCGCCTCACCACTGCCTCCAAGTGGTGGAATCATCAGGTCTCTTGCGGTCCTGATGAGGTTCATCAAAGTGCAGCAGGCAGCTCCTAAAGGCTCAGTCTCCACCGAGTGTCTCTGATTTGGAGGAGCCCGATCCGTTTTCAGCAGCTGGAATTCTCCAAAAACCGCTCTTCCGGGACCTAGTGCCTCGGTCGGCTCAGGGCCGAGCATCACAGCCACATCCTCTGCCGGCTCTCGCCTCCTTCTTTGCAGACAGGCCCCAGGAGCCCTGCCCCTTCTGTCCTCCTCCCCGGGGGTGGCAGCTGCCTCCTGCCCACCCCCCACCTCTCGGATCCTCCTGCTGCCTGACTTGGCCCTGAACACATTAACGCTCACCACCACAGAGACAGATGAGCTGGCCCCGGGGTCCGCCTCGGATCCTCCAGGTGGAGAAGGGGGTGATGGAGCGGGGCTGTCTGACCTGGGAAGGTGCCTCGGAGAAGTTCCGGCTTCCACCCCAGGCCACCTGCGTTGGACTCCTGCTTCGTAGCTGGACAGTTGTGTGACCTGGTAAGTCCACTGAGTGCCCGTCTGTCAGGGTTCTTGGAAGGATTAAATAAGGTGCTGCATGTAAAGCAGTTAGAGGAGGGCTGACACCCCCAGTTCTCATCACTGCTGTGACAGCCTGTGGTCTCTGGGTGGAAACGGAGGTGCCTGTCAGAGCTGGAGCTGCAGGGCCTGCAGGAGGCGTGGTTTGAGCTGCCGCTGGACCGGAGGGTGTAAAGGAAGCACAGACTTTCACTGCAACAAGTCAGCTACCCCAGAGATTCCGTACCAGGCCACCCTGGCAAGGAAACGGTGCTGCGTCCATGCCTCCGGCTAGTGGGTAAGAAAACAGACTTGATCATTGATGCCCAGTGCAGTTTGGGTGAAAAGAATTGTGGGCAGAACTGTTGGGTGACCCCCTGAGGCATTTTCTAGAGCCTGACTGCTTTGCTTTCCCTTTGGGTTTGCCTCCCTGCCTTGAGCAGCTGGAAACCCGCCTCACAGCCCTTGGTAGCTGGTGGCTGCAGGACCTGCTGACTCTTTCCAGGGAGCATGATTCTGATGGGAGGGCCTAAACCCCGGGGTGACTGCATCTTGGAAGAGCTCCAGGGGAAAGGTTTTCTCTTCAGGTGGCTTTTTCTGTTCTCGGGCATTTCATGATAAACCACGTTATTAAAGTTGGAGGTGGAAGTTCTTAGCAACTTGGCTTTAGAAGACGACATTTAAGGTAACTGCCTTTTGGCTTAGCATCTTCTGATGTTACAAAGGCTACCCTCTTCTATCAGTTCCTGAGACTAGATAGAGTATTTTCCCACTTATAATTTATAATATTTAGGAGAAAAAAGATAGTGATAGCCTCCAAGAAGTCTTTCTTATACCCCCAGCCACTAATTCCCCCGGCCCGCCTACTGGGTTATACCTACATTAATACACGATTGATCCCAGCATTTCTTCTGGGCCAGTGAAATGGACTCTTGCTAATAGAAGATACACAAGTTGAACGTCAGTATCCATTGAGTGTTATGGAAAGAAAGGAGAGTCTTAACTTTTGAAGCACTAAATGGCCTGCATGTTTGGACAACCCTTACTACTGTGTGTTCCTTCCTTACAACAGCCTTGCAAATAGGTTAAAATAATGTTTACGGCTCATCAGTTTTTTCCAATGGAAACTATGACATCACATTTATGTTATCTATATTTTAAAGTGAGATATTTGGTGCTTTTCAAGTATACCGATTATATCTTACTGTACAGTCTGAAATGTTTTGGGAATTGCTTGATTTCCTCCAAAACAGTGATGGTTTTAAGAGCCACATCGTACATTTGATTGCATTTCTCCTTGTTCCTTGTCCTTGGAGAAATGCGTGTCCTGTAGGTTTCCACCTGGGTGCCTTGCCCTGAGAGCTCTGTCTCAGGGGAAGGCAGGAGAGGGTCCCTGGACGGGGTGGGCGTGGGGTCAGTCTGACAGCCGCTCAGTTCCTGTGGCTAACTGGCCGGGCGCCTCACACACCTGAGCGGTCCTTCTGGGTCTCAGTGTTTTTCCTTGAAATGACTTTGGAGTCAATGCTTTCTGAAGCCCCAATGATCTATGATATTACTTTATAATCTCCAGCTGTTGTACTGTATATACATCAAGGTGCTTACCTGGTGCTCAGTGGTTTCCTTCACCTTGTCCTCCAACCTCCTCAAAGACCGGAGTGTCTCCAGTGGATAATCTCAAACAGGCTAACGTGCAGCAACTATGCCTTGAAGCAAATCTCATTTCTTTTACTGAAGAGCCCTTAATCTTACCCTTGATTCTGTCAGGGTAGTCCAAGCAGAATTTCTTCAGGGTTTTCCTTGATTTCCTTCCCTTCCCTTCCCTTTTTTCTTCCTTCCTTCTCCCTTCCTTTCCTTGTTTCCCTCCCTCCCTCCCTTTTCCCTTTCTTTTCTTTCCTTCTTTCTTTTATGTGAAGTATAGTTGATTTACAATATTGTGTTAGTTTCAGGTGTACAGCAAAGTGATTTCTTTATACATATATGTGTATATATTCTTTTTAAAATTCTTTTCCATTATACTTTTTTACAAGATATTGAATATAGTTCCCTGTGCTATACAGTAAATCCTTGTTGTTTATCTATTTTATGTACAGTGGTATGTATCTGTTAATCCCATACTCCTAATTTATTCCCCCCACCTTTGGTAACCATAAGTTTATTTTCTATGTCTGTGAATCTTTCTGTTTTGTAAACAAGTTCATTTGTACTATTTTTTATATTCCACACGTAAATGATATCATATGATATTTGTCTTTGTCTGACTTACTTCACTTAATATGATAATCTCTGGGTCCATCCATGTCGCTGCAAATGGCATGATTTAATTATTTTTCATGGCTGAGTAATATTCCACTGTGTATATAGACCACATCTTCTTTATCCATTCCTCTGTTGATAGACACTTAGGTTGGTTCCATGTCTTTCTTGAGTCACCTGTCTCTAAAATCAGCAAACAGAAGCTTTGCAAAGAATTCAACAGTTTTCTCCTACACATTGACTTTGTTTCTCTCTTGCATGAAGGATTTTCTGGTTTACATGGAAGGCCAATGTCTTTCCATTCTTCATACTAGTATTGATATGCTTCTGTGGTTTTTTTTTTTGTCTTTCGACAGAAGAAGGCTCAAGCTTGGAGGAAACCGGCTTTAACTGGGGAGAGTATTTGGAAGAGACGGGGACCAGTGCAGCACCTCACACCTCGTTCAAACATGTGGGTGACCTCCTTTCTCCTTCTGATCTGTTTGCGGGGGTGGGAAGGGTATCTTCAGGAAGATGCCAAACTTATTAGAAGAAAGGGAATGAGAAGACAAGAGAAATTTGGCCAAGATTTCTTAGAAATGCAGAGGAGATGCGGAAGTGAGTTTGATTTTCACAGAGGGCTGCAGGAAAGGTGGGCCTTGCTGTAATCCAGGGCTGGGCCCTGGGGTGGTGCTCAGCATGAGAAATGGTGTGTGGTCTTAACCTCATTGTGTGCCTCAAAAAGCCAGATTAGAAATGATGTGTTCTCTGCTGTCTGGGGCGCACAGCCCGAGACAGGTAAGGTTGATGTGAATAAATAAAAAGCCAGCAAACTAGGCAAGTAGGTGTCAATGAGTAATGTCTTCTTAGGAGATGTAATGGCTGTATATTTTAAGTTAGAATTGATATTTTTCTTTTGAAAACACACCTAAAAGCGTTAGAGCCATTTGTGGACAGATGAGTCAAATTACAGGAAAGACCATAAATATTCAGGAAATGTTTGGATCAAACCAAAAAAAAATCACCCTCATCTATACCGTTTTTGAACAATGCAGATAGCATGCCAAGCAGAGGGCAAGTCCCAGGAAATTAAAAAATTAAGTTTTTACCAGATGTTTGCTTAGATATGAGATTTTGGTAATATATCATTAGCAAGAAAAAGGTTGAGTTTCCAGGACCTACGTTCTTAGGTATTACTGTTGCTTTATTGGAAATGAAAACTTAATACTGAGAAACATTTTTTCCCCCACTGGGCCTTTCCAAGGCAAAGATTTAGCCTCAGTATCATAAACAAATTGGGGGACTTTCTCAACCTGGTCTTCCTTCTGGCTCTTTTGTTGAATTAAGAAGCCACTTTATTTTAAGGTGACATTTTATTCTTTTTGGAAGTGAAGTGTTCCTTTGAAAAGGAATTTAAGACCTTATTAAATTTGCATGACCTCGTTAAGGGTGGCTCGCATTCCGATTCTCTTTTTATACTGACACTTATACTGTGTTAATTGCTGGTTTATTATGAATGGGATTGTGGCCATTTAGTGAAACCAAGAGTGAAATATTAAAACATAATAAAACTAAAACTCACCCAGCATACAGTGTGGATTCCGTTTTGCAAAAGCCATTGTAACATCTGCCTTTTACGATGCCAGGATGACTTGGTTAGATTTCTCCAGGCACTTTAGGAATGAGATATAGATCAACAGCTTTTTCCTTCCTTTTCTGTACCAGGAAGTTCTCAGTATCTCTGCATACGGAGTCAGTCCTGTTCTCTTTCATCCAATCCATTCTCCTGCCCCACTTTGAGGCACAGTATAGTGCCCTGTACTGTGGATGCAGAATGTCCCCAGGCCTGTCTGCCAGGCTTAAAGGAAGAGTAGCCCAGGACCCATGGGCGAACAGTTCATAATTCCATCATCTCTTAAGCAACAGCTACTCAGGGACATCCGATGTGCTGGCCTTAGAATATTATAACTCACCAGGATGGAAAGCTTTCTTTTGCAGGGAGGGCTGGCAAATATTAATAGATGATAACGCTTCATTAAAAAAAAAAGAAAATCCATTTTCTGAGGCTGCACTGTTCACGCAGTAGCCACTAGCCATCCAGCACTTGGAAAGTGTGTCATCCAAATTGAGATTGAAACCAAGTAGGACCCTGCAGGGCCTTCCTGAGAACAGACCCCCCTGTGTCCCCACCTCCAAAACTTCAGCCTCCTAAGTCTTTCTCTGAGTTGCAAAGAGCAAATTTAATCAGAGAAGAAAATGCAGAAACTAAGGAAAGCAGTCAAGCAAGACAAAATAATAATAGTTTAGCCATAACACAAATTCAGGGGCCCTTAGTTCTTCCTCAGGGGCTATAGATAATATCCTGAGCCGTATCCTTGAGTTGATTTGCAGATACTGAAACCCCACTAGGTAGAAGTTAACTGCATGCTCACCACCAGCAGGTAGACCCCAGACTGTTTGGAACCAGAAGGTTGAGGATTGAGATTCTCGAAACATCACCCTGTTACCTCACCACCAACCAGTCAGAGAATTATTCGTGAGCTGGTGACACACCCTGTGACCCACACCCCTCACCTTGCCTTTAGAAACCCTTCCCTGAAAGCCATTGGGGAGTTTGGGTCTTTTGAACATGAGCTGCCCGTTCTCTTGCTTGGTGCCCTGCAGGAAACCCTGCACTTTCCTTCACCACAGCCCGGTCAGTAGACTGGCTTTGCTGCACCTCTGACTAACGGACCCAAGTTCTATTCGGTAACAAGATGTGCTGTAAGTGTAGAATACACACCAGATTTCAGAGGCTTCATTGGAAAATAAAAATGTAAAATTTCTCACTACTATATTTTTATATTGGTTCCCTTTTGAAATGATGCTATTTGGGATCTGTTGGGTTAAATAAAATACATTACTAAAATTAATTTCATCTGTTTTATCTCTCTCTCTTTTTTTTTTAAAGTGGCCACTAGAAAATTTAACGTCACACCAGTGGCTCACATTACGTTTTTCTTAGATGGAGCTGATCTAGGGCAACAGAAATATTAAGTGCCGTGTTTTCAGTCGTTCACATAATCTTCTGGATGGATGCGTCTAGTGTAATGACGGATTTTCTGTGTTCCTTAAGGTTGAGATCAGCATTCAGAGCAACTTCCAGCCGGGAATGAAATTGGAGGTAGCCAACAAGAAGAACCCGGACACGTACTGGGTGGCCACGGTCATCACCACCTGCGGGCAGCTGCTGCTTCTGCGCTACTGTGGTTACGGGGAAGACCGCCGGGCCGACTTCTGGTGTGACGTGGTGATCGCGGATCTGCACCCTGTAGGGTGGTGCACGCAGAACAATAAGACCCTAATGCCCCCGGATGGTGAGCACGGGCGGGCCCAGCTCTCAGGCATCACTCGTGATGCTTGTAGAGAAAACCTTGTAGAGATTCAATAACTGATGTCCTAGGAAGGTCCAGCACTTTCAGGGTCTCTCCTTGAGTTGCATTAGCCTGAGGGCGCTGGAGTGAGGGGGGTCTGGGTGCATTTTCAGCTGTTGGAGCTGAACCCGACGGTTGAGCCCACCATGGCCTTTATGCCTTTGAGCCTAATCCTCGGGTGGGTTTCTGGAGGTAGGGAAGGAAGACTGAAGGGATGCCCATGATGGAGGCCTTGTTCTCCCTTTGCTGATGGATTATCTTGCTTTTCTTTTGCTTTAGAGACTTGATGTTTTGAATAGCACTATAGTGCATCAGAAACAGGTTTCTCTAATAGGTTTTAATCTGTCTTGTTGTGGGGAGACTGTCAAGGTGAGAAACGTGTAGAAAACCAAACAGATGAGGAGAAATGACATTACTCTCAAAGAGATTGCCAAAGCTTGTGTAGATTAGATCCATTTAGTTGCTGGAAAATGGTGGTTCTCTACTGGGGCGATTTTACCCCCCAGGGACATCCAGTGAGGTCTGCAAGCATTTTTAGTTGTGAGAGGGGAGGAGGGTATTGCTGCTGGCGTCTGGTGGGAGGGGCCAGGGGTGTTGCTACACATCCTACAATGCACAGCAACCCCCCAGACGGTGACGTTATTGGGCTCAAACTGCCAATAGTGCTTCGAGAAATCCTGCTGTAAAAGAATGGGCTGCCTTAGGATGACCGGGAACTCATCCGATCCTGTAAGTGAGAGAAACTGCCTTACCAAAAAGCTGAATCTCAACACCCTTTCCTCTTTGCACTTGAAAACTCCTGATGCTAATTCTCAAGCAGGTGTAATGTCTCCTTAGGACCTGCCTGCCTATCTTAATTTTGACTTGATATTTTTATTTCGAAGCAACGCGTAAAGTATTAGAGCTGACTCCTAGGTTCTTTGTGTCCATCCTATTCACAACTGCTTTTCCCTTCTGGAGCATTTGTAAAGTTACGTAGAGAAGTGTCATAACAAACGCACGGAGTTTGAGTTGCATTTACATGACGTGTGTAAGGAGTGAATCCGTTGCCTTGGCCTTAGTGAATGTGTTGGCCCTTTATTGTCTCAGAAAGAAGAGAGAAGGCCCTTCTTTCTTTACTTATTATTTTAAAAAATTTATTTATTTTATTTTATTTATTTTTGGCTGCGTTGGGTCTTTGTTGCTGCGTGTGGGCTTTCTCTAGTTGGGGCGAGCAGGAGCTACTCTTCGTCGCAGTGCGTGGGCTTCTCATTGCGGTGGCTCCTCTTGTTGCGGAGCACGGGCTCTAGGTGCACGGGCTTCAGTAGTTGTGGCACGGGGGCTCAGTAGTTGTGGCTCGCGGGCTCTAGAGCGCAGGCTCAGTAGTTGTGGCGCACGGGCTTAGTTGCTCCGCGGCATGTGGGATCTTTCCAGACCAGGGCTCGAACACGTGTCCCCTACATTGGCAGGCGGATTCTTAACCACTGTGCCACCAGGGAAGTCCCCTTTCTTTCCTTCTTGCACTAGGTCTTTTCACCTGCCCTCCCCTTTGCCTGGAACCTCTCCCTCTCCTTTCCTCCTCTGCCTGTCAGCTGATCTAGCCCTTCCTCAGGGAACTGAGGTCAGACCCTGTCATTGCTCCCAAGGCCTCATGAACCTTTAACGCTGATCATGTTTGCACCTGTGTCTCCCCCCACAAAGCTTTTTTTTTTAATAAGATAGAATTCACATACTATAAAGTTCATCCCTTTAAAGTGTGTACAGTTCAGTGATTTTTGTAGTCACAGAGTTGTGCAACCATCATCGATGTCTGATTCCAGAACGTGTTCTTCCCCCCATAAAGAAACCCTGTACCCTTTACCAGTCACTCTCCATTCCCCTCACTGCAGCCCAGGCAGTCACAGATCCACGCTTTCTGTTTCTGTAAACCTGCTTATTCTGGACATCTCACATATGTAGAATCATATAATATGTAGCCATTAGTGAATGACTGTTTTTCCTTAGCTCACCCACGTCGTAGCAAGTATCAAGGCTTCATTCCTTTTCATGGCTGAATAATATTCCATTGTAGGGAGACCACGTTTTGTTTATCTGTTTGTCAACTAATGGGCGTCTGGGTGTACCTGTCCTTTCAGTTGTGTGGTTCTTCGAATAGAGAACTTTTGCCCCCCCGAACAAGAAGCTCAGCACTGTGAGTTCACCCCTGTGTGAGCCCAGACGTAGCTCACATTACCTGTGCCAGGTGTGATCTCAGTACACAGCCATTGACTGACGATGTGATCTAGTGGAGACATTAAAATGTTGCTGGCCCAGGGGTCTGGGATGCCTTCAGGAAAGAAATCAGTGCCGGCACCTGGCAAGCAGCGCCTGTCCCTTTCTCCTAGCGTTTGGGTCCAGATTGGTTGCATCCTTACGTCCTCCCTCCCTCATGGAGGACTTTTCAGGTGAGCACGGGAGAATGGGTGTTAATATCAGGCTTCGTTTGTTACTCCTGACTTGGTTCGAGTGGTGGGTGAGGTTGTGCACTGTCCTGCTTCAGGTACTGCCTGTTTGCCTTCACTCTAGGCCCAGCTGGCATTGTGTCCTGGCACTTCAATTTTTAAAAATTTCTTTATTTGTATTCTTTTAATTTTATTGAACTATAGTTGATTTGCAATATTGTGTTAGTTTCAGGTGTACAGCACAGTGATTCAGTTATACATATATATGTGTGTGTGTGTGTGTGTGTGTATGTGTATATATATATATATTCTTTTTCAGATTTTTTCCCTTATAGGTTATTACAGAATATTGAGTGTAGTTCCCTGTGCTATACAGTAGGTCCTTGTTGTTTATTTTATATATAGTAGTGTGTATGTTAATCCCAAACTAATTTATCCCTCCCTCACCTTCCCCTTTGGTAACCATAAGTTTGTTTTCTATGTTTGTGAGTCCTGTTTTGTAAATAAGTTCATTTGTGTCATTTTTTTCAGATTCCACATATAAGTGATATCATATGATATTTGTCTTTCTCTGTCTGACTTACTTCACTTAGTATGATAATCTCTAGGTCCATCCATGTTGCTGCAAAGGGCATTATTTCATTCCTTTTTATGGCTGAGTAATATTCCATTGTGTATATATATCACATCTTCTTTATCCATTCCTCTGTCGATGGACACTTAGGTTGCTTCCATGTCTACTTTGTATTTATTTATTTTTTATCCTCTTTACACATTTGAAGTGTCCAGTACATTACTGTTGACTCTCATTGTGGTCAGATCTCTAGAAACCTTTTCGTCTTGCATGAAACTTTATACACACAGAACAGCAACACCCATTTCCCACCCTGACCCCAGCCCCTGGCAACCACCGTTCTACTCTCTGCTTATGGGAGCTTGATTGCTTTCGATGTCTCAGAAAAGTGGAATCGGGCAATATTTGTCCTTCTGTGACTGGCTTATTTCACTTAGCATAATGTCTTCTAGGTTCATCCATGTGGTAGCCTATGACACGATTTCCTTCTTTTTAACTGCTGAATAATATTCCATCTGGCTTTGAATTAAAACAGCAACTGAGGTGAGACTATAAGATTATTTTATTTTTATTTATTTATTTATTTATTTTGCGGTACATGGGTCTTTCCCTGTTGTGGCCTCTCCTGCTGCGGAGCACAGGCTCCGGACGTGCAGGCTCAGCGGCCATGGCTCACGGGCTGAGCCACTCCGCGGCATGTGGGATCTTCCCGAACCGGGGCACGAACCCGCGTCCCCTGCATCGGCAGGTGGACTCTCAACCACTGCACCACCGGGGAAGCCCCTATAAGATTATTTAATTAATATTCCTGTGATTTCTGATCTGTCATGAAAAAAATCAGTCTTTTTTTCATTTTCCAGCTTCTTGTGAACTATATAGTTATTACGATTCCTTTAAAATTTTTTAAAAATTGAAGTATAGTTGGTTTACAATATTATATTAGTTTCAGATGTATAGCATGATTCAGTATTTTTATAGAGCATACTCCATTTAAAGTTATTTCAAAACAATGGCTCTATTTCCCTGTGTTGTACAGTATATCCTCTCTGCTTGCCTATTTTGTACACCGTAGTTTGTATCTCAAAATAAATCAGTCTTGATGGATGAATTGTACCGATGGAATATTGGGAAAATATCAGTTTTAGAGAACTAGACACTTTCCCACTTGCCAGCTCTGCACACAAAAGCCATATAGATATGCCCACACACTCCCAGGAGGGTCCAGACATGAGTTGATCCCAGGGGCAGATACATACCTGGGGACACTGTGGGGGGGGGCGCATAGAGGGGGACCGAGAGGCAGGCCCTTCTCCTGTGTTAAATCTTGCCTTTTTGCTGTCCTTGCTTATCTCATGACTTACTCTTAAATTTTGACACTTTTTTAAACACCCATGGAGAAAATGTAAGAGGGTTTTACTTTATAATAGAGCTTCTAGTGGATCATTTTAGTGAGAAGTTCCAGGGTACAGAATTTTAACACTCTAAGAGCTAATGGGTTCATTTGGTTAAAAAAAAAAATCCATGCTGTTGCTTGAGAAAAGACAGCAGAGTTGATGAATCAATTCTTCTTCCTTGCCTGGGTGAAAAATGTGGCAGCTGCCACAGTTTCAGAAACACTATCAAATTTGTATCCTCCTGACTCTGTGCTCTTAGGCAAGACACAGACACACTTAAAATGACAAATTGAAAATGAAAAATGGGGAAGCCCCATGAAAAGAGAAACCATTAATGTGAATGAAAGATTTGAAGTCTGTTCAGACCATCCCAAGTGATGCTAATTGGAGAATTTCTTTATTGCTCCTTTTAAAGAACTTTAAAAACATGTAGTAGTTGATCGATACAGCTTGGAAATCTCAAGTACAGAGAACAAAGTCAGGAAGTAGCAGGTTCATGGGGCAAGAGGTTTTATTGATTGCTGTAGTGCAGGATAATTATTGCTTTGTAGCCAGAGGTGGCAGCTTGTTCCACAGGGAATCGTAGGATCTGTTCTTGCACAAGGATTCTTGTTGGTGTGGTTTTCTGTCTTACAGAGCTCATTGCACTGTAAATCCCGCAGCTGTACCTGGTCGATCTTTGTCGTGGTTAAACTTGAAAGGTATCCCAGAATATTAACACGAGTGAAAGCGGTCCGTGGCACCTCATGTATTTGTTTGGGAGGCTCCGTGGTGATAGATTTTCTTACTGATCCCAGGAATCGGGGTAGGATGAAGCAGGAACATGGCATTTGGAGCCAGAAGATCAGGTTTCTTTCCTTGCCTCTGCCGTTAATGTAGGTACCTCTCGCTCTCCATTTCCTCATCTTTGAGATGAGGAGGTGATAGTGTATAATCTCTAAAGAGCTTTCCAGTCTCACCTGCTTTGGTTTGTGATCTTCGGAAAAGGAAGAAGGAAGGAGGAGGGTGCTAGTTTTCCTGTTGTGTGCCTGAGGAATGGAGTTTGTTTTGGGATTAGGATTGATGGAAATCTAGCCCAGGAGTCTATGCAAAGCACCGAAGTCAGGTTTCTGGGTGACTTTCTGGGATGGTGAAGTTTCAGTGGGTTGGAAGGCAAACTAGGTTTGGAAATTATGATGAGCATTTGGGTCCTTTGTCACCTGCCATGGATAGAATTTCACCCAATACAGAATTGTAGACTCTGGTTCCTTGATGGAAGCCAGAAACCTCGGAGTACGCAGTCCCTGAGAGATCCATCAGTATGTGGGTGTTAGTTTCAAAATATCGCTGGGCCAAGCACGAGGATGGGAGTTTTGGGTGATTTTGTTCATTAATGGGAGAAAGGAGAGGACTGCCTTTTCTGGTCACACTTAGATCTTTCTGGTCATTTTTGGATTCTCCAAGTAATCTTATGTCTTCTGAAGTCACTGCCCTGAGGGTCATTTTTAAAAATTTTTAGATGATATTTTACCAAGCACGTAGCATCCTTTACAGTCCTGTATTTTCCTGCCTTGCTCTTTTAAGTGAAATTAATCTTTGAATCAATGCTGGCCGTCATTACTCTGTTAAAGTTAGGGGGAAGGAAACAGCATGGCAGCAGCTCTATTGTACTTTGTTAAGAGAATTCCCTTAATAAAGACAGGGAGACCTGGGTTTAGTGACCAACTGACCATTCCACGAGCAGTGTCCCTGCTCCAGAGCTAATGGGTACTAATCTTTCATATTAAAAGTATTAAGAAACATAGTACATTAAAGCCTCATGAAGTGCAGTGGAGGATGATAGCGCTCATTAGGGGAGCAAAATGTAAAACGTTTTGGCTTGGTAAATCAATGAGGCTTGATTTATTCATAAGCACGGGCAAGCTTGCAAAGGGCAGCAACCAAATAATTATTGTTTATGGTGATAATGTAAGGAAGTCATTTAATCCAGTGACTGTTTCACTGTTATTTATTGAGAAGTAGCAACATTGCCTCTTAATGTCTGGGGTTGGGGAACTCTGGCGTCTGGAAGGTTCCTATGGAGTCCCAGGAGGGAATGCTCCGATAAGACAGCAGGTGAATTATGTGTGAGGATATCCATCCAGATACCTCCCCCCAGCTTTTACATTGAGAAGTATTTATGTGAGCTTTCTACTGGTGCAATAAAAGTATTGGAATTCCGGTGCCTTAGGAATCATTCCGCTAATTTTTATTCTCCCCATTATTAAAATTTCTGTAATTTGAATTGCAAACTCTGCAGTCTTGCCAGAATGAATCTATTTGCCATTCAAAGTTGAATCAAAATTACTGGAGTTAGTTAATAGGTAACTTATTTGAATAAGGGATGTTTATTCATGAAGCATTAGGAGAAAAGTGTGAATATGGCCTTCTGTTAGGTCGTGGAGGTGGATCCCGCCCAGTTCTGAAACTTGGTCCTAGACTGTTCTGGGGAATTGTTGTTTTCAGTATAGTTGACTGTGAAATGAGAGATGTGGCAGTTGGTTCACAGGACCATAAAGTGAGCGGGTGACAGGACTTACCAGTCTGTAACCATTGTTTAACTCAGAACTAGAATTTGATTGTGTTACATGAGATGATCAGCATTTAAAATGCCTATCTTTTAAAAAATTTAAATGATATTTTAGTAATACTAGTGAAACCTAGACAATCACATTGTTTTCATTGGCCACCTAATACTGTAACTGGAATCCCATTTGTACACTAATAAGAAAATTAAATATATTTGCTAAAAACTCGAAGAGAAAAGGTAAACCTTAGTGTCCTCTTGGAGTTGAGGGAAGCACATACTCTCACTAAATATTAGATAGTTTAATGTAAAGAGAAAAAAGCCCATGTTATAAGGAAGGGTAGGATGTGTCTGATAAATATGAGAGTAAATAAACTAAAAGACATAGTTAATACGTTGAAAAAAGTGAGTTAGTATCTTCTAGTCAAAAAAGCCACTTTTGATAATGGTATGTGAAAGAAGGAATATTCAGGTAGGAAATAAAGTAATCCTTTCTCTGTAGGCACTTAATGGCCCTTTAAAACGACACACGTGGTTTTGAGTCCTATCCTGTGTATAGATTCACTGTGGTGTGGACCAGAGTGGACCTGGCTTGCAAATGTGTGCATGAGCGTGTGTGTGCGTTTATATGTGTGCATGAGCGTGTGTGTACGTGAACATGTAAGTGTGTTTGCAAGCATTTGTGTTTATAAGCATGTATGAGCATGTGTGTGCATTTGTATGTTTTGATCTGAACAGCATTTGAAATAATTTTGGTGTCTACCATGTACAGATTACGTCATTTAACAATTTGGATGATTTATCGGCATCTCTTGAGAACTTGGGAGATGTAGACCCGTCCCTGCATCCCACACTGCAGCCTCTGCCTCATCCCATGGTCCTTTGCTTTCCAGACCTTCTGTCCCCTGCTTGGTTCCTCTGATCTGCTTGGGCCCTGTCGGCATCTGGGTCCTCACCTCGAGTGTCAGCCTCTGAGCCTGTGACCTCAAGTTTCCGAGGCGCCATCTGACAACATGCCACATTGGCCCGTATGGTCACTAAGGTTTCCTTCAGCTCGAGAATGTTCTGAATCTAAGAACTCAAAGAGCAATGGATGATAATTTATGAAAGGGCTCTGAAATAAATAGGCTTTATGAATAGAAGCCTAAGAAACTGTGGATTTTTTTTTTAACCTATGGAAGAAAAAACAAAGATGAAAAACACAAAGGCAGACTACAAATGGTCTTCACCTAAATCAAAAACCTTTGAATATATAGGTAGTGGTGAACTCTTTGTTTTTGAGTAAAAAATTAGTCTTTTCTTCTATAAATTTCTGTTTGGTGTTTGTATTTATCTCTTGAAACTCACTATACTCCACATGCCGCCTTTATCATTTTCTTGCCTAGTGAATAGCTGAATCACAAATTTTAGTGTTTGAGTCATGGCTCTCCAATTAAAAACAGTTTCTCTCACCCACAAAATATTTTATTGTGTGCCTACTATGTACCAAGCAACTCAGTTTAACCCTCTCCTAAGAACAACACTGTAAACTGACTGGTACGATTCTTACTTTATATCTGAAAAAAATGTTGCTTGGGGTGTGTAAATAATTTGTCTCCAAGATGGCATCTTGGAGTATATTTTAAGCCCAGAGCGATTTTTTTCCTCCCAATTCTGAAATCAATGCTTTGAAAATAGCAAGGGTTGGTGAATATTTGTTGATAGATAAAGTGTCAATAAGGCTTGACTGTTCAGACTTGAAATATTGGACACATATTATTAAGAAAAATTGTGGAATTGGCTTCTTGTGATTTTTAAGAGGAGGGTAAAAAACTCCTTGTCCAGACTGTTATTTTGTACATTTTTGTCATTTTGTAGGCAAATAAATGGAGGAGATTCGGTCTGGAGCTTCCTTGCCAAATGGTAATCGTGAGATTATGTAAAGATATGTAAATTGTATCAGATGCTATTTGGGTTTTTCTGCTTACAGGAAAACTGTAAGCACAAAAAGGGACTATAAGATTTTCCTTTTTGGTGTTAGTTATAAATGCATTTATTTTCTTTTGCTTCCTAACCCAGCGGCATATGTACTTTAAATCAAGCCGGTGTTTAATTCTGTGTGGAAGTGAGGGTGAGTTCGTTTTGCGGGTTTCCCTCCCTGTTGTCTGACTCGTTTCCTCATGGTTAATCCTGCATCTCCTTCACTGTCAGAGCCCCAGACCCACGTCCACTCTCGGCCTTGGTCCCCCACTGCCTGTCTAGAGATCCTGGCCCCGGGCTACTCCCAACTGGGTTCGGTCCTGATGGCCCCATGTAGGGGGGCTCAGCTTGCATCCGGTCCCTGTTTCTGCTCTGGGCAGATGCTTTTAACACCCCAGTGACCCTAATGTAGAGGCTGCAAGAGAAGTCTTCAGTCGCCTTCAAACAGACTCGTCCCCTGGGCACAGGGGTTCCTCTGGGACCACTGCTCTTCTCAGCTCCGACCCTGACTTGTGGACCTCCCTGTTCTCCTGCCCTGAGCCAGGAGTCCTCAGTGTGGGCTGTCCAGCAGCCCTCAGTGCTGACTGTCCAGAAGCCCTCAATGCCGTCTTTCCAGGAGCCCTCAGTGCCGGCTGTCCAGGAGCCCTCAGTGCCCTCTGTCTAGGAGCCCTCAGTGCCATCTGTCTGCTTTCCATCATGCCTCTACCTCCCTCTAGCCTGTTGGACAGGTGAGCTTCCACTTCTCTTCTTGCTTTGTGTTCCTGAACAAGTCTCTTGACCCCTCACTGCTTCTTACTAGGTCTCCCATCTTGGTTCCACGTTCCCAGGTCATGCTGACCTTCCAGGGCTGTGTCCCATTCCAGGTCCGTGCCCCCCTTCCATGGCCATGCCTCCATTCCAGGATCATGCTTCCAGTTTGCGTCCTTCTGTTTGGCAGGTCCCTGGGAGAGTCTGCCTTGCTTGACTCCAGCTCTAAAGGAATGACTGATATTTGCATAGGTTGTCTCCTGAGCCTAGAATCTTGTTAAAGCTTGGTGAATACAACTAATATGCAAAGTCCTGGGGGCTTGGGCAGTGGGATTCAGAGTAGAGTTTGGTGTTGTGTTGATCAGGGTTCTCCAGAGAATCAGAACCAATAGGAGGTGCATATATATAGACAGATTTATTTTGATAAATTGGTGCAGAGAGTTGTGGAGGTTTGGCAAGTTCATGGTCTGATGGGAGAGGCCAGCAGGCTGGAGACCCAGGGAAGAGTTGCCACCCAGTCCGGTGGTTGTCTGCTGGAGAACCAGGAAGAGCTGCTGTTGCAGATGAAGTCCAAGGCTGTCTGCTGGAGAATTCCCTCTTTCTCTGAGGAGGTCAACCATTTGTTCTATTCAGTTCTTCAACTGATTGGGTGAGGCCCACCCAGTCAGGGAGGGCAATCTGCTTGATGCAAAGTCCACTTATTTAAATATAAATCTCATCCCAAAACACCCTCAAGGAACTATCCAGCATGGTATTTGACTAAATATATGGGTACGATGGCCAAGCCAAGTTGACACATAAAATTAACGATCAACGGTGTGGACTCAAGAGGTACATCCAAGTTAATAGGGCTGTTCTCCTCTACTATCTTAACACCTTCTTAGAGGAGGAATGTTCTATGTATGTTTGAATTGATATAGCAGTTTTCCCCTTAACAGATGATCTTCCACTGATACTGCCGAATGTCAGCACTCTTCACAGAATGCTCTGGGAGGAAGCTGAGAGATGGTGGAGTAAATATAATGCATATGATGCATTGGTAGCTTTGAATTCTCTGAAAGCAGAAATGCCAGGGTGAAGGGCCAGAGATTCTCCTGAAAACTGTTGTGAAATGGACAGAGGCTGAACTTCACTGGCTCACTGCCTGCTTCTCAGGAGGACCATCAGCCTTTGTCTGAGAGGTTGGCAGGACCTACGTGAGACAGTGTCTATTCCATAGCTCTTGCTGCTGAGCAGACCTGCCTGCTGGGATTACTTAACAAGGGCTTTGGCTACTGCAGGTGTACATCAGATACAGGGTTCTGTGATGTGTTTAAAAAGATAGGAGTTCATGTGCCTTTCTTCTGTCTTTAGCTTAGAGGGTGTGCATCATAATTGATTAGGTAGCCTGACCTCAGCTCTGAGAGATGGTATCATGGACCAGTGGTCTTTGATGTCAGTGCTACACTGACACCAGGACAAGAGGGGCTCTGACCTGGGCTCTGCATTATAGAGACCCCTGTGCATCACCAGCACCAGCATCTGCATTTATTAAAGAGTACGGAGCTGCCTTGTTCACTGGGGATCTTGCAGTCGGTGCTGGCACGGAGCCACCCTAATTTTGAGCATTCTCTCTAACTGTTCAGACACCAGACGATCCTATCTCTCGTGCCCTCAGAGCAAAGGGCTGTGTCTGAGTGCTGTGGACTGTGTGGGTTGTGGCATTGCTATAAAGATAAAGTAATACATGTATTAGTAAGACTATATATTATTAAAGACAAAACTCCTCTCAGATAATAGAATATTTTAGAATATAATAGAATTTTTGAGTAATGAAGGATCAATTTTCAGTAGTGCTGAGTGTCCTTTTTTTTCTTCTTCACTCTTTTTGGTGGTCTATCTTGTGGTTCCAGAGGTACTTAATAATTAGTGCAGAATTTGCAACAGTTATACACATTGGCTGAAGAGTATTTCACAATATTTAACAAAATTTAATTTTGTTTTACAAAACCCAAAAATATATTTTGCAGTGTAAATTCATACTCTCCCACATATATGTAGCTCTAGACATGACATGTGTTAAGTGTGATATTGAGTTATCACATTGGCAACTGAATGGATATTGAAAGTTTGGACTGGATAATTTTATTTTTATAACCACTTAGTAAAGATTAAATTCTTAAAAAACTAGATAAAATGTTCATTGTTATTTGAATATTTTATTTTTATAAATTTGAGGTTCATGAATTATAATTTGTAAGTCCTCTTTTAAGTTCAGTAGATAATTTAGAATATTTAGAGGGAAAGTAGCTTTTTTGAAGACACAATAATTAAAAATTTTTATTTCTGCACTTCAGTTTTTAGATTAAAATATTAAAATCGTATAGACTGGATATAAATATATTTTTATTATTTAAACTTTCAGATGATTTCTGTGACTAGAAGACAAATTATGTGACAATCTGGACCTTTCTCTCTTTTTTTTTTTAACTAGACATAATAATTTTGCTGAAATGAAGGCAAGGAAAACAAATTTTATGGAATATATATAACAGCTTACCAATTATGTAAGTCTTTAGTTTATCACTCATCCAAACATTGCTAGCCCATCAGCAGAACACCCAGACAAGTCATCGTAATTAAATTTAGTAATCTTTAGCATTTTGCCAACTTACAGTCCTATATAAACCATAGCTTTTCCCATCCTTTTTGATTCTGTCAGTTATGAAGACGTATTTGTCAGTGTAGGTGGATAGGGCATACTTCACAGTTGGTTCGCTTGATTAATAACTTAGAAATACTTGCACATGTTTATGTGAACCTGAATTTGTACTCTTGCCTTGGGCCCCGGACACATCATGGGCGGGCCTGTTCCGGGTTTCCAACGGCATTTTCCAGGTCCCCTGTGCATGGGAAGTCCTTCCAAGGTTACTCTCCATGGGTGGATTTAGGGAGGCGGTTTCCATTGCCTGAGGTGACACCATTGGTGTCCTTTCAGTTGCCTCCCCTACCCCAGCCTTCCTTCTTCCACTTTAGAGAAGAATGTCCCCGGGGTGCATTGCTTTGTGATACTAAACACAAGCTATCAGTTTTAAGTGATCCCTCCTTTACTCAAGGCCTCATACCTACCCTCCAACCGTAAGAAACGACAATTTCCTTTTTATGCTTAATCATCACACTTTGTAATGTTACATGAATTGTTCTGCTCAGGACTGAAAATAATTGCAATAGCCTAAGCCAAAAGAAAATTTTTATTTTGTGGTCAGAGAAGTTTAAAAAAGTTTAATTATATATTACAGTATTGGTCACATATGAATTTTTGTGGTTGTTTCAGAGAAGTAGGGTCACAGGAACTCTAAAACATTGTGGGGAACAAAAAGATGCTACGTTAGAGTGAGAGCCTGAGGATCTAGGATTTCAAGGAGAAAAAGGAACACCACACAAACTGACTGGTAATATTCATGTCTGTTTTAAAATGTGTGATGGAAGAGATCGGATCATTCCACTGACTGTATTTATGGGAGCGATAGAGCAGTTTTATTCAAAATGGCATATATGCAATACATAGGAAATGACATCCTTTGTAACTGTTTAAAACAAGGAAAAATTTTAGAATGCCAAATTGAAAATACATGAAGTGGAGCCATTAGATTTTTATTTTTTTTACAACTTTATTGGAGTATAATTGCTTCACAATGGTGTATTAGTTTCTGCTTTATAACAAAGTGAATCAGTTATACATATACATCTGTTCCCATATCCCTTCCCTCTTGCGTCTCCCTCCCTCCCACCCTCCCTATCCCACCCCTCCAGGCAGTCACAAAGCACCAAGCTGATCTCCCTGTGCTATGCGGCTGCTTCCCACTAGCTATCTATTTTACGTTTGGTAGTGTATCTATGTCCATGCCTCTCTCTCGCTTTGTCACAGCTTCCCCTTCCCCTTCCCCATATCCTCAAGTCCATTCTCAAGTAGGTCTGTGTCTTTATTCCTGTTTTACCCCTAGGTTCTTCATGACTTTTTTTTTCTTAAATTCCATATATATGTGTTAGCATACGGTATTTGTCTTTCTCTTTCTGACTTACTTCACTCTGTGTGACAGACTCTAGGTCTATCCACCTCATTACAAATAGCTCAATTTCGTTTCTTTTTATGGCGGAGTAATATTCCATTGTATATATGTGCCACATCTTCTTTATCCATTCATCGGATGATGGACACTTAGGTTGTTTCCATCTCCGGGCTATTGTAAATAGAGCTGCAATGAACATTGTGGTACATGACTTTTTGAATTATGGTTTTCTCAGGGTATATGCCCAGTAGTGGGATTTCTGGGTCATATGGTAGTTCTATTTGTAGTTTTTTAAGGAACCTCCATACTGTTCTCCATAGTGGCTGTACAGATATCATCTCACACCAGTCAGAATGGCCATCATCAAAAAATCTAGAAACAATAAGTGCTGGAGAGGGTGTGGAGAAAAGGGAACACTTCTGCACTGCTGGTGGGAATGTGAATTGGTAGAGCCATTAGATTTTCAAAAGTAGAACCTGGGAGGTTTACATTCGTCCTGCGTAGTTGTTGCCCCGACCTTGCGAGTCTCTGAATATTTTGAATGTCCTCCCCTCTTCCGTCCCCCTCGTATCCATCCTGGAGATGGGATGGGATGAGATGTGACCCACCCTCAACCCACCTCTCATCCCTCCGTCGCCCTGACTCTGCTGTGCTCCTTCAGCCCTCTTGTTCCCTCATGACAGTTTTTCTCATAATTTTGATGATTAGAAGTTCTCAGGGCTTTGGAAGTATTTACCGTCATAGGGCTTTTATGGAGTTTATGTGTAAGTCATTGAATTCCTTTGGTTGTGATAAAGTGCACATCTTCCTGTAAGCTCTCCGCTGATGGGAATACAGGACCTGGTAGAGGAAGGTCTTGGGTTGATGGCCATCAGGGGTGCCAGCAGCTGCTTTGGTCCATAAATGGCATTACTGTCATAGAATGGAATAATTTTTATATCAGTCTATAAAGGATTATTTATTGAGGTTCTACTATGTACCTGTTTTTTTTTTTTGGTTTGAATATACAATATGGTTACTATTAAGTATTTAGTATGACACACGTTTGTAATACAGTCAGCTTTTGGCTGATGGCATGTACTCATAATGATGAACTTATTTTTGGAAAAGATGTTTCATGTGGCAGTTGCTGTAATTATTTATTTGTTGGTCTTTTCTGCTTTGGTTGTTCATTCTTGAGGCTCTCGCTCTTGTCTGACTAAGAGGTATCAGAAGTCAATGTGAAATTCTGATCTCTGGAAACATGGATAACGTCTCTCTCCTTGTTTGCGTGGGAGCTTTTCTGAGACAGCACTTCTTTTTTCTGTTTTTAAAATTTATTTTTTTTTGTGCTAAGCGTTTTTAAAGGGTGGCTAGCCTGTAGTGGAAATTTACAAGAGCTGGAGAGATGGACCTGCTTGGTAATGGAGGTCTGAACCCTGATTTCTGGGGTGATCTGCCAGCAGCTAAATGGAGGAGTCCTTCTGGACCGTATTCTGCTGGTATTTAAATAAAATAAATTTGTGTCTCTGTGGCTGACTTCTGTGCAGTAAGAGTGCTTTTTGGACCTAAATGGAAGCATGGAGAGTATTGGTCTGGTTAGTGGCTCAGTTATGCCTCTTGCTGAGTGTAACCTTGGAAAAAAGTCACTTAACCTCTTTGCATCAAACTCCCTGCATCCTTGAAATGGCTAATTAATACCTGACCTTGCTCTCTTGGTCGTGTCAGCAGCAACTTGCATGGCAGATGCAAAACTTCTCTGTAATGGGTTGAACACTGTGAAGTGGGAAGGGCACTTAGCATCACATTTTTTTTCTTCTTTTTTAAATGAAAGAGGCCCTAATGGTCCCCTCCTTAATAGGCGAGGACAGAGGGGGCTGTGGGAGGGAGGATGTGCCTGCATCTAACATGGGGAGCCTAGAAAAACAGCTCCAAAGGCGCAGAGACCCCTTACTTAGCTGGAAGCCCCCCACGCAGCTGTGCTCCGTGCCCAGGACACTGACAAGGAATGCCTTTTTCCGCACTGTGATCTTGGAGAATTTTGGTCATATCTCTTTTCCAACAGTTATTTTTGCCTTGTGTTGTAATTGTTTATGGATCTGTGATGGCATCCGTTTGATTATAAAAGTAAGGTTTTGTGAACACTGTGTAATCAGAAACGCATCTCTTGGATTCTAAGCCTACTGCGTAGTTAAGTGTGTGAACTTGGACTAGGTACCTCCTTTCTAAACTTCTTGACCTTCAATGTGCTCATTTGTAACCTGGGGATAATGATAGCTGCCTTTCAGGATTGTTTATAGTGTATGAAGTGGGGTTTGTATGACCCCCTCAGAGCTGTGCTAAAAGTGTGGGAGAAGAGGGAGAAATGCTGGTTCTTCTCCCTTCATCCTTCTCGTTACAGATGGTATTTTATTCGTCTTTTTGTGTTTTTATTTATTTTTTATTTTAAAGACTTTATCCTTTTGGGGCAGTTTTAGGTTCACACCAAGATTAAGAGGAAGGTACAGAGATTTTCCTCTGCCGCTGTATCATCCTCACTATCACCATCCCCACCAGATGGTGCATCTGTTACAATTGGTGAACCTACGTGGACATGTCATCATCAGCCAGTCCATAGTTGACATTAGGGGTCACTCTTGGTGTTGAACGTTCTGTGGGTTTGAACAAATGTATAATGACTTGTATCTTCTTGGTGTTGAATGTTCTGTGGGTTTGGACAAATGTATAATGACTTATATCTTCCATTACAATATCATACGAAGAGTAGCTTCACTGCCGTAAAAAATCCTCTGTGCCCCACCTCTTCATCCCTCCCCATCCTAAGCCCTGGCAACCACTGATCTGTCTTCTTTCTCCATAATTTTGCCTTTTCCAGGTTGTCATAGAGTTGGAATCACACAGCCTCTTATTTTTACACCACGCACAGACTTAAAGCTCCGTCCTTGCTATGTGGATAAAGAACAAAGCCTCTGAGCTAAAACAGTGACAACAACAGAGGCTAATTGTAGGAGCGCATGCATGTTGTTTATTGAAAAGCCTTTTTAAATCCAGCCGCGCTCATGCACCCCAGTCACACTGCTTGATCTTGAAGCCTAGTGTGTCAGGAACAGTGGTTAGAGGCAGGGAGGAGAGCTGTGACTCATACATCCTTGTGTCACAGATAAATGGTGATTGACAGCCCATTTGCAAGGGAGGAGAGAGAAAAACGGGGGAAAGTGGATACTAACCCAAGAGCAATATAATGCCACGGAGTGTAGGAGCAAATAGCCCAGTCGTGGGTCTGGAGGGTCTGGGGTTATTACACAGTAAAGTGTCAGCTATTATATATTAATTGATCTGTATGACTCTCACTCCTCAAGGAGGTTTTACTTATTTTGTATCTACTAAGTAGGGGGCAACAGAAAAGGCTCAGCTCAGAGGGGTATGGTGTGGAGAAACATAGATTGTAAATAGGTGCTGCTCTTTGATAGACGGGTGCTCTGTGAGTTGAATGTATTATTATTATTATTATTATTATTATTATTATTATAACTTCCATAGAGCTCTTCTTTTATACCCAGACTTAGAGTATAAGACAGTCATTATTCTGGCTCCTTAAACGTGGTAAAGCCCCAAGCAACACAGCCTGGGGGCACTGACCCAGCACACAGATAATAGATGGTATCGATTTTTGTGTTTCGAGATGTCATGAGCTGTGTTGGTCAGCCAGTGGGATGGGTGTGGAGCCTAGGGTGGGGATCCCTGCTGGGCTGAGAGTCAGGCTGCCCCCAAGCATGGCTGGCTGGGTCCACAGCTGAGGCAAAGTCTGTGACCCTTCAGCTGTCTATTGAGATTAATCCTCTAAGATGACACATTCAGGTCCTCTCTGGTAGGTGGTGCATCAGATGGGAGGTTCAGGACACATGCCCCAAGCCTGGGGACTTGGACTGGCCAGAGCAAAGCAAGGCCCCAATCAGTGGGGTGGGCTCCTTGGAAAAAATTCTAGAACCTACAACAGTGTTGGGCACTGGGCTTACCAGGAGGGGTCAGGGCATGACCTGACCTCCCCAATGGCATAACAGAGTTGGGAAGAAGGAGCTGGGAAATGGGACCCCATGATGCTTCCTAGGGTCCTGAACAGATTCCCTGAATGAAGCAAGCTTGGGCAGGGCCAGGCGCATGGACCCTGGGAGTGAAAAATGGATAGGGAGGTTTATAAATATCAGAGGTTCTCAAGACCTCAGAGTCAGAGGGAAAGCTCAGATCACAGAAATGGAGAACGGGGGGTGAGCCCCTAGACCGGGATCTCGAGTGTCCAGTGCTTTTTTCGAAAGACTTTATTTTTTACAGCAGTTTTAGGTTCAAAGCAAAGTTGATGGGGAAAGTACAAAGAGTCCCCATAGGCACAGCCTGCCCCATTTTCAACATTCCCCCCTTTTGTTGCAAGTGGTGAACCTACATCATCATCACCCAGAGTCCATAGTTTGCATTAAGGGTCAGTCTTGGTGTTGTACATTCTGTGGGTTTGGACAAATGTATGATGACGTGGGTCCACCATTGTAGTGTCACACAGAGTAGTTTCACTGCCCTAAAGTTCTCTGCGATTCCCCTGTTAATCCTTCCCTCCCCTCACCCCATGGTAACTACTGATCTGTTTCTGTCTCTGTAGTTTTGCCTTTTCCAAAATATCATACAGTCTGAACCCTACACTGTGCAGCCTTTTCAAACCGTTTTTTTTGCAGTTGGTAACATGCACTAGGGTACCTCCACGTCTTTTC
Source organism: Hyperoodon ampullatus (assembly GCF_949752795.1). Lineage (NCBI taxonomy): Eukaryota > Metazoa > Chordata > Mammalia > Artiodactyla > Ziphiidae > Hyperoodon > Hyperoodon ampullatus. Next base: position 24,137,258 of record NC_136916.1, read on the forward strand.
TTGTGTGTCCAGTGCTTTGTTCACTTCAGTTCTTGGTCTCCTTCGTGGGTGTCTCATCCTTACCATGGTGATTATCACTTCACACACTTAAAGACCCTGCAGTCCAGATGCTGTAGAAATCACCAGGTCGTGTGCCCCCCTCCCCAGTTCCTAAGGGTACCATGGAAGTTCCAGAGAGTTCACATTCAGGACAGGCCGAAATAGCCCGTGGGTTGTAGAAATTGACTTTCCTTAGACCAGAATTTATGTCAATAATTTTTTAAAAATTTGTCTGCTTTCCAAAGATGAGCACAAATCTAGGTCCATACAGCAGCTTGAAGGAAAGAATGAGTACACAAAACTATTGTTCATCTTTTCAAATCTTCTTAGGGTAGGCAGCAAGAATTTACAGTAGCCAACTATGAGAAATTTTGTATTTCTAGAGAGATTTAATCAGAAGGAAGTGCTGCAGAATTTAAGAGACATAGGATTTTAAGCATTTTTTAAATTAGTTTCTGCTTTATAACAAAGTGAATCAGTCATACATATACATCTGTTCCCACATCCCTTCCCTCATGCATCTCCCTCCCTCCCACCCTCCCCATCCCACCCCTCCAGGTGGTCACAAAGCACCGAGCTGATCTCCCTGTGCTCTGCGGCTGCTTCCCACTATCTATCTACCTTACGTTTGGTAGTGTATATATGTCCATGCCTCTCTTTCGCTTTGTCACAGCTTACCCTTCCCCCTCCCCATATCCTCAAGTCCATTCTCAAGTAGGTCTGTGTCTTTATTCCTGTTTTACCCCTAGGTTCTTCATGACATTTTTTTTTTTTAATTCCATATATATGTGTTAGCGTACGGTATTTGTCTTTCTCTTTCTGACTTACTTCACTAAGCATTTTAATAATCACTTTTCTGATTATCTCTTATCGACGGACAGAGCTGTTAAGCATAGTTGATTAAACAATACAAATTAATAAAAAACCATAATGATGTATTTATACAACGGTGACTGATAGCCCCCCAAAGCCCATCATGGATTGTAGAAACAAGTTATAGCCATTAAAACAATCTGTAATTATTTTTTTTAACCAGACAGCATGTCAAGTCATTAGCATCTGTTCAGCTTATTTCTTAGAAAATTATGTGATGAATATCTTTTGAGGCTGTCCTAAAGCACAATAATCACACCAGCTTTCCCCATCACCTTCAATCATAAGCGAAACAAAACTCTTTGAAAGACTCCAAAGAAAATAAAATTTACTGGGGAGTTCCCTGGCAGCCCAGTGGTTAAGGCTCCACGCTTCCAAGGCAGAGGGCACAGGTTTGATCCCTAGTCGGGGAACTAAGATCCCACATGGCCGCATGACGTGGCCAAAAAAAATAAAAATTTATTTAAAACTTACTTTCTGGTTTAAATGTTATCTTGTCCTGTAGAGGTCAAGGGATGATTTATATGCCTTGTGTTACGTGGAGCAATGTCTAATCACAGATTTGTTTTGTGAAATCAGTAAAGCAACACTCTCTTCAGATTCTTCATCTGTACATCTAATGTGTAATTTGGTAGCCCATCAAAATTAATTTTCGATCCCTAACATATATGGAGCTTTAGAGTTATAAGTTCTGCTAATGGCTCTTTCAGTAAAGTGTATGTATTTACGTGTCCTTCTCGGGTGGATTTCTTAGAAGCATTTCTGCAGGCGGGATGTTCACATAAATAATCAACCAGCTAATAAATGTCAATTAATTCTATTCACATAGCTGGCAGGAGTCCTTTAACAAATATTGAAGTACAGTATATTTAGATTAAATTTAGTTTGGGGGAAAATGCTTGCTTGCTTAGCTTCCCAATGTAACTGATCTTTCTCCTATAGCAAAAGAATGTTTTATTTTACATTTAAGGAGTAAAGGTCTACACTGCATACATCTGAATACTGCATGTCAGAGTGTTATGAAGATTTTTAAGTGGTTTTTAGAAACAAAGAGGTTTGATCATTTTTAAATTTTCTTCTCAATTTCATGGTAACCTTTCTTCTTTCTTCCCTCTTTCTATTTTTCTTTTTCAAAATTTCTCTTTCCTGAGGGTTTTTCGCTTCCAGCTCACCTGAGGGCCTTGATCGCACAGTTTATGTATTAGGGTACAACGTTGGCTGCTATGACAGAAAGCCTGTGAGATACTGTGGTTCCTGTTGATTTAGAAGTTTACTGCTCTTCCCTGCAAGAGGCCAGGGTGAGCAGTGTGGGATGGTGGTACCTCTGTTCCAGTAGATCCATCAGGCACTGGGTTCTCTCCGCTTTGCTCTGCACCAGCAGGTGTTTTGCACATCTGCGTAGTGGCAGCTTGATAGATAAACAACAGGGACCTACTGTAGAGCACAGGGACCTCTACTCACTATTTTGTAATAACTTATATGGGTAAAGAATCTGAAAAAGAATGCCTATATGTATACATAATATAACTGAATCACTTTGCTGTACACCTGAAACTAAAACAACATTGTAAATCAACTATACTCCAGTAAAATTAAAAAAAAAACTTAGCCATTACAATTAAAAAAAAAAAAAAAGGGAAAGGAGCGTCCAGGGCCCACTGCTCACCTCCCATTGGACAGAACTTGGCACTTGGCCATACATCCTTGCAAGGGATGATGGGAGATGTACCCAAGTAGCTTACAGGGCCCAACTTTGTAGCCAAAACTCCAGGTGGAGTTTACTAACAGAAAGAAGGGGAGAAAGAGGCCTGAGGACACCTAGCAGTGCCTGCCACAACTCATGGAGCTCACAGGCTCACAGAATTTTTTAGGATGACTATTTCACTCTTGCAGAACATCCCAGGGAAATGTCAAAATGCTTGAAAGATAGAACCAGACTACTTTTTTTCTTTGGGAGTCAAAATACATTTTCTGTAGCAGATCCAGCAACTTAGATTTCTAACTGGCAGTATCTGCTGTTGATTTAATAGGATTTGTGCTTTCCCTGGTATGAACTTCTCAAGAGATTAATGGCCCACGATATCATTGCCTTTCTAATAGTTGCAGTGTGCTTTTCAGTTGCAGTCCATCTGGAACAGTACATAAAATCATTTATCACTTCGGCTAGATGGCTGTTTATGTACTTAAACATAACATATTGGACCTAGATTAATTTTTTCATTTTTAGATTCTATTTTTTTAAGCTTGAGTTTATCAGTTAATAGATGCACAATATTTTAGAGACAAATGATTTTAAAATGCTCTTTAAAACAAAAACCTAGCAGTGTCTTACATCCTGCAAAATGTCCTCTTTCTCAAGGTAAGTGTTTTCAACTGTTTAAGATGAGTACTTGGTGTAAGAAACATCCTCCACCAAGACGTAGCATCATACAAGTTTAGAATACCGAGGTCAGAAAGATCCTACAAGCGTCTAGAAAGAAAAACATTATATACAGATTATATACAGACTGTTAACTAAAATATTTTGATTCAATTACTTTGCACAAAGATAAAAGGGGAGGTTATGGGGTGTGTATGTTCTTTGATGTGTATGGTCAAAGTTAGGCTTAAAATTTGGCCAGCAGCTCCTGCCATTTTGGACCTTTGTCTTTAATTAAGTACCAGTGAGGGAACTGGGGAGGTGAAGACCACAGAGTTCAGGTATTCAGAGCCTTACTGTTGCCTTAAACATGGTAGGAATTTAGTAGGGTAGGTAGCGGAATTTCATTCAGTGTATAATAGTGTCAGGGCTGTTTGTTGGCAGTAGAAGTACAGTGGTGAGCAAAATAGATGACGTGTCCACTCCTGTAGGATTTACATTCCAGGTATCATATGTGTCCCTGTGAGAAATGGATGGAGGATGAATGCCATTTATGCAAATGATTGAGCCCTGCAAGCTGTGCGATCTGGAACCTCTTTTGTAAGTTCACCCCTTCTTTGTGGGCAGGGAAGTGGGATTCTCACATTTCTGGTTCCTTCTTTCTTCCAGTTTCTGTTTCCATGAGGTCCCTTTCCAGCCCTCTCCTACTGATTGCCTGAGATCACTTCACAGCTTTCTTTTTACCCTCTTTATCTATGTGCCATATCATAAAAAATTCATTTTGATTTACAGATAAAACAGCCAAATGAAAACTGTCTTGTTCCCTCTTCAAGGTGGCATATCCCTATGTTGGACTCCTGTTCCTGACCCATCAAATGCAAAAATGCCAGGACTTGAGTCTGAGGGAGGGAAGATGACAAACTATTTTCCCTCCCATTGTAGGAGGCGGGCAAATCAGTGCAGACAGAAGTAGAATAAAGGATTATGCCAAGAAGGCATGAAACAGCCCCTTGACTAACTATACTCAAAGCACTAAAAAAAGTGAAAGCATACCACGGCTTCTTATCAGAAGCATATGAATAATTGTGAATTTGGTGGGTGATCTTTGGTTCAGCAGGTGAACTTTTTCTCCTCTCACTTACTGAATTCTCAGGAGATGTTATAGAACAACCCTGCTCAGAACTTGTAGACGTTCTGGTGATAAAGTCATATTTTCTGCCCTTTCACCTCAATGTCCCCATGACCTTAATGGTATGTTTCTAAGTTTCGATTATCAGCTCATTCTGCCTAAATCTATATATATATATATATATATATATATATACATATATATATATATATATATGTATATATATATATATTTGTATAGAAAGGTTCCTGGCACAATGCTCTTTTTTTTAATCCCTCTGACACATACATATGTCTCTCCTCCTTTTCCCCCCAAAAGGCTAATAGAATTCTTCAGAAGACATTTTATTGTTAGTAAGATTGCTTGTGTTTTTAATTTGGGTCAAAGTAGCTTATGATTTGGGTCTTTTAAGCAAATGTTTCCTGATAGTTTTGGATAAAATAAAGGAAATGTGGACATTAGTGATTACTTTTTCAAAATTGGAGTTAGGTAAATGAACTTAAATATATATATTTTTTTATTAAAAGACTCATTCCTGGGCTTCCCTGGTGGTGCAGTGGTTGAGAGTCCGCCTGCCGGTGCAGGGAACACGGGTTCATGCCCCGGTCCGGGAAGACCCCACATGCTGCAGAGCGGCTGGGCCCGTGAGCCATGGCTGCTGAGCCTGCGCGTCCAGAGCCTGTGCTCTGCAACGGGAGAGGCCACAGCAGTGAGAGGCCCGCGTACCGCAAAAAAAAAAAAAAAAAAAAAAAAAAGACTCATTCCTATATGATAACTGAATCTTGTAGGCACTCATTCCCATTCAGAATATTCTAGAAGGATATTTTGCTTTCCCCATTCCATTCAGTACACAGGCATGCATGTTATATGTGTGCCCAACATACTGGTCGTAGGCTAATAAATGTGATCTAAACACATAATAGCTCAGTTTTCTTGACATAAGCTGATATATAAGGGAGTTCCCTTTAACATAGTGCCAATTTGTTCTTATTGAAGTTTTTTCACTTGGAGACCTTGGGGGTCTACACCATGAACACATGGTAAATCCATTTTAATGAGGACCAGGTAGGTTTAGAAGAAAAAAAGAATGCCCCAAATTTTCAGCTTCTTGACTCTACGTTGGCACGTTCAACTAAAATCTGGAGCTCTAAGAGTTATTTGCTGTGGCTTTGCAGTTTTGCATTTCCCTGATCAATGCGAAATGCTCCCCTCCCCAATTCTGCCTTTAAAACTTGTTTATTGTGGAAAATTAAAAGATATCCAAAAGTAGATAGAATATGGAGTGAACCCCCATATGCTCATTACCCAACTTCAATCAGGATCAATTCAAGGCCAGCCTTATGTAATCAATACCCTCACCCATTTCCCCAGCCTGTATTGTTTTGCAGCAAATCCTAGACATATTTCATCAGTAAATATTTCACTGAGTGTCTCTAAAGGATAATTATGCACATCCTTGTGTAGAATCATTGAGAAGCTGTGATGTTTAAGGGGAAGACTTTGTTTACAGAATGGTTTTTAAAAAGTAGAACAAAAAATTGATTAAAAAATGCCCTTCAATTGGAAGTTAAATGCATATATCTCCTATTTCCTTAAACGTTTGTTGAATGAATAAAAGCTAAAATCAGGTCAGCACTCCTCCCTCCCCCCAAAATAAACAGAAAAACAAAAGGAACGCTGCTTTTATTATATCTTAAATGATGAAAAGCTGCATTTTCCTTCCCTTGGTTGACCCAGAAGGAATATTAGGTTTAAATGAAGTAGGTTCGTGTTTAACTGTCATGGTGAACATGACTTTGTGCCACTGTTCAGTTGTAGTTTCTATGTTTTGCATTTTGAAATGTCCCATCAAGTGAGCACTAATCCATAGTGGACATAATAGGATCATTTTAGCTCTGATCCTGGAGTGAGCTAGGATGATAGTGAGCCCTGGGGGTGAACTTCCATATCCCAGAGTGAATTAATAAGGCGCTAGTATTGGTGTTACTATTTTTTTTTGTTTGTTTGTTTGCGGTACACGGGCCTCTCACTGCTGTGGCCTCTCCCATTGCAGAGCACAGGCTCTGGACGCGCAGGCTCAGCGGCCATGGCTCACGGGTCCAGCCGCTCCGCGGCATGTGGGATCTTCCTGGACCGGGGCACGAACCCGTGTCCCCTGCATCGTCAGGCGGACGCTCAACCACTGCGTCACCAGGGAAGCCCCCGGTGTTACTATTTTTAATTGCTTTTTTAAGAGGAAATTTGGGGAGTGGAAGGCATGGAGCTGCCCTGTGATGTTCAGAAGTTAGCTCTGCAGAAAAGACGAGCTTATTCTATCGCAGAGGTTTTGAAACTGGCCTGTGGTCATGTAGAGGCTCCCAGTTACTTGCATGAGTTTCCTTTTCCTACTTTATCAATTGTTCAAGAATCCTTGCAGTTCTGTTCCAATGACGTTGTTAGGAGTATTGCTATTATTAGTTTTCACTGAGTGTTGTGCATGGGGCTACGAGGAACCCTCTTTGTCTTTAGCTGTAACTGCTGAGGATGCGTTGTCACCTGCAGGACCCAACGTGGGTCATCATCAGTGTTCATCTGAGGGACAAGAGCCCTGGACACTAGCTCATCCTGCAGCCAGCCTTTCTGGGTCAGTGTTTAGCACCTGTACATTGAGGCCCTGCTGTGGGAAAAAGGGAGACACACCCAGACTTTATAAATGGGAGCAGCCTGCAAACACAGAGGATTTTTGAAAGCTTGTTCCTGGCTGCCAACAGCCATGGAGCGTGTTACCTTCATGTGAGGTGGAGATTTATTCAGCATTTTCCTGCTGATGGACAATGCAGATCCCATGGCCTGCAATTCCCCTTCCTAGAAAATCTGTTATCTGATAACTTTAAAGGACTCAGGCTAATTTGTGGAGCATGAGGGATGGGGTAGCAATAATGAGCTTAACTTGAAATTAAAACACCTTTTTAAAAAATTAAAAAAAATTTTTTAATTAAAAAATCTTTTATTTTATATTGAAGTATAGTTGACTTACAATGCTGTGTTAGTTTCAGATGTACAGCAAAGTGATTCAGTTATACATATACATATATCCATCCTTTTAAAGATTCTTTTCCCATATAGGTTATTACAGAATATTGAGTAGAGTTCCCTGTGCTATACAGTAGGTCCTGGTTGATTATCTACTTTATGCATAGTAGTGTGTATATGTTAATCCCAAACTCCTAATTTATCCACACCACCCTCCCATTTTAGAACTCTGGAGAGAATCCTATGCTTCCTGCCTATCAAAAAATAAAATTCTGGTTGGAAGAAATTTTATTCCAAACTCAAACTGTGGTTGTCTTAAGCTAGGAGAAAATAAGGATCTTATTAAACTCTCAGAATTTTTCTGAACTGAAGAACATCTCCATTTCTTGATTTACCCTAAAGAGAATTAACAAAGCATTACACTCTGTCATGAAATTGATTTGAGTATGAGGCAAAAAGTCAATTCGGTCTTTACAGAAAATTTAAAATTAAGCAGATGTCCCTAAACTTGAACAGTATATATCAAACGTGAATATCCGCTTGCATTATTACAGGGGGGCCAGATAACCAGTGAAGGAACGGGGGTCAGAGTGATGTAGGGAGAGTGTGTCGGTTGGGGAATCAGGAATAGAGCAGAAAGTTAGATGTTAACATCTGAAAAATAAGTAATTCCAGTGAAGTTCATAAGCATCTCAGTCAAAAACAATTGCAAAATAATTGCAAAGTAATTCTTAGGGGAGAAATGGCATCTTTGTGAGATGAGCTCATTTTCCCACATGGTAGATTTCCTTACCGGTTAGCCCTGGGCTGGATAAACCAGGTTTTAAAAATGTTAATGAATTAATTATTATTATGTTTATTTTTCTTAGCTATTGTCATTGCTGGACTGTAGGAAACAGTGGGAGAAATTGGGTTGACTTAGGACTCCATGTGTGTCTGGGTTAGCCTGGATGTGGAAACACGAAAGTAAAAAATATTAGTGGAAAATCCTTGAGCCCAGCATAGTGAAATAGGGTTTGTTGTGGTCTTAAACGTGTGAGATGAGGAATAGTTATGTTTGAGAGGTCCAGGGTGGCAAGGATTTGTATTCTAGAAAGTGTTTCAAGATAGACCTTGAACTGAGCTGAAAACATGAGTGATTGTGATCCTGGGTGTGAAAGACTGAAAGCTGCCTTCTTTGTCCTGGGGGTTCTCAGGATGGGTGCCCGGGACCCAAGACAGGCCGTAAGGGGAAGTGGGTCTCTGACGGCCGTGGAGGCTGGACCTTCAAATAGAGGCAAACGATGTCCTGGCAAAGGAACCTTTTCTCATGAAGAGCAACAGCCCACTTTTCATATCTTTGGGCCTAACAAGAGCGGTTTTGAACAGATACCCATACAGTGAGTAGGACCCTTGAGTAACGTCATCTTGCATATTTACAAGCTTTCCTACAAACTGCCATTTTAATGAGAAATAGAGGCACTCCATCTCTAAATCAGAGTACATATCAAGTCCATGGACATAGTCATGGTGCATATTATCAATGAAAAGAAACGGACTGTTTTATCTTTTTCATGGGGTTCAGTCTAATTGGATGTAGAAAGTACCCTGTAAATTGATACCATAAACAGTTGGATCTAAGTCCGTGTTTTCTGTCTGGGATCCTTGAATTTTTCTCGTCTGACATCCTCTGTCTCCATTTCCTCTTTCTCCATCTGCTTTCTCCTTACTGCTCAATTTTCTGTCCATTGTTGTGCTAAAATTACACTTTCAGGGCACCAGCAGTTCTTACTGCCGAATTCGGTAGCCTTTTTCTGCGAACCTTCTCATAAGTGGATTGCATTTGTCATTTGTTCTTCCCTTGTTTTCCCAACTGTCCTTTTTTTTTTTTTTTTCCCTCCTTGGTTATTTCCTCTCGATAGTTCTTTACATCCAATTTCCAGCTCTCCTTCGCTTTTCTACCTAATGGCACCACCATTTTAATTTGGTGACACCCCAGAAGATAAAATAAAATATCTTGTTTCCCCAAAGTAGCTCTGAAGGGGAGATACAGGCTCTGTTCTTTTGACCCCTGAGCATTTATTCATCCTTCCTTGGCCAAGCTAGTCATGGCTTGTGTTCAGCTCTGTTCTACTATTTGTGAAACTCTTGTAATGAACCATGAATTGCTGTTGTATTCAGAGAGAGTTCTAGCTAATTCTGCTGTGAAGGAATTAGCGAGAAGAAAAGTGAAACATAATTATGCAGGGAAACAGGCATGGACATATTTTACACTGTTTTATTATTTCAAGGCAATTTTTCACTTACAAATGATTAAGGATTTTAGAGACTGTTGGAACTGAGTTCAGATGGATTGAATTATTATTATGTCTTCGATTTTTATGTATGTTCGCCTGATATTTTACACTAGCAGGTGAAATACTTGTTAAAGAAGTGTTTGTCCTCCCTTTGAGGATTTTTTTTTTTCCTTTTTAGTGACTGAGAGTGTATTGGAAAAACTTTGGTTATGTCTCATTCCATAAGGCATTATAGCCCCAGATGTTTTAAGTACAGATACGGTCACTAAAACCATCAGGTTAGAGGGTTGTAGCACAGAATTGCTGGCCGGTTGCTTTCGGGGTTAATCTTTTGTTACTTTATGGTGCCAAGAAAAGTGTCATTTCTGATCTGGATCGGATTTTAGCTCATTCATGGGATACCCCATGTCCTAAAGAACAGTGTGGGAGGGATTCCTTTTCTAGCTAATGTGATGCTTCTAGCAGTTGGTATATATATTCCTGTATATGGTTTCCAGGCTGTTACTTTTTTGAGAAAGAGAAGATATGTATTTGAAATTTTAATTGTGGTGGGCTGCAGATTCTACATACGAACCGGAGACTGGGTGCTTACTCCAAAATCAAGTGACATTTGGGGTCACCAGGTACTCACTGAGCAGTGTTTGCATCTCCTGCCTCCTAAGGCATTGTGACATAGATGGATTGCAAGACATTGGGTCCTGGTTTTGGTTTTTGTTTTTTCTGATTTCTTAATTGTAAAATATATCTAACATGAAATTTAACCTTTTGGCCATTTTTATGTGTCCGTTTTGCTGGCATTAACATTATGTTGTTGGGCAACCATCACTGCCGTTCTTCTCCAGAACTTTTTCATCTTTCCAGCCTGGAACTCTGTCCCTAGTAAACACCAACTCCCCACTCCTCCCAACCCCTCCCCCATCATTCTACTTTCTGGCTCTATGAATTTGACAACTCCAGGCAAGAATCCGCTTCTCCTAAACTTTACCTAAATCCTCCAATAGATTCTGTTTTCTTTTCTTTCAAACATTGTTAAAAAAAAAACTTCTGGTGAACAGCGTGTTTCTGGTTATAGTAACACTTCTACGCTATTTCGTTTTTATCTGTGTGTTTATTGCCCCAGGTAAAGTCCTTGATGGCAGGTTCTAGATTTTGCTACTTGTATCCCTGGCCCTTCAGAGTGTCTGCGATACGGTGCCAGGCTCAGTAGGGTGGTGAACAAATGAAGCTGAATCCCATAGGCAGCCCAGAGGCGTTTGATTTGCAGTTTTCATTGATGGAAAATAGTAAGAAAAGAGGACAGTATTTTTAAAGCTGAATCAATATTATTGTATTGATGGAGGACCATAGAAATCCTTTTGTTTTGCCGTTGATGCTTTAACTACAGCTTGGTATCGGTTATGGGTCATGCTTTTCATTAGCAGCTTGATGTTAGGGTCTGTGTATGATGGAAACCCTAAGGAAGACGGCGTTCTCGTGCTAGTTAGGAGATTTTAATGGTGCTGCCGGTGACCCTCCGATTCCATTTTGGCTCAGTAAAAATAGGGGAGAAGTCATTCCAAACAGAAGTGCTGTTAGCTAGTGAAAAGTGCAGCTACTTTGAAATCATGAGGCAGTGCAAAGCGGCCTTATTGTGTGTCTGAGGGTCACGTTTCTTGGCTGTTTTTGGTTTTGTTGCGAAGGGTCGGGGTGAGGTCCCTACGGTTTCCTGAGTCCGTGATCCTGGTTATCCTCGCCGGGTGGGTGTGATGTGAGTTGCTGGACCAGATGGGAAATACACTTGAGGTTTTTTTCTCAGTATACGACATTATGTGCATCCCATAGACATCAATGAAAGGAATTGTTTCCTGAAGTAGTGTACTCAGGGTCTGTGGCTAAAATGGTAGAATAACGCATGGGAGGTTTCCACTGATCCTTTGTTGGGAGCAGTAAACAAAATACGTGCTCAACTAAATTTGATTTTCCCTGATAAACTGTGACGTGTGCTTTCCCCAGATTTTAGATGCTCATTTGTTCATCACTCCTTTCTCTCCTTCAGGGGTTCCCATAACACCAGGGCCTCCTATCGCCAGTCTTGAGAAAGATGAGATATTTTTTAATAAAGAAGGGAAGGAAGGAAGGTGGGGGAGAGGACATATCTTTTCCTCCTGTCATGGAGAAGTTTCTGGAAGTGGAGGGGGCTGTATGATATTCATATAGCATTCGGTTTGCCCAGGTCCCTCTCGGCAGAGTTGATCAAAAGGTTATCCGACAGCCTCCAAGGACATTCTCACCCCAGGGGCTCTAAACACTGCTCTTTGGACCCCTCCTTGAGTTAAGTCTCCAAGTTACCTTCATCCAACAGATACTTACTAGGAGCTGCTCTGTGCCGGGCATTACAGCAAGTCTTTTAAGATTGAAAGACTTCCAATCTTAAAAAGATTGAAAGGCATTTAGCTGATATTTAAATGGTTCTCTCCATTTTGTGCCAGTCTTCCTCTTTTCCTATCTCAAGAGGAGAACATCGTCAGAAAGCAGAAGTCTGGCCAGAAAAAGTGATTTCTTTTAGATGCACCTCATACTCTCTCTTTGGCCTATCCTGAGTTATTTATTCATGCGTCCCAGGCCCTACATTGTGATGCAGAGAGCTGTGAAGGTTGGGAGGGGGGCGGCGGTGGGGACACCAGATTCCTCCCTTCTCCATGTGTGTTTGTGTCTGCCTTTGTGTGATGGACCTTCATGGAAATATCAAGGCTTTCATGCAATAATTCTTTTCTCCGAGGGAATTAAAGCAAATGGCCCAGGAGACTTGTTTTCTGGCTTGCTTTCGTAAAAGCATTTTTGTAACTGGGGGTGGGGGGAGTGAAAGGTGTCAAAGTTCCTCAAACATTTGTCCTTGTGCAAGGATAAATAAATATATGTTAGCTTAATTACAAAAGTGAATTATCGGACAATTCCAAACTTTCTCTATCCTTTTCCTGCCCAGTCAGGGGAAGCTATTAAAGAATAAGCATATAGGGATAGGGGAGCAAGAAGTACAAACTATTAGATATAAAATAAGCTACAAGGATATATTGTACAGCACAGGGAATATAGCCAATGTTCTATAATAACTATAAATGGAGTATATAACCTTTAAACCTTGTGAAGTACTCTTATTGTACATCTGTAAGTTATGTAGTATTGTACAACGACAGCAAAAACAACAACAACAAAAATAAGCATAACCATAGAGGTGTCAATTGATACTGAAGTGAATACCACTGTTTTAAACTTCTTTCATTTTGTCATGTCTATGGGTAAAAACTACTTGTATTAGGGTTCTCCAGAGAAATGGAATCAAAAGGATGGACATAGGTAGATAGATAGATGGATAGGTCAATAGATATAAGAGGAGATTTATTGGCTCACAAGATGTGGAGGCTGAGAAGTCCTGTGATCTGGGAATGTGAGCGGGGGACCCCGGGCAGCCACTCTGTGGTCAGTCCAAGTACAGAGGCCTGAGGACCAGGGCAGCTGATGCTGTAAGTCTTCTTCTCACTCACTGGAACTTGGATGCCTTCTTGGCCATTCTCACTCACTTTATTAAAGTATGTTCATTGGAAAAACTTAAACAGAATAAAGCCGAATAAAGCCTAACAGTCACAGCTGGACAAATCAGCCGTCAAGTGTAGCTACACACAAAAACTTCACGGCCCATCAGTAACAAGAATCCATCCAGGTAACTTCTGTAGGTACCTGTTGCCATAGAGATGGTACAGGTTTCAGGTCCCATGTCGTTCCTGGAGGAGCCATAACTATTCTGCTTTCTTTTTGCTCGATGCATATAGGGTTAGACGTGGAGGAGAAGCTGGGCTTCCGTGGGTCTCGGTTACTTCATCTGTGAAATGGGAGCCTTCGGCTGGATCTGAAGTTCTGTGTTGGCCACAGGATGGGGGTCTAGGAATAGATGAGTAATCCTGCAAAAAGACACCACTGAGACTCAGGAATGGATGGGGTAGACGTGGATGGTTGTGAGAGACACGCTAGTCTGAAAAGCTCTCCACCTGGGAGCTCATTCTGGTCGCCTGTCCCCTCCTGGGAAAATGACATTCTGTGCTTACAGGTGAAGACAGTTAGATTCAGGGGACTCTTGGATGCGTACGTTTAAAGGTTATTTACTGAGATTATTGTAATACGGTATTCACCCGGTCCACATTAATCGTGAGAATTCTTTTCCTTTTGAAGAGTAACCCATTTACAGACGCATGGTTGGACAGCGTGTCAGAGTTAATTATATGTGCTGCAGAGTGATGGAAGGTAGAGGGAAAACCTTAGCACGGGGGAGATGTCTGAGCCAGAGCTCACAATATAACTTTTATTTCTATATAGTAGCTTGGTTTGTAATGAAGATTGAATAAGCTGTCAGAATACGAGCACAAAAGAAGTCCCAGAGGAGTAGCCACTGAGAAGGTTTTCAAGGAAAAAACGACCAACAAATCCCCCTGTGCTGGTCTGTGCCCAGATGTGGTGAGAGAGGGACTGAGGCTTTGCTCCCTGCAAGGCTTGCTGTACTGGAGTTGGGCTGGGACTGGGTTTGAAAATGATGTCAGAGTTCTGACAGTCACCTGGCACTGAGGACTATTCAGTGGAAGGAAGCGGGTAGAGGAAAAAGCATCAGAAGTCTTTGTTCCTGTGTTTCCTGCAGCAAAAAGGTGTTTCAGTCAGAGATTGGTTTAGTGGAAGTGGCACAAATTTAAAAAGCACATTTGACTAGGGTAGTGGCTGGCAGTACCTGAAGAAAGGGGGGCGGGGGGGAGGGAGGAAGGCAGGGGGAGGGAGGTACTTAGTTAAGGTGGCTTGGCTTGATGGAGTTTTTCTTGATTGGGTAATTATGGTGATTATCAATTAACGGGTCGTACTTACAGGGTGACACACCTTCTGGGGTGACCCGTGCTCACTCACAGGACTAAACCGGGGAAGGGATGTGTCCATAAGGCCACTGGGTGCTGAGGTGCTCAGCTTACGTGCTTCCTCCCTCTGGGACAGGAGGGACTATTGCCTGTTTGATCTTGGAAGCTGGGGGGTGGGATTCAAATGAATTACGAGGTTTCGCTGAAGTGAGGCAGTTTTAAAGGGAGTCATGAAATAGCAGCTTTGGAACTGGCTGGAGCAGTTATTTTTAATATAATGAGAAATGTTATAAAGTTAGTGGAAGGCATCGATGTATCTTTCAGGTCGTTGAGAAGCAGTCTTGAGGACTAGGTTGCTCCAGGGCTCTAAGAGGAATCATAGCCCTCCCCTTGTAAGAAAGCCTTCACACACCATATTTTTGGGCAGAATAAGAGGCTTCTAGATGCTGAGAGTGGTCCCTGGGGACACAGAGCATCTTAAGGAATCTCTGTCATTTCTGGAATTCGTGTTGGAATTCCAGAGGCATCAGAAGCCTGTCTGTTAGGCCCCAGTGTGTTGGGCTGGCTTGTTGCACAGCTGTACCCCTGCAGCAGGGGCATTGCCGCCTTGTTGCCGCCTTGTTGCCGCCTCTGCCCGGAGCATTTCTCCAGCTTGTGTTAGCAACCCTCTGTGATTGATGATGCCAGTTCTCCACTTCCCCTACTGCTCTTGTGTTTGTGGGGAGGTCCTAGAACCTGTCCTGTGTGGTCCCTGTGGCTCTTAAGGACTAGCTCTGCCAGTACACAGAACGGCTCAGGAGAAGCACCCTGCGGGCTGGGACCCTGGAATCAGATCGGAAGCCCCAGGTTCACAAACCTGGGTGGGAGCAGAAGCCGGCATCTCAGCGCGTCGGCCCTAATACCTGTCCACTGTCACTTCATTGTCAGCTGTTAATGTTTGTTAGTCTGTGAATGCCCTGAGTTTTGAGGTGGTTTCATGGACTTTATGAACCCTTTTATCCCTGCTGTATGTGAAACCTGTGAGAGTGTTGAAGGTGCTGATAAAAACAGCCACATAGTCACAGTAGCAGTGGAGGTTGGGTGCCTGTTGGCCTAATGCACATTCAGGACAAGGCTGAGTCTAGGGGAGAAATGAGATGTTAGGCAAACTGTCCAAGGCTCAGGGCTGTTTGGGTTTTTCATGGCAAATGTGCATGATGGTAGAGATTTTTCAGAAATCATCAAAAAGGGGATTACCTGCTATTCCTGATTTGGAAAGAAGTTGCTCAAGAGAAAGACTCTAGATCAGTAAGAAGTTGAGCCTGGGTTCAAACCATCAGAGAAGATCCTCCTGTTCTCCTGTTGAGCAGAAACGGATGGGAGCTTTGAGGGTTGTGAGTTTGAACTCTTCATAGACCCCTTGTTCTTAAAATCAAAATAATTTTTTTTTAAGATAGAGAAGTCTTTGTATGTAGAGAAGCTTTTGTCTTTTAAGCATTAAGAGAGGATGACCTCAGAAGTGAGTTCTGTCTGGGACAATTAGAATTTTAGCATTTACTTTATCAAAGAGGAGATTGTTTTGTTCAAAATCCTGCAGTAGGATACAAATATGCAAAGAACTGAAAGTGGATGTAAATCACACATAAAAATCTACAGAAACTAACTTGATACGTATCAGAGGTGTAAAAGTAAAATGTAAAACTAGAGAACTTTTAGAAGAGAACGTGGGAGCAAATAAAATCTTCATGATCTGGGGTTAAACAAAGTGTTTGTTGACGTGAGACCAAAAACCAGATTGATAAATTGGATTTAATGAAAGTTGAAAACTTTCACTGTGTGAACAATACTACTAAAAGGATAAAGCGAGAAGCTACAGACTATTTGAAATTACGTGTGTGACAAAGGACTTGTATCCAGAACCAAAAGGACTTTGAAAATACAACATGGAGAAAACAAATAACCCAATTAGAAAATGAGTAAAAGACTTAAAAAGACAAGACATAATCTTTTTAGCTATTTGCATCATTAGTCATTATAGGAATTCAAATTAAAACCACAGGAGATAATTCTACATTCCTATTAGAATTCCTAAAGTTAAAAAAAAATTGCTGACAGTAACAAGTGTTGACAAGGCTGGGGAGCAGCTGTACCTCTCAGAGATTGCTGGTGGGATTGCAAAATGGGAAAGCCATCCTGGTACACAGTTGGGCAGTTTCTTATAAATTTAACCAGGTGCTTACCCTATGACCTAGCAGTCGTACTCTTGGGTATTTACCCTAGAGAAATGAAAACTTAACGTTCATGTAAAATCTGTGTACGAATGTTGATTGCAGCTCTGTTCACGGTTGTCCCAAACTGGGAGCAACTCAGATGTCATTCAGGAAGTGAATGGATCAACAAAATGTGGTCCATCTGTGTGATAGAGTATTGCTCAGACGTGAAGTAGGATGGACTCTTGATACATGCAGCCACCTGGAATATTCTCAAAGGCACTAATCTGGGTGAAAAATGCTAGTCTCAGAAGGTTATGTCCTGTTTGATTCCATGTTTGTGAAATGAAATCTTTAAAAGGCAGAACTATAGTGATGGAGAGCATCACTCTATGCTAGGGCTGTGGGGTTGAGGGGAGACGTGACTACAGAGGGACACAGGAAGGGACCTTTGGCGGGGGGGATGGAACCGTGTCCCGTATCCTGATTGCGGTGATGACAGTGTGAATCTATACCTGTGTTAACCTTTATGCAAGTGTATACCCCCCAAAAGTTCAATTTTGCCTTATAATAGAAAAAAATTAAAGAAGCAATCCTCGTAACTTCTTTTGTTGATGCAAGAGAGGCATGAGGAGAACTGCTCCTTACAAGGAAGACCTGGTTTCTCCCTGACAGCTGGTGGTCCCTGCTGAAGGGGTGAACAGGAAACTGGCTGGTGGAGGGTCACAGGAAAGTGCTGCTTCCTTTCACGATGACATTCCCAAGATTGTCTTCTTTCAACTGTTAACTCCCTAAAATATTACCCAAGGAAATGCATGGAGAAATCGGAAATCTCCTCCCTTCCCCCCAAAAAGGGGGAAATTGATTTGGTTTTAAGGGCACATGTGGAAGAGGAAGAGAGGTTCCTTTGGGACCAGAAAACAGCGCTTGACTTGATGTGATTATGAAGAGTGGGAGATTTGAAATTTTCCTTTTTCAGTGCACTGGGTGGAGATTTAACTGCATGATTCAAAATCGTGGCTAATCAGAGTCATGCAATTAAATTACCATGCACTGTTCAGAAAATTAAAGGGTAAACTCAGTAGTCTGTGTGATTTGAAGACAGATTTATTTTGAGACAATGCAAATGGTTATCTTTGGTATTCAGACTAATAATAATATTTACATGGAATGTCACAAGTGTTCTGGGTCTTCCAAGCTGTAGCTGCCTAAGCTGATTTCAGATAGGAATTGAAAACTAAAGGTATTGAATAGGCGAGATCAGTGATTCCCAAGGGTGCCCTGTTGCCGCTTGGGAGGATTTGGGAATTGGGGCAGGGGGATATTACCTGAATATTACCAATGTCCCTGGTAATATTCAAACAACATGCAACACACATGTATCCCTGTGCACTTGTGATAGTTGTATTCAGGGCAGGTATACACATGACAAGGCATATGAATACACTGTGCTTCTTTCAAGATGTCACATAGAAAAGAGTGCTTCAGCAATGTTCAGTTTAATACTATATTCTTTTAAATTCCAACTGATTTCTTGTAAGTACGTAAAAGCTTTGACTTTTGCATTCTACCCCCTGGTAGAGCATTTACATACTGAAACTCACCTTAATTTGATATAAATTGCTGTCCATGTATTTCTTATGTCAAAATGAGGACATTTTATTGATGTAAAACAATTGTATGTAGAGGTAGGTTTTGTTACTCATGGATGGCATTTCAGGATCATAAAGGAAATGTTGGAAACAAGTTTATGTGAAGAAAGGTTACAGAGGTAACCTTTATTTATTACAGAGGTAGTAATCAAGCACCAACACCTTGAGATAATTAATGTATGGATTTTACACTTCTCACAAGTACAACTTTCTTAATCCATTTTTTTCTCTCCCTTTATGTTATGGACTGAATATTTGTGTCTTCCGAAACTTCCTGTGTTGAAGCCCTAACCCTCAGTAGGGCTGCATTTGTAGATGGAGCCTCTAAGGAAGAAACTAAGGTTAAATGAGGTCATAAGGGTAAGGCCCTGATCTGATGGGATTAGTGTCCTTATTAGAAGAAGTACCAGAGAGCTCCCTTGCTTTTTCTCTCTTCAACAACAAAGAAGGGCTGCCCTTTCCACCATGACCTCCTACTGTCCTTATTCTGTTACTTGTCACCACTGCATTGTTATTGAACTGCAGGGTTTAGCAAGCCTCCATTGCCTAGTCAACCCAGTATGCTGCAGAGAGAACTTTCTCCCACAAACACAAAAAAACAGATTTGTGTTTTTGTGTGTGTGATTATAATAATGATTCATACTTAAACTGTAGAACATTCGATCGGTTTAGGAAAGGACAAAAGGAAGGTAAAACATTCATGAAATACCACTATGTAGAGGTACCCACCATTATCTTTCTAGACAGCTGTCCATGAATGCACTGGCCACACACCCCATGCCCCTCTTTAGACAGGCAGACAGTTTTACATTCATGGGGTCCTACTATAGCTGCTCTCTGGTAAATTGCTTTTAAATCATTGTTCCTGGATGTCCTTGGCAGTAAATAATGGATGCATGTATAACATTTTTAATAATTGCGTGGAATTCCGTTCTATGTATGTACTGTGGTGGCTCTAACTAGTCTCTACTTGATGGACTTTTAGTGTATACATACATATATATATACATACACACACACACATACACACACACATATCTCCAAATATTTTATATATTAATATTTTTTTTTCTAAAAAGAAAAAACATTCCCGTGCAACATTCTTGGAAGACTGCTCTGATTATCTCTGTTTCAAGGAACTTTTTGTTGATCTGTATTTTCTTTTTAAAAAACTGTTTTGGGGACTTACTGCTTGGGCAGAGAAAGTACAGAGATTAAATAAAAAAGACCTGCACACTCCCTCTGTAGCTCTGTCAAGGTCTCACATTTTGACGTCCTTCAGATAGAAAATATAATCCTGTGAAACCCCCTGTGTGTTGGTTCCCTTCCCCAATACCCTTCCTGTTCCATGGTAACCACTCTCCTGAGTTTGGTGTTTTTTCCCCGGATGTGTTTTATATCCCCTGTCTATTTCTCCATTAGTAATGTATAGTGTTGTTTTTACATGTTTTCAGACTTTACATCAATGACATCAATACAAATAATTCTTCAATTCACTTTGTATGCATCTACCACAACGTATCAGTTCTCTTCATGGTGGACATTTAGTTTTTTTCCCGAATTTTCACTCTTATAAACAGTCCCACAAGGAAGTCTTGGCCGACTTCCCATTTGAGAGAATTTCTCTGATGATAATAAAATAATTATTTCCCACCGTGGTTACCGTGTAACAGAAGCAGGTGGAAAGTTCCAGTTTTCCCACATCCTTGTTGACACTTGATTTTGCCCTAGTAGGGGTGTGAAATGCTGTCTCTCTATCCCTGATTCCTGCCGTGGTGGTGCGTCTCTTCCTGTGTTTATTGGCCGTTAGGATTTCCTTTGACTGTTCTTCCCACCCACCTGTGTCCACTCTTTTTAAGTCCGTTCAGACCTTTCCTTTGCTGTTTGTGCTTTTTTGTGTCTTCAGTAAGCATCCTTACTTTATTCCAAACTCTTCTTGTGTCCTCCTTCTAGAATTTCTAAAGTGTTCAAGGTCTTTATTCCATCTGCAATTGATGCCTGTGTAGGCTGGAGGGTTTTTCTGTCTTTTCTTTCTGTGACGGTGACCAGGTTTTCCAGGAACATACATGGAATGTCTCTTCCCTTCTCCAGTGACCTGCAGTGACTTCTCTGTCGTAGTTTTGTCTGCATGCATGGGGGTGGTTTAGGGCTGCCTCTTCTGTTCCTTGAGTCTGTTTTCCTTTCCCTACACTGATCCAGGTGTCTTCAGTACTGCAGCTTTATATATGAAGCCCTTCATATCGTGCCCCCGACTCTTCCTCTTCACAAGTAGCCTTTTCTCAGGGATGTGCCCCCAGCAGAGTCCAGGCCTCCCCCGAAACCTGATGATCCCATCAGCTTCCGGGAATGCTGAGGGGGACATAGGGTTGTCAGTTTCAGGGCTGATCGCTGTCAGCTGGAAGCTTGCTCCCGTGGTATGGATACAGATGTGATCATTTTCTACGTGTACCGTGATGTGAAAAAGTTTGGGAAGTACTAGTCTTGGTGATCCATGGTCTTTGACAGTCCGCATAAATTTAGGTCAGATTTATCACGTTCTCTGAAAAACCCCACTGAATTTTTGATTGGAGTTGCATAGAATTTATTATTAATTGGGGAATTGGTACCATTATGGTATTAAGTTCAGTTTGCATTTTCAAAAAAATTATATTGCAGATGTAAGTGTTCCTATTTCAACTGTCAAAGACTCGATCTCCAAGCATCCAGATAAGTGATAAAGTCCTGCCCTCAAGCAGTTTATATCTTTGAAAGTGGACGAGACAGAGTCACAAACTATTGAAGGTAGAATATTGTGATTATCCTAAAAAATATATGGACTCTTGTGTTAAACAAATAATTCAAAGGGAGAAGAGACCATATCCTACCTGTCAATCAACTTAATGATTTGGCAGACTGCTCCATCGTGTACGTAAGACAGGATGTTTTATCCCTGACATTGTTTTCCCCTCCATTGCTGTTAGGACACTTATAAGTGCTTTTGTGAAACTTTGAATTACCCCCTCCTTTTTAAAGGGGAGATACACATTTTGTTTTTTTAAATGAGATTTTTCCTTCTCTTCTCTCCCAGAGAGATTGTTAACTTGTTTTATATACAAGTGATCCTGTAATAAAAGTTGTATTATTACTTAAGAAGAACACACGCTGGGTCCTGAGGGTAATCTGTGTTGAGGAGATTTTTGAAAAAGAGTGTTGTGTAAGGCAATTTATTTCATTCCCTTTGCTGTCAGAACCAGTAGAGGAATGGGGTGTTGTCAGGGCTGTTAGGCTGGCAAATGGGATTTGCTGGCTCTCATAACAGGGCAGTTTGCACTGTTGAAATCAGTGATTTTAATCTCCCAATGCAGTATGGCACTTGGAATTAGCATGATGTCATAAAAAAATGTGGACTTCGGGGTTAGAAAAACCCTAGCACTGAATCCCTGCTTCAGCTCCTCCCCCAAACTGGGTGTACCCCAAATTAGACTCTTTAAGGTTCATTTTCTTCATCTGAAACATGGGGATGATATTACTTACATTCCAGGATGGTGGTGAGGTGGAAGAGAAACCATCCTGATCACAAGAGCATCCACAACAATAAAATACTTAGAAATAAATCTAATCAAGGAGGTGAAAGATCTGTACACTGAACATTGCAAGACTTGGATGAAGGGAACCAAAGAAGACAAATGGAAAGATCCTGCGCTCGTGGAGTAGAAGAATTAATATTGTTAAAATGTTGATACTCCCCGAAGCCATCTCAAGATTCAGTGAGGCACACGGCATAACGTGTTTTTCCGTGCACGTGGTTAGTAAATCCATCCGTGGATTCTCCACCTCCCACCTCCTCTCTGATTTTGTCTTTTGCAGTTCATCTTTATGACCCTGCTTTGCTTGGTTGGTTCGTTTTTTTCCATCATTCCACAGACATGCCAAGTTCATTTACACCCCAGGGCCTTTTACCTTCTGATCGGAACACCCCGATCCCAGATAACTGCAAGGCTTTCTCTTCCTTTAAGTCTCTGCTAAAATGTCACCTTTTCAAACAAACCCTTCCTTCCACTGTAATAATCTTGCCCATGCTAGCAGATTTATTTTTTTTTAGCATGTATCCTTGACATACAGCATATTTGCCAACTGACTGTACCTCTTCTCCAGCCCAGAACATCGGGGCGCAAAGACCAGAACTTCCACAGTTTTCCTCCCTGCAGTTCCCTCAGTCTCTAGGCTCTGTGTTTTACTGAAAGAAAGATTGACTAGATAGCCTTGGATTGATAAGTCGTATTATGGCTCAAGATATATTTAACAGAGTCAGTGTGTTAAACTTGTACTAATGAAAAGTAAATGTTACTGAGCTCATTCAAGTCATACAATTCATGACTGAGCCAGTGGTCCTGCTGAGTCTGAGAACTTGGCCATGGGCATCCTTGTGATCGGGCATTTCTAAGGGGGTGAAAAAAATCATACTTTTAAAATTTGTAAAGCATAGAGACATATAATACCCGAAGAGATATAGTTTACCTGTGGTTTTAAAACGTCATGAGGGTGTGATTTGAAAAAAATGTCTAAAAGGGCTTCATAGGTGGGGTATTGGGGAAAAAAGGGTGAAAAGCTCTGGTTTCTGAGCAGAGAAGATCAGTGAAAACAGGCAAAAGCTTCCTGACAGGATGCCCCCTGCATCCCCGT
Organism: Hyperoodon ampullatus; assembly: GCF_949752795.1. Classification (NCBI taxonomy): domain Eukaryota; kingdom Metazoa; phylum Chordata; class Mammalia; order Artiodactyla; family Ziphiidae; genus Hyperoodon; species Hyperoodon ampullatus. The sequence goes on from NC_136916.1 coordinate 24,160,317, forward strand.
GAATGTGCGAATTGTGGGTGTGTCTTCCTGGCTAAGTCAGACCTACCTGTAACAGGACCCATAGACACATATGTTAAAATACTCTTATCTATTCAGTATTTATTATGAGTCTCAGAAAAACCCTCTTTTCTTGATATGATGCCTATTTTTGTAACATTATACTGATATTTTGGATTATCTTCCGATTGTGATTAGGATAGCATTGCATTTGACTTCCTTGTTGTTCCTCAGGAATTTATATGAAAATCAGGTGTCTTTTTCATCCAGAGATCATTTTTGTCTTCTACTTCATTCTCACCAGGGGCCTTCATGCATCTTCTTGTTAATTTAATAGAACTTGACACCTAATGTTTGATTAAAATTGATACATGAATCAATATTTTTCTTAAGCAGGTTAGTTTCCACAAGGATCTGACTCTGATCTTTTACCTCTTCCTCTGTTGACAGTGTCAACTTGGCCATTAAATGATGATACTGCTGACAGGTGAATTTTTATGTTGGTTTCTAAGGATGGGGTCTCATGACTATACCCATAAGCTCTCATTAGTTTAAACGAATGCACTCAGGCTCTGCTCTGAGCCTCCCTGGCTCTATCAGCCAAAACGCAGTATACCTGTAGTACATAGGTTCTGGAATTTCTCGTGTTCCCAGATTATTCCAAAGGGGATGGTACTTTCTAATGTTTTCCATGCACAAGGCTGCCTTTTGGTGTAAAGGCTTCCAGTAGTAGCTGTTCCTTTGCTTTTGAAAGGGTAGACTTTTTTGGAGAAGCAACATCTGTATTTGTAAAAATTGGCAATGCTCTGCTACATGGTCTATATTAAGGGTAAAGATTTAAATACTGTATATTCTGAGCATTAGGAGTGATAGCTTCTGGAGCAGCTGTTTTCAAGGAAGAGAGGGTTTTAGAATCATATGAGACTTATTCCCTTCCAAGCAGCCTTTCAGATGGACCCAAAACAACAAAGACCCCCCACCTCCAAATTCACATAACTAGGTTGTTGTGATTGGAATATGGATATTTAATAATATGAGAATGGAAAAGATTAAGGGAGGGCATAATAATTTCCCGTTTTCTTTGCAAAAGAAAAGACAAAGTCTGCATGACCTCAAAGGCTAGAATTTGGATTCGTGGGTAGAAGTTAGTGTGAGTAATTTTGGAACTTTTATAAAGAACTTTTCAGTGGTTGAGAGGAATAAAAGTTGTAAATTTCTAGTTACTCTGATGATTGGAGGAGAGGCTGGATGATCAGATGGATGGTTAGCCTAGTAGACGAATGACTTTTAGGCTGTTTTGATTGTGACTCAGTAAACTCACACACACACACACAACACAGATACTTCACAAAACAGTTCTTACCTTTAGAAGGATCATTGCATTGTGTTGTGAACTGACTTGTGTCCCCTCCAAATTCGTATGTTGAAGTCCTAACCCTCAGTACCTCAGAGTGTGGCTGCTTTTGGAGAGAGGGCCTTTAAAGAGGTGCTGAAGGTAAAATGAAGTCATATGCACGGGACTTAATCCAGTTTGACTGGCGTCCTTGTAAGAAGAGGAAGTTTGGACACACAGACACCAAGGATGTAAGTACACAGAGGAAAGACAATGAAATGGTCTTTGGTTTCTTGGTCTTTGGTCTAATGGTTTCTACAGCGAGAAGAAATACTTTGGATGACAGATGAGCTTTTCAGAAGTGGTGGTACCAGCCTTTCTTCAGCTGTCCCCTGACTCCAGCATAAATCCTTTTTAGAGACTGTGGCAAGTGTCGTTGTACAGCAGATAAATTTAGCTCACGTATTTCATCTACATAATCTGATTGTAATTTATATAGCACCAGCCTAGATAAAGCACAGCCACTTCTTATTACCCAATTTTTCTTGTTGTCAATGTGATGTGAGTGGGATATTTCGTCTCCCTGAAGGGTGGTGATTCATCACAACAGTTTGCCAGGGGAGATCATTTGTTGCTTGGTAGAGCTGAGTGACCGCTGGTTAGAGCCGTGAGTCAATCAAGATAAACAAGTCAATCAAGATAAATCTGGGTGGGTTAGTGCCTCTTGGATGACGGTGGATGATGTGATGGATTTATTAGTGAAATTCTCTTTTAAAAGTCACTTTACCTTCTTAGTGGGTGGATTTGCAAATAGGAAAATGACGAGTTTCCACCAGTGGAAGAATCTGCTAGTTTGCAAAATAGAGTGCAGCCAACTGAGTGTCACAATAAAAGACAAAATAGCCACTGGAAACCTCTTGCTCAAGATTTATCCTATTAAGTGCAAAGAAGGCAGTTATGTTCTTAGCAGTTCAGCTGTTTGGATAGACTAGGAAGAAGACCTTCATCTTGGGTGTAATGACACAGATGTCGTCATAGGATTTTATATTTTAAAATTAACAAAATACTGCGGGGTTTCTTTCCCCCAGAGAAAATTTTCTAACCCAGACTGACATCCTTTTTTTGTCAAGTTTGCGTGTGACCTGCCTTTTCCTCCCCAGAGTTAGCATGGATTCAGGAAATACAACTTAATATTAACCTTGATAAAAGACATTTTTAAAGAAGTTGCATTTAGGAAAAATCAGATAGACACTGCTGAAGTTCAGTGTCAGTGATTCTTGGATTCTTGACCCTTTTATCATTTGCATCACTTTTTCTTCATTTGAACAGATTGAGAGTGGGCTACCTAACTAAAATATTTAGCGGTAAAGGTAGTATGTGAGTAAATTACCCTTTGTAACGGTCCGAGTTGTTTGTTGCTTGGGGAAACAGGACAGTGATGATTTTCTTTCAAGCCAGAAAGGGAAGGTGCATTGCAGGATGATGGGCATGTAGAGTATGGGCACGGGACACCAGCAGTTGGAGTGGCTGTCTCTTGACACCGAGTTCTTGACTCTTGGTTTGTACCAGATTTTGCACCTTTTCCCCACTTGGACGTTTCTCTCTGGTCTGGAATAGCACTATGTGTATGTGTTGACAGAGGCGTTTCTATGCATCAGATGAACTTGGGGTATTTGGTTAGACAGCAGTCACTTCATTGAATACATTTATATATTTGTTATGTATCACTGTTAAGAATTTTCCCCCTCACTATAAGACCACATTTCCTTGACTTAGCTTTATCCCATTAAGGTCAGTTTTATCATATTAAATATTATGTTGATTTGAATCCTCTGCAAAAAAAAATTCATGTATTTGATCCTGTTTACCAGGTATTCTGTCTGAACCAATGGTTCTCAACTGGGGAGGATTTTGTCCCCCAGGGAACATTTGGTAGCACTCAGAGACAATTTTTGTTGTCACAGCTGGCGGGGAGTGGTTAGGTGTTACTGGCATTAGTGGGTAAAGTCCAGGGACACCGGTAAATATCCTACAATGTACAGAACAGCCCCTCACCACGAAGAATTATCTGTTTCCAAATGTCAGGAGTTCTGAGGTTGAGAAACCCTGGTCTAAACCACAGACATCTCTGCTCTTACTAATGGCATATTTCGGACTTTGGATCTTTACTGATTTTCCTGGCTGAGTTGTCTTTGGCTCTTCATCATTATAGACTTGTTCCCCTTGCTGAAATGATGATTATGGATGGAAGAGGCTGCAGGAAGTTTAATGAATTATTATTTTAATATCAGAATAAGGTGAGGGTATATATTCCCTTATAAAAGTGTATTAGCGTAACGAGGGTAGGTCTGTAGGGTGCCTCGCCAGCTGCTATAACAGAGAAACGTGAAGTCTCAGAGGCTTAAAGCTCTTCATTTGATTGTGTTACTCTTGTCACAGGCCATTGTGAATGGATGGGCTGTCTCTGCTGCAGGACCCCATTCATGGACACAGGCGTTTTCCATCACGTGGCTCTGCCACGTCCCCGTCTGCAATCAGCTGGGGAAAAAAAGAGCTTAGAGAAGGCCCAGCTTTCCTTTTTATGGGCTAGAAAGAGTCGTGTGGCCCCAGCACAGCTGCAGGAGGCCTGGGAGGTGTGCATGCGCGCTGGGAAGCCTTGGAGAGTGTAGAAGCGGGGGAGGGGGTCTAGTGGTCCAACTCAGGGAGCAGTGGCGGCTCTGCACTGCCCAGGGATGCCTGGCCCGCCCACTGGACTCCCTGGTGACCTGAATTTTATTGCAGTTGAATGTTTGTTGAATGTTACGCAGGTGATGAGATCATCAGTCTATAAAATAGGGCCAGACACATACTATGTTACTAGGTGCTGGTTGGTCCACAAACATTTATGAAGCCCCTTTAAACCTTTGAATGGATAGCATACATTTTGCTCCTTCTGAATACCTCTAGAAAGTCTCCCCCGCTTTGGAAAAAGAAGAGTGCCATTGAATGTTAAACAGACAGCTTAAATTTTTCCCAGACTAAGATATGTGATGACTGTGTCTCCTATTATTATTTATTATTTTGTATGCAAAAATCAGGATTAATGAATGAGGAAACATAGCAAGTATAAAGGGATAAGATTCTTCAGGCACTCAACTTCTTTAGAGGTTATAGAGCTATTTGAGTTTTCTCTTTTTTTTTGAGTTAGTTTCTAGAAATTTGCCCATTTCATCTGTATTTTAAGAATAGTGTCAAAAGTACCAGATATAAATCTGTGAGGAAGTAGAAAGCAAGGTTTTCATGAATAATTTTAATATGAACTGTGAGACTTCAAGGAAGTTTTGCCTTAGGGCATATTATATTCACTCATTATTATTGGAAACACTTACTTCTGGATGAGGAGGGAGGGCTGGTAATTTTAGTTGTTTTCCCATCCCCCCCATACTGTATAAAAATGACATGCACTTATCACTTCAACCAGTGTAATCAACACTCTTCATGATAATCTAGCAGCTGAGGGTGTTCCACAAAATGTCCTGAAGCTGTCCTCTTGTTTTCTCTTCTCCTTTGTTATTTGTTATTTTTTTCTCTCTCTCTCTCTCTGTGTCACTTTTTTCTGCTTCATTCTCTGGATCTTTCTTTTTTTGTTTGTCACTATGATTGGTATGTGTTAGTAGAGGGTTATTATTCGTTGTAATGATACTGATTTGAAAGCATTTCTTCACGTAACAAATCGTAAGCTTTTTCTGAACTTCCCTTTCTCATCTCTCTAACACCTGCTGCTTCTGGGGGCTCTACAGCAGGGGTCAGCAGGCATTTTTTGGTAAACAGTCAGAGAGTCAGTGGTTTGGTCTGGTCTCTGCCCATCTGGTCTTCGTTGCAGCTACGAGGTTCACCATCGGATCTCAAGAGCAACCACAGGTGATCCCTAAACGAAGGAGATTGCTGTGTCCAGTAAAGCTTATTGATGGGCACCAAAATGCAAATTCCATATAATTTTCTTACATCATGAACTGGTGATTTTTCCAACCATTTAAAGGTGTAAAACTCATTCTTGGCTTGTGGGCAGTGGAAACCCAGGCAGCGGGAGGGATTTAGCCTCTGAGCCCTGGCTTGCCAGTCCTGCCCCATAGATGCTGCGTTTGCCTCTAACCTTATACTTACTCCACCAAATTGTCATCGACACATGTATTTTTAGCAGCCTTTTGTTGACCCCCATTGATGATAATTTGCATCTTTGTAACATTAGTATGTAGGTATGTTTTAATAAAAGTTTCTGTGACCTTCCTGAAAATATCAATTTTGAATCAACTTACATAGGTTTTTCTAAGTCTCCTGGGAAATGAATCAATATTAAGTTGATCTGCAATACTTATAGTTTAGTAAACAAATGAAATATATCAAATATATGTAATACTGAAGGTCGATTACTTTCAAACTCTACTTAGAACCTTGTTTTTCAGTAATTGGGCAACTCTTAGCGATTGTTCTCTTGAGAGTCTCCACACTTTCTTTTTTCCTGAATTTATTTGTGATACAAATGTGTGGAAATGAACTGTTGTTAATGATGGATGGCACATACATGGGATTTAGTCATCATTCAAATTCCATTCAGTATATTTTGTATATGTAGACTCCTCTGGGTTGGCCTGGCAGAGCACTCTTCCTAGTAACTTTGCAATTGCTCAAAATGTCTTAGGGAGTTCTGAAACAGGTTTATTAATGGACCTTTGAAGCAAAACCAGTTTGTAGGCTGGGCACTCCCTGTAACGGTCATAAGAAAACCGAGTCTTTAAATGAGTGACTTGTTCGGGCACTCTGCCCTTTGACCCCTTACAGTGGAAGAACCATTTCTCTGGTCCCCACTCAGCCATGGAAAGAAGGTATCAGTAACGATGATCTATCCTCAGTTCTACCAGCACTTCCTGTTGGGCCAGCCACGATCCTCACTAACACACAGAAAAGAGGACTGAGATGAGAGAAGAATGTAATTGTGGTTTTCTGTATCCCATGTAATCTTACTCCTTTTCGTGGTCAGCCAAGATAGGTTCCTGTCCAGCTCCTCTCTGGGGCCGTGTTTATGTAACCGCTTATGCAGTCTCCCTAAGATGATGGCATTACAAATATTTCTTTTCCGTTTTATTCCCGCAGAAATAGTCTAAAAAAATAAGAATTGTAACCAGGAATGGTTACTAAAAGAGGCATGTTTCCAGATTAATGCCATTTGGGACTGGTTTTAAATCTCAGCAGTTTATTGTGTTGGGGGGGTATCGAAATACTGGATAAAATGAAAGAAATCACCAAGAGCTTGGGATTAAAAATTTTTTTTTTATTTTTTAAAAATTTTAAGTATAGTTTATTTACAGTGTTGTGTTAGTTTCAGGTGTACAGCAAAGTGAATCAGTTATACATATATCCACTTTTTTTTTTTTACATTCTTTGTGCTTGTGATTTTTTGACAAGTCAGTTCCAGGTTATGGTGAGAATCAGTGTCTATACAGAAGGCCCCCGTTTCATTGTACACTCCCTTCTTTTAAAGTCTCAAATTGCCCTCTCTTTCTTCTGTGGAAGGAGTCATGGTTGCAAAATGAGCAGGAAATTTATTCCTCTCCACTCATCTGGCATGGATTGTCTGCCCCACAGAAGTTGATGAATTGCTGCTTCCAAGGCTGACCTGAAAGTTTTTGTTTTGTTAAACAGCTATAAATCTGGAAGAAAACCATAAGTTAATATCTGTTATATTTCATTGACTAAAAATAATTATTAGTTAGTAAAACTTCATTTCTACAAACATAATTTGATCTCACATAATTGATAGAAGAAAAATCCAGGGAATTTGTCCAGGCTGTGTTTACAGCAGCCTTTTTCAAGAACTGCCACATGCAGTAATCCAAATGAATTCTGTTTATGTAATAGAGCAGGCCGGATTTATAGTGAGCACTCAAAATGAATTACTGGCAGCTGCTGGGACAGCCTATTCCTTTATGTATTGTGACCCTTTTGCAAAATTTTTATTGAAATATCTTATGATATACTATCATAGTATTTTGGGGTGGTTGGTTGGTTTTAAGAATCATAGAGGACAAAATCCTAGGCACTTTGCTTTTTGAAATTTCCTGTTCAGTTTCTGAGGATCATGAGAGAGAGAGAGAGAGAGAGGTACACTAAAATACACCTCCTTCTGTACTGCTGGTGCCTGCACATCAAATACAGCTCTTGTTTTAGGCACCATGATTACCCCAGTTTTCCTGCACTTTGGAATGTTCCTTATCGTCAATCACTCTTATTCTCCTTTCTTATAACAACAAGAATCTGGCCAGCTAATTGCCAAGGTATCTCTGTTTTTGGAATAGCCATTGGAATTCCTGCTTATCCTGTTCAGAAACTTTTCCTGGGGAGCACCCAGGGTCAAGGTTCAGTGTCATGGCCAACTTAGGAGCTGTGAGCTCCTACTTGGCTGCTTTGCCTAGGGAGTAACATCCCTTCTGTCTGTGGTTAACTAATGAATGGTAATTAGTTCCCACACTTTTCCTACTGAAGGAAATACTACGATTGGGGTCATAGTAAATGCTGAAGATGAACTCAAACTGAAAGAACTGGTTGATTTGTGAAATATTTTAAATGTATGAGTAGAAGAGAGAGGATGCCCAGAGTCTTATTACCAGACAAGTAACTATCTGGATGAAGGTGGCATGGGGACTTTGAAAAAGAAGGTGGTAGAAGGGGGTTGGCTGAAGCTGCAGTCAAGAAGATTGAGGTCAGAATTAAGAAGGTCCAAGTATTTTCTCCCATTCTGAGGGTCGTCTTTTCATCTTGTTTATGGTTTCCTTTGCTGTGCAAAAGCTTTTAAGTTTAATTAGGTCTCATTTGTTTATTTTTGTTTTTTCATTACTCTAGGAGGTGGGTCAAAAAAAAAAAAGATCTTGCTGCGATTTATGTCAAAGAGTGTTCTACCTGTGTTTTCCTCTAAGAGTTTTATAGTGTGTGGCCTTACATTCAGATCTTTAATTCATTTTGAGTTTATTTTTTTGTGTATGGTGTTAGGGAGTGTTCTAACTTCATTCTTTTACATGTAGCTGTCCAGTTTTCCCAGCACCACTTAAAGAGACGGTCTTTTCTCCATTGTATCTTCTTGCCTCCTTTGTCATAGATTAGGTGACCATAGGTGCATGGAAAAGATGCTCAACATCACTAATTATTAGAGAAATGTAAATCAAAACTACAGTGAGGTATCACCTCATACCAGTAAAAATGGCCATCATCAAAAAATCTACAAACAATAAATGCTGGAGAGGGTGTGGAGAAAAGGGAACCCTCATGCCCTGTTGGTGGGAGTATAAATTGATACAGCCACTATGGAGAACAGTATGGAGGTTCCTTTAAAAACTAAAAATAGAACTACCATATGACCCAGCAATCCCACTACTGGGCATATACCCAGAGAAAACCATAATTCAAAAAGATAATGCACCCCAGTGTTCATAGCAGCACTATTTACAATAAGCAGGACATGAGAGCAACCTAAATGTCCATCAACAGAGGAATGGGTATAGAAGATGTGGTACATATATACAATGGAATATTACTCAGTCATAAAAAGGAAATAGAGACACAGAGGTAGAGACAAAAATGTATGGATACCAAGGGGGAAAGCGGGGGTGGGTGGGAGGAATTGGGAGATTGGGATTGAGACATTTATATTTTGATACTACGTATAAAATAGACAACTAATGGAAATATACTGTATAGCACAGGGAACTCTATTTAATGCACTGTGGTGACCTGAATGGGAAGGAAGTCCAAAAGGGAGGGGCTATATGTATACATTATAGCGGATTCATTTTTGCTGTATAGTAGAAACTAACACAACATTGTAAAACAACTGTACTCCAGTAAAAATAAAGAAAAAGAATTAAGAAGGTCCAGCGACAGAAATGCAAGCATGTTACAAAGGCAAGTTGTGCAGTTGTCTCACCAGGAGTTTTGTTTTGTTTTGAGTGGATGGTGTGTTCTCTGACTTGGGGTTGTCTCTCTGGGACCATGTTGAGGTCTTTGAAAATCTCTCATGCTCCCCCCATCCCTTGTCACCTCTGTTCCTTGTGGTTAGTAGGTTCTGGTCCACATACCCACGCTAGGTTGACTCTTGGAATCCCCCATGCTTGGCCTGATTTTTAAAAAATATTCTAACCTGAATTCAGTGTATTGTTTTTATATTTTAACCAAAATATAATGAATCTATACAGTATATGTTTATTAAGAAAACTGAAAAGATAAAATAAAACCATGTCATTTTTATACTGTGAATTGTGGCCCTGCAGTTAATGTAGATGTTTTCATTTGCAAAAAAATCATCCGCTCTAGTATTTAAGTGATGGAAATAAAATACTTTAAAGATATAAACCAAAAAAGAATATGCAGAACATTTTTTCCCTTTGGTGATGTAGAGCTGTGTAGGTGTGTCCCCGTCTCCTTGGGCAGCCTTGAGGGGAGGACTCTTATGGGAGGTGCCAGTTAACTTTGGGGGAGGCTGTTTCAAGAAATACCATGTAGCAGTACTGCTAGGTGCTAGGTTTTCTACAGCTGTGAAGGAAACAAAATACTCTGGTGGACCTTAAGTTCTAGAGAAAGAAGGGGAGGCAGACAGTAAACATACCAGTGTTTAGTCTGTCAGCTGGAAATAGGTGCTCTGGATAGAATGTTGGTGAGGTCAGTAGGAAGGAAAATGACAGTGGCTGGTGGGACAAGAAGAGATGTTTTATGTGGTGGGGGTAGGATGTCCTCCGGAATAAAGTGCCATCTGAGCAGAGGCCTGAAGGAAGTGAAGGGTAAACCCACGCCTTGGGTATAACTGGGGGAAGAGCGTTCTGAGCAGAGGAAACAGCCCGTGCAAATGTCCTGGGGCAGGAATGTGCTTGCTGTGTTATAGGGCAGCATGGAGGCCCGCACAGTGGGACAGGGAGGAACATTGGAGCTGTGGCCCATGGGGCCATGTAGACTGGGGTGAAGACTTTGGCTTTTCCTCCTCAGACGGTTTTGAGCTGCAGAGTCACTCAGTCATGACTTGTGCTCTGAAGGCATCATTCTGGCTGCTCTGTGGGGAGGCCACATCCACGGGAAGATTGTAGCAATAATCCAGGCGGAGTGGATCAGGGTAGTGGTTGTAGATTTGGCAAAAAAGTGATTGGATTCTGGATTTTGAAGGTGGGTCAACAGGGTTTGCTGGTGGCTCTGACGTAAGTGTGTTTGTGTGTGTCTTTGGGGGTGTTGCTGGGGGGGTTTGAGGGTCAGGGAGAGAGTGTCAGAGCCAAGGGTGACTCTGCAGGTTTTGGCCTGAGCAGCAGGAGAAGCACAGTTATTACAGAGCTGGGAGAGTGTGGGCAGAGCACGTGGTGGTGGTGTGGGACAATAGGCTGTGTTTGACGTGTTAAGTTGGGGTGTTGGTGGAGCCGTCGAGGTGGGCATTGTGTGTATGAGTCTCGAGTTCAGAGAGGCGACCCGGATAGAGGTGTAAGTGGATGTTGCCAGCATACAGCTGGTGTTTGAAGCCGTGAGACTGGATGAGATCAGTTAGGGGATGCATGTAGGTGGAGAGGATGTCCCAGGACTGTGTGCTGGGATGCTCCAGGGTTTAGGGGGTGAAAAGATGAGGAGGAACAGCAGAGGACACTGAGACATGATGCCCAGTGAGGTAAGATGAGCAAGAGAGCTTGATAGCTGAGAAGCAAGGTGTCTTGGTCAGTTGGGGCTGATTTAACAAAGTGCCATAAACTGGGTGGCTTATAAGCAACAGATATTTATTTCTCACCGTTCTGGAGGCTGGAAGTCTGAGATCAGGTGCCCAGCATGGTTGGCTTCTGGGTTGCAGACAGCTGACTTCTCTCTGTGTCCTCTCTTGGTGGAAAGGACACCAAGAGAGGTGTCCTCATCTCTCAGTGGGGGAGCTCTCTGGTGTCCCTTTTCTAAGGGCACTAATCTCATTCATGGGGGCTCCACCCTTATGACCTAATCACCTCCCAAGGCCCCACCTCCAAATACTATCACACTAGGGGTTAGAATTTCAACATATGTATTTTTGGGGGGAGGACGGGGCACAAGCATTCAAAACATAACACTAAGTGAAGAATGTTTCAAGAAGGAGAGAGTGATCTTATCCAGTGCTCTTAATTACATCAAATACATAAATGATTGGGAATTGACCATTGGATTTGGCAGTATGGAAGACACTGGTGATCTTAAACTACTACCTACTTAATCTTTTACACTCTGTTTTGTACTCTACAAGTCTCGCCCCACTTGCTTCATGGTACTTGCTTAACCTGCTTCCAAATAGTTGTGCCTGGGCATCAGGCAATTCTGTTCTGTTACAGCCTTTGCCCTTGGATTTGACAGATGAGAAATTGATCTCTGAATCTTGCCATATAGAGTTCTCTTCTAAGGGAAGAAATGTGTGAAGGAGTGAGGTTATATGTTGGGATTATTCTCCAGTTGGCAGACCGGTAATTTAGATGTCATTCCACCTCTGTGATTTTGAGTTGTCAGTGGCTCTTGGCATTTAGACACACAAAATGTGTTTTTAAAAAACCCCTTAAAATTCAATAATAGTTTTTTGCTAACAGGTTAAGAAAATTTACAGGTAATAATAATGTCCTCATAGAGTGTAGGGATGGAAAGGACTTAAAACTACAATAGCTAGATAAGAAATCTATTTTCAAGAACATACTTTCCAGGGGCTCCATTTTGCCAAGAAGCTCTGTTTTCTAGTACTTCAGAGACAGAATCTCAGTGTTTTTATAGGACTCATTGATAGAAGAGAGTTTATGTTTTATTAGTCTTCACACATGGCAGGTTTAGAGAATTTAACCAGCTCTGGGGCTGTGTTTTATATTCAGGCATGACTCTTAGGTCACTGAGTTTGTCCATTACTTGTAGAATGCCTGCAAGCTATTGGCACTCACAGTTGGACCTGACTCATTATGTATGAATCATGCCTCTTCTCTTGAAGAACATGTTCTGAATCTTCTTGAACTTGACTTTAATAAGGGGAATTTCATTGCATGTCATAAATATGTCAGATCTCAATGTTGAATGCTTACAGAATTATTCCATTTCTTTTCTCATGTTATTGTTCGTATTAGGCACACACACACTTTCAATGAAATGTATTTAAAGATGATACCTTTTTAATGATTATAATTAGCATGCTTATCAGATTTGAATCTCTTAAGAAAGTAATACTCAGTTACGTATTTTCACAGAGTATTACTCTTTAAAAAATTTCATTCTAAGGGAAGTAACATTTAATGAGGTGTAGTTGTTGGCAAACAGGAGTTTTATATTTTCAAACATTTGTTTAAAATTTGCTTACCTAGTAATATAAATCTTTTAAAGTATACGAGAAGTAGATTTAAGAAATCTGATCCAGAATCTAAGGTTTTTTTTGAGTAATTGTGTTTTCGTCCTTGATTTCTGAAATAATTGGTGTTTTGCGTCTGTTTTATTCTCTTAATTATATAATACATGTGTTTGGAGGAGTTACTATTCTAAAATGGAACTTTTATGCATAGGATGTGAGTTAACAGAAATCTGCCTGTTACAAACGTACTCTTTAATATATTTGCCACCAACTGTGATAGGCCTCCTTACTCTGTTTGAGTCTTTTCTTGTTGAATGGGGATGAGAATAACTAGTTCATTGGGTTTTTGGAAGCACTAACTGAGATGCTGTATGTGAAAGAGTGCTTGGTACGTAACGAACACTTAGTAGGTGTCTTTGTAATCAGAACTGTAGTGTCTCATACCCGTTGGGTTGGAGAAAGGTGAGAAGTTGTTTCACTTTGGAAAACTGTGTGGGGAGCATTTATTGGGGCCTCTGTGCTGAGTGCTGGGATCAACAGTGATGATAAGAAAGATCATGTCCTCAGGGAACTCAGTCTACTGACGTAAATTGTAGCCATGTTTTAATATGGTATCGTCTCCGTAATCGTTCTTTTTAAATTTAATTTTTATTTTATAGTGTAATATAGTGGATTTACAATGTTGTGTTAGTTTCAGTTGTACAGCAAAGTGAATCAGTTATACATATACATATATCCACTCTTTTTTAGATTCTTTTCCCATATAGGTCATTACAGAGTATTGAGTAGAGTTCCCTGTGCTATACAGTAGGTCCTTGTTGTTTATCTGTTTTATATGTAGTAGTGTGTATATGTTAATCCCAAACTCCTAATGTATCCCTCCCCCCCGCCTTTCCCCTTTGGTAACCATCAGTTTGTTTTCTAAGTCTGTAATCATTCTGAATCTTTCTGGGGTCATAGACTACTTTGAGAATCTGATGAACTCAATGCAGCTTCTTGGAAGAGGCCTTCAACACACATGTGCACGCGCACACACAAACACACAATTTTGTATTCAATTTTATGAGCTTATTTATTCACTGTACTCAATTTCATGAACTCCATGAAGGCAGTCATGCACTGTAAGTTAAGAATCTTTGCTTTGGGGATAAATAACTGGTCAGTCTGAGACTTTAGTAATGAGCTTGTCTAAGATGAGGGGATTGACCTGGCTGCCAGGCTTTTGGTTGAGTGACGTTGCCAGCAGTCCAAATATGGTGGCCCAAGAGATGGAAAAGCCAAGCATGAGCTGGACTAGAGTCATATGTGAAGGGTGGGTCTCGGTCTCCAGCATCTCTTTTGTGGCTGCTCCAGAAAGGTGAGTGGAGGCATAGTGGTCTGGCTTTGGAGCAAGGCTCTGAGTAGAAGCCCAAAGTAGTAATTTACATTTTCCTGATGATGTATGATGTGAGCATTTTTTCATAAGCTACTTACCACATGTATTCCTGGTGATGTATGATGTGAGCATTTTTTCATAAGCTACTTACCACATGTATTCCTTTTTGGTGTGGTATCTGTTAAATCATTTTTAAATTTTTTAAACCATTTTTAAATCAGGTTGTTTAAGAGCTCTTTGTATATTTTGGATAACTGTCCTTTATCAGATGTGTCCTTTGCAAATATTTTCTCCCAGTCTGTGGCTTGTTTTCTTATTCTATTGATAATGTGTTTTGGGGAACAGAAGTTTTAAATTTTAATGAAGTCCAATTTTTCAGTTATTTTTTTAATGGCTAATATCTTTGGTATTTTATCTAAAAAGGCATCATCATATGCAAGATCATCTAGGTTTTCTCCTATGTTATCTGCTAGGAGTTTTATAGTTTTGCATTTTATATTTAGGTCCATTTTGAGTTAATTTTTTGTTGTTGTTGCTGTCTGTGTTGGATCTTCGTTGCTGTGTGTGGACTTTCTCTAGTTGCAGTGAGTGGGGGCTACTCTTTGTTGCGGTTCATGGGCTTCTCATTGCGGTGGCTTCTCTTGTTGCAGAGCATGGGCTCTAGGCACGTGGGCTTCAGTAGTTGTGGCACAGGGGCTCAGTAGTTGTGGCTTGCAGGCTGTGGTGCAAGGACTCAGTCATTGTGGTGCACAGGCTTAGCTGCTCCGCAGCATGTGGGATCTTCCCAGACCAGGGACTGAACCCATGTCCCCTTCATTGGCAGACAGATTCTTAACCACTGTGCCACCAGGGAAGTCCTGAGTTAATTTTTGTGAAGGGTAATTTTTTGTGTGAGGTCTGTGTATAGGTTCGTTTTTTGCGTGTAGATGTCCAGTTGTTTCAGCATCATTTGCTGAAAAGATATTTTTGCTCCATTGTATTGCCTTTTCTCCTTTGTCAAAGATCAGCTGACTGTATATATGTATGTCTATTTCTGGGCTCTCTGTTCTGTTCCATTGATCTATTTTTCTGTTCTTTTGACAGTACTGCACTGTCTTGATTACAGTAGCTTCATAGTAGGTATTGAAGTCATGTAGTCTCAGACCTCCCACTTTGTTCTCCTTCAATATTGTATTATTGTATTGGCTGTTCTGGGTTTTTTGCCTCTCTGCATACACGTTAGAGACAGGTTTTCAATATCCACAAAATAACTTGCTGGGGTTTTGATTTGCATTGCATTGAATCTGTAGAGCAAGACTGCAAGAACTGACATCTTGGCAAAATTGAGTCTTCCTGTCCATGAACAAGAATATCTGTTCATTTATTTAGTTCTCCTCTGATTTCATCATAATTCCCTCTTGCTCAGGGGAGGTCAGTCTTTTGTTCTATTTGAGCCTTCAACTCATTGGATGAGGCCCACCACATTTAAGGAGGACAATCTGCTTTACTCAAAAGTCCACCAGTTTAAATGTAAACCTCATCCCAAAACATCCTCTTGTTAACAGGATAATGTTGGACCAAATATCTGGGCACCGTGGTCCAGCCAAGTCAACACATAAAATTAACCATCACGAATCAAGCTGTTGAAAAATAGACTGACTCATGTAATTAGATATACAAAGGGCATGTGGATTTAAATTTTTTTGCAAGCTGCTTTCTTTCTTTTTAAAACATTCCCCTAAGGGGATCATTGGGAAAAAGTTGAATGGAAACTATTTAGCTGCAGCAAAGAAGGTAACTTTACAGAAAGAAATAAGTCATGTATGAGGGAGAGAGATATACCGATGAAAATAAAATCTTTAACAAGCAATTGTCTTACTCCATTGAATTCAGAGCCCTGGACCTTTGTGATATGTCAGTTCAGTCTTGACTGTTTCTCTGCAGTGATAGCCAATAAAAGACCTGTAGGAAATTTTTCCTAGTAGAGAGAAGAAATAGTTGCTGACTCTTTGGAAGGGTATTCTTTAAAAGCAGGAAAATGTTTAAAGCAATTGCAGAAATGTCTATAAAGTGAAATATTGACAGCTAGAGAAGAATTGAAGGGAAATGTGCAAGAATGAGAGAAATTCCATATTTTATTGGATAAAAGTCTTTAACCAGCAAACAGTGATAAGGTTTTAAATTTCTTCTAATAGTTTTAGAGGCTATTTATCTTCTAGGCTCCTAAAGATATGATGCAGAGTAATATGAGTTATACCTTGAGAATGTCATAAATAGTTCTTATCTTTATGGCTTTTGTTTTGTAAATTATGGCTGTTTATAGGGCTCAGAGGTCCTGGGGAACTTCAGAGAAAGCAGCTGGTCCCTTGGAGATTAAGCTATGGATATATAGTACCTTGTGTTTCTTTAATCTCTGGGCGATGCCCTTGTCTGAAATGAACAGTATCAGTGTTGCCTAATGGAGTAATACCACGTAGTCACCCAGAAGGAGAACTCAAGAGAAATACTAAATTTCTGTCCTATCTCATAAGGTGTTTAATGCTGACTCAATTAAATGAATGATCTCTTGCTTTCTGGGTTATGTGTGCCGAAACTAAAATCTTAAACAGTAACTTACATCATATGTAAGCAGTTACGAGCCAGGCAAATATTGGGTTGGCCAAAAATTTCTTTCGGGTTTTCCGTAAGATGTTGCGAAAACCCACACAAACTTTTTGGCCAACCCAATGAAAGAAGAAACAAAAAGCAAGGGCAGTTCCTTTATGAATGCTTGTGGTGTACTATAGTGCTAAATCATATTTTATCGAAAGGTCTGTGTAATATCCATGGTAACGGTAGTTCCTAACCTGAATTCAACAAGTTCTCTTTCATCCAAAGATTATTTAAAAAACAGACACAATTTATAAGACCATCTAATCTGTCAGACCTTCCCTCCTATGATAAAATTTTATTAAACACCTACTATGTGCAGTTGTTATAGGTATAGGTATATAGTAGTAAGTCAGTGATATGATGATTCCTAGGCTCACAGAGTCATCAGGTGGGGACTCATTACACAGATGAGTATGAACATGTCATTATAAATTGTACTAAGTCTAGGAAGGGAGAGAATGTGGGATTCCAGAAGAGAACACAGTTTATCATGGAAATTAGGGAAGATCAGGGAGCACGTGAGATGGGGAGGGGTTGGTTGGGGTGAGATGGGGGAAAGTGTTTCTATGAAGAAGGAAGAGGATGTGCAGAGCCCTAATGCAGCCCTTTGGAAGAGATGGGTTTAGAGAAAACCAGCATAGAGAGCAAAGGGAAGAAGAGTGGAGTGGCCCCAGTGATGCGGGATGTTGAGCCTGGCTTAGGAGCTAGAAATTTATTCCAAGATTCAGTGTCTGGGTGACATGATCTCATGCCTTGTTTTAAAAGTCTCATGCTGAATATGATATACAAAGTTAAGACCTCTGCTATATCTAATGAAGAATTAACATCTACCATAAATAAAGAGCTCCTACAAATTGGCATTAAAAAAAAAAGGTATCTCTATAGAAAAATACATGAAGAGTAAGTTCCCAGAAAAGAAATCTGAATTGTCATCATGTTTTGATACTAAGCCTCCCTGATATCAATAAAGTGAAAACTAAAAAATCAGTTTCGTATGGTTGAGATTGGTAACAGAATCAGAGAAGTCTGAGAATATAAACTACTGGCAAGAATGGGGGGAAATGGGAACTTTTATATACTCATGGTCATTGTTCGAATTGCAAGCATGATTTTGGAGGGCAGTTTGCTGATATCTAGTAAATCCTTTGCTTCTACTCCCAGGAATGGATCCTATGGAATGTCTCCTGTAAAATTTAATGGCCTAGGGGCTTCCCTGATGGCGCAGTGGTTGGGAGTCCGCCTGCCGATGCAGGGGACACGGGTTCGTGCCCCGGTCCGGGAGGATCCCACATGCCGCGGAGCGGCTGGGCCCGTGAGCCGTGGCCGCTGAGCCTGCGTGTCTGGAGCTTGTGCTCCACAACGGGAGAGGCCACAACAGTGAGAGGCCCGCGTACCGCAAAAAAAAAAAAAAAAAAAAATTAGTGGCCTAGTCTCAGCCTTACTCTTCCTTGTCCTATCAGCAGCGTTTGACACAGTTGATCATTCTCTTCTTGGTGGAAGTTCTGGGGGGTGAAGTTGAAGGGGCTGAACAGTGACTGAAGAGTTAAGTCTTCTTTGCTAAGTTTGGTTTTGGAGGGGAGCAGGGAGGTAGGGGATTATCAGACAAGTGAGTTCGAGGGCTTTTTTAAAAAAAAAAAAAAAAGGGTGAGTGATTCCAGAACCTGTGGGTGATGGTTTAGCCCAGTGTTTTTCTTTCCCCAGCAGTTATAAGTCTAGATGCTGTAGTTTTAGAGGGGCCCGGGAGGTGAGGCTGAGTGGGGACAGAGGATGGGAAGGTTGAAGGACTCAGAGTGTGTGGACCTGGGCTGGGCAAGATTGGGAGTAGGTGGATTTTTAAAAATGTTATTGGAGGGCTTCCCTGGTGGCACAGTGGTTGAGAGTCCGCCTGCCGATGCAGGGGACACGGGTTTGTGCCCCGGTCCGCGAGGATCCCACATGCCGTGGAACGGCTGGACCCATGAGCCATGGCCGCTGAGCCTGCGCGTCCGGAGCCTGTGCTCCGCAACGGGAGAGGCCACAACAGTGAGAGGCCCGTGTACCGCAAAAAACAAAAACAAAAAACCAAAAAAACATGTTATTGGAGTAGAGTTGATTTACAATGTTTAGTTTAGTTTCAAGTGTACAGCAAAGTGATTCAGTTATACCTACATATATATCTCTTCTTTCTCATTTTCTTTTCCCGTATAGGTTATTCCTATATTACATATAGGAATAAAGAGTAGAGTTCCTTGTGCCAGACAGTAGGTCCTTGTTGGTTTGGAAGTGGGTGGTTTTAAAGGAAGCAGAACAGGCATGGCAGTGGGTCCCTTAAAGCGAGCGCCACCTCACCTCTTGTGTGTCCCTGACAGGGACATTCCGTGCTGCTCCTCCAAATATTACGTAATCCCACTAAATCCCCTCAACAGTCCGTTCCTGCACATAGATATGTAGGGAGGTACTTGCCTTACTTCAACAGGCAAAATAAGATACAAGAAGAGCTTATTAGAATCAATTCATTCTTCAGTAAGTTGCAACTTGCATAAATTGTAGGAATAATTTAACCGAGAAGTGAAGTTGCAGAGCAACTGCTTAAGCCAGATTTGGAGTATAAGGGTAATGACATCTGGTTTGAATGAATGCTGAGTTCTGTGATTATCTCAAGTGGGCTGTTTTACTTGTTTCTGTGTGCTTTTGTGCATAACATAAAGAACAGAAGTTTGATTTGGATGTGGAGGAAATGTACAGTAGACTTTGGGAACTATAGTGTGCTCTGTTGTGTCAGTTTAAAATTATGTATAAATAGCTGTGTGTGTAAAACATTCATATTGATGTAAGCACTGTGTCATCTATTCACAACTGATCTCTTTCTCCTAAAAAATATCAGCAAGTTACTATCTCCAATAATGATCTTTGTGCATGGGGTATCCTGTGTATTGTGTTAAGACTTATTTCTAAGTTTAAGCAGAGAGATTGCATTTCACTACCATACAGCAGGTGATCAATTTTATAATAATGTGAAGAAGCAGGAATAGAAGATAAAAGTGAATTGGATTCCCATAATGGTTTATACTAGGAATTATTTTCCATGAGGTAGATTATAATTTTTAAAAATTTTTATTGAAGTATAGTTGATTTACAGTGTTGTGTTGGTTTCAGATGTACAGCACAGTGATTCAGTTACACCTATATATATATCTGTTCATTTTCAGATTCTTTTCCCTTGTAGGTTATTAGAAAATATTGAGTAGAGTTCCCTGTGCTATACAGTAGGTCCTTGTTGATTATTTTATATATAGTAGTGTGTATATGTGAATACATTTTTTTTAGATTCCACATGTAAGTGGTATCATATGATATTTGTCTTTCTCTTACTTGCTTCACTTAGTATGATCATCTCTAGGTTCATCCGAGATTATTATTATTTTGTGTGCCAGTTTGTCAGTGTTTCATGATGTGATCATGATGGCAAAATTAGCATTAACATCCAAGTTAGCGAGGGGCGGGTAAGAGATTAGAAGGCAAAAAGTCACCCTTTTTTGAAAATTCTGGAAGGAATTTTTATTCTAATTATAATTTTTCAAATTAATAAAATATTAATATGTGATTTTATACTCATGGCCATCATTTTGTATCCATTGATTTGGTGTACAGGTTTATTCAAAGTTAACTTTGGATTGCAAGAAATTGTTAGCCTGTAGTTAAAACATCACTTGGAGACATTTCATATATGTTCTTCTGAAAGAAAACTTAGTATGTTATACAAACATTGGAATGCATTAAAGAAGGAATGATTGGCTACATTATCAAAGAATACTTCACTTTTTACAAGGGTTGATAACTTTACCACTTGAGTAATAACTGCTAGGAAGCTTATATTTATTTTCTCACTTAATCCATACAACCATCCAATGAAGTAGCTGCCATTAAAAGTCACATCTGACCCCATGATAAGCTAGTTTCAACAAAAGATAACTTCTTATCTATTCCCAATATTGAGGAAATCTCTAAGTAATGTGTGGAATATTAAGTAGCAAAGGCCTATCTTTTTAAGGGATAAATTAAATCATTTATGCAGAAATACTGACCAAGGTTTTAATGAGTATGACATGAATGTTAAATGTCCTAATTATGTAGAATATTCTGAGGTCAACTTATTTTTTCTGTTTCAACCTAAGGTTATCATTGTCTCCATCATTTGCTTCCAACAATTCTTAGATAATTTCTTTGTTGAATTCTGTTCTTTGGAGTGAAATAATAATAATATTTCTTTTTGTAATTATACAAGTATATTTATGTAATGGAAAGAGGTCTGAAACTTTGAATTGAAACTTTTCCTCCATTCTGTATAAGTTTTAAGGAATGTGTGTGTATGTGTG
The DNA here is from genome assembly GCF_949752795.1 of Hyperoodon ampullatus. Lineage (NCBI taxonomy): Eukaryota > Metazoa > Chordata > Mammalia > Artiodactyla > Ziphiidae > Hyperoodon > Hyperoodon ampullatus. The sequence goes on from NC_136916.1 coordinate 24,181,340, forward strand.
TGTGTATTTTTGTGCACATATATATGATTTTTATGACATTCTTCACAAATTATATCTTAATTGAGGCTGTAATAATTATTAAAGACAGAAATACTTCTGTCTATATGTTTGAACTCCAGTAGTATGTAATGTGGTCCATTGCACTTAGTAGGAGCTTATCAGTCCTGTCCAATCATTTTATGATCTATTCTTTTGTTTGTAGGAACAATTTAATTTGAACCCTATGTGATATATTAGTACAGATTCTTTCCTTTAAAAATCTCCAAGGGAGAGAACTCTACAGTCTTTTATTCTTAATAGTATGTGTAAGTGCTTCCATTTATAATTCAAGATTCTCTGTTGCCTCATTTCTTTAGCAAACTCTGTGTTAAAGAATCTTTTCCCGATAGGTCAAAGGCTGCTGCCTCACATTTTGTAATGGCCCAGTTCTCTGGTGAGCTGGGAGTAGCTGTGGATTGAACAGTCTTATTTATCTCTTTTTCCTCCAGAAACCCCATTAAAGTGATAGTAAAGGAATAACAAATACATAAACCAGCAACAGAAAGAATTGAAGAGGCACCAGCGCAGGAAGGAAATTTCACGTTTCTGGTGGCCTGAGAGCTGACGAAGGCTTGGTGACTGCTGATGCTTGGTAGGGGCGGCCGCAGCCCTGGACACACGTGCGGGCTGCAGCTGAGTGGGCCCTGGGCTCCCCCGCAGGCACCGGACTTTGGATTGAACGCCCGGTGGGTGGGAGTCCCGCGTGGGGCTGAGAAGCACAGGGTTGAACAGAATGCTTGTAATTGGAACACCTCCCAGGCTCTGTCTCCCCTACCCCTTTGGTACAACCAAGGACCGGAATCCACAGGCTCCTGCCTCAAGCTCATCTCTGAAGAAATGGGCAGAACTGACCGGGGAGAAGCAGGGAATCTAGTTTGGGAGTTTGCTTCACAGAGGGGAGTTGCTTAGTGCCCACTCTGAGTCAAAAACCTCTTTTCCAGGACATGAATCTCACTTTCAGGCTTTCTCTAGTGTCCAATTTAAGTATGATGCACGACTAAAGGCCACCAGTCACTCCAGGAGAGCCTTTGATACAGGAGAGAAAGAGGCAGATAAAAAAACAAAAAACCCCTAGGAATCAGAGGATCCAGGGCACAGAAGAGGAGAACATCCTCTAATTACTATAATGAGGGGTTTTGAAAAATGGCATCTGGTAAGAAAAATGTTTAGAAGAAAGGAACAACCAAAGAGCAAGAAAGAACCATTACAAATTAAGAACATGACTGATACAATGGATTCAGAGAAGGGTTGGTGGAAAGTGAGGTGAGCAAATGGCCAGAAAGAAGAACAAAATATCCTCTGTTTAAACTCTAGGATTATAAGGAATGTGACTTTCCTTTTACCCAGAGTGTGTTTGAGTGAAAGTGGCCTCACTGTTCATGGTAATTGTTCTCCCCATCTTTCAAATGAGCAGAAAGGCATGACACAGCCGACTTCTCCATGGACCTGTCTTTTCTATGTGGTGACAGGGAAGGAGAGGTAAGTGTGTCCATCTGACCCCAGCCCAGGTCTCAGTGTTCAGGATCTGCCTGAATGGGCAACTCGGATGGGTGACTTTGTGTTCCCCCAGACCAATGTCCATAGGAAGCGGTATCCTTGAGAAATGGTGAATTACTTTATGTTTACATGTGCTCAGTGCGGCTGGAAATCCACCAAGAGTGGTGGTTTCCCAAACTCTGAAAAAATGATGGTAATCTTCTGCCTTTCATTTGGAACTCCTATTATAGACAGTTCTCTAATAAAGCAGTTGTAGGATGTTGGGGTCATCTAAAATGTCTTCATAAAAAGAGTGTGTGTATGGAGGGGTGTTTCCTTTTTCTGAAACTCAAGTTCATGATGGCTTCCTTAGGTGAGATGTGGGTACCTCTCCAAAATGAGGTATGAAAATGAAAAATGTAACTGGGACTTTTAAAAAAGTGAAGTTGAATGTTTATATGTTATAACTGAGTAGAACGAAAACATGAGAACGTTGTAGAAAGATCCTGATTTTATTCTTTTTATGGACTTCCAGGAGATTCTCTCTATAAATTAAAGAAATGGGAAAATGATTACCAAGTTGTGGATACACTTTTATCCACCTAAAGTTGCAGATTTTTTCCAGTTTAATCATTTCTTTCTTGCTGTAAAGTTCACATTTACTATAGTTAGGTTGCGTGTTAAGTTTTCTGAGATTTAATGTGTGGATCATTTGAAGAAAAAGATCAGGACCATAGGGCAAGCAATTGGTTTACATTTGAGAGAGATTTTTCTTACATTCATACACCTTGATTTTGAGTCTTTGAAGAGAGATGTTCTGTAGTAAATTAAAATCCATCGTTTACAATTTTTTAGTTAGAAATTTATATGTGGAAAATTACAGATCAGCTTGTATTGCAATGAATTCTCAGGGCTTTCTGGGCAGTTTTTATTGTACTAGAATTTAACTGAATTGAATATTGTCTAAAACAAACCCATTGCTTGGGAATTGTAAATTCATCATGCATAGTTTTGTATATATGGCAGTACTTCTTGTCATAGATTTTTACATTTGAAAATTTAGAGTTTTGAGAACTAAATGTCCACTGAAATAGTTGTTCTAAAATTAGCACAGTTCCAGAGAACTGTTTTCTTTCTACTTTCTAACCTAAATTTCTAACCTACCTTTGTAGCTAAGATACGTTTTTCCATGGAGAGCCATTAGTCTAGATATTCTGTGGCAAATAAAAGCTTGCTTCAGAGCCTCATGCAAAAGCATATTAATGGATAGTTACAGGACCTTTGGAGTGCAGGGCCCCAAATATGTAAATTTCACAGCCATCTCCAGTGTTTTCTTGCTGTGACTCAGACTATTTAAATTTCAACACTGCACAATGTCTTCACAGGGTGCATACATATTTCAGAAATTCTAATTTAACTTTGATTACATGGATGTTAGAAACAACCCTTAAATGAAAAATTGAGTTTTCTTCTCATAGGGGATGTAGACATAAATTCTGTCAGTCACAGGACCATGTTTCCCTCGACTGTGCTAATTGTCATCCTTTTGGAGTAAAAAATGAAATGCATGTTTATTGGGTGCTGTTGTATATTTTGTCCTAATCTTGAAACTTTTTTTAAGCAGTCATTTTCATATTATCTCTTTCATGCCTACAATTTAAATGGTTGATTTCTCTGTTTGCAAAAGCTTTGAGAATCATAGATCGTAGTGGAGAGACTCCTTGTAAGTTTGGCATCTGCAAACTCGAGTTTGAGGCTGGCTCTGCCCTTGTTTTTCCAATGAACTTGGGCGAAAGTTAGTTAAGAACAGCCACCTCATATCATTATTAGGATGATCCAAAGATACAAAGTAAATTTAAAGGCTTTGTGAAGTGAAAGATAAATACAAATTTTAATTAATTTATCTAGTATTCCATTGCTTTGGTCTTCTCAGTCACCTTAGGCAAGTGGGAGAGCTGTCTTAGTCCATTCGGGCTGCTGTAACAAAAATACTGGTTTGCTTGTAAACAGTGGCAATTTATTTCCCACAGTTCTGGAGGCTGGATCCAAGTCCAAGATCAAGATACAGGCAGACCCCATGTCTGGTGAGGACCAGCCTCCTGGTTCATAGACAGACATCTCGCTGCGTCCTCACATGGAAGAAGGGGCGAGGAGGGTCTCTGTTAGGAGGTTACTAATCCCACTTATGAGGGCTTCAGTCTCATGAACTTATTTAATTCTAATCACGTCCCCAAGGTCCCACCTCCTAACGCAGTTACATTGGGCATTAGGATTCCACAAATGAATTTTGGAGGTGACACAAACATTCAGTCCATAGAAATGGGTGTAGCATTGAAAAATATTTGCTACACTTGCTAATGATGGCAAATAACATTTTCCAATCCCAATAACACAGTTTTTGCCCCAAATATATGCATTTCCTTATAAGTATGTATGTAGAAGATGGTATTTTATTTGAGGAAAAAAATCCCGAGTAGTAAGAGATGTTGAAGAGGTGGGTTGCTCTTTGCTAAGTGGGTCCAGGTCTAGGACATTGTTGTCCCACCCAAAGCTGGGCTTTCCAACTTTGCCCGAATCCCTTTCGTCTTGCTTGAATCCCTTCCATTTTGATGTTTCTCTTGGTCTTATGATCAGTAATGGGTGATGGTGGGAGATATTGACTGAGCTGCAGGTTAGTGATTGAAACAGCAGGTTGCTGCCACTGATCCCTAAGCTGTTGGCAGTTCTGCCAAAGCATGTTGAAAGTTTCCATCTTCAGTTTGTGGGAATCAATAAAAACTATCTGGTGAGAATGTGTAATAACTCAGTATATACTTATAACAAAACTAGAGTTGTTATTTATTAATTGCATAGATGTGCCAGGTATGGCTATATTTTTCTGACAGGTGTATCTTCTTTAATTCTTATAGCATCCCACAAGCAAAATGCTGTAACACTAGAGGAAAGAGTCGAAGAGAAATTGGGTGAATTACTCAAAGTCATGTAGCCAGTGATGGCAGAGCCCAGCTCAGAGTCCAGGTCTTCACCACACCGTGAGCTTGCTTTTCCCACCACCGGTGTGGCCTCTTTCCCTTGGGTAATAACTCTGTTCCTTTAGGTTTGAGCTAGAAATGGTTGCATCTTGCTTTGAAAGAACCTAAACAATCTATGAACTGCTTGAGTCTTGAACCTTTCACAGAGGCTATGTATTGAATGTGGTACCTTGGGCAGTGCTCCTGGGTCCTCTGGTCTTCATGGGATGTGAAGGTCAGTATCACAGTGGGTAGATGGGAGTCTGGGCCAGTGTGCTGTTCTCATGTGGCTGAGGTGGTGAATCCTGTGATGCCCTGAGAAGGCTTGGGGCCTCTCCCAGGGGTGGCTGTAACCTTAGCTTTGGGACATCTGTAGCCTGGGATCTATGGCAAGAAGTTACATTTTTCTCAAGTCTTGGGTTTGAAGCACTTGTAGAATGCTGGCTTCCAAAGGCCGATATTTCTTTTGCAAAAGATGTCTCAAATGCAGTGCTCTCACTGCTGTTCGGGGCCCCAGACAGTGGCCTCTACCTTGGCTTCTCTGCCGTTAGCTTCCTTTGTTTCCCTTCAAGCCTTTATGCTATTTTCAGATTCATCTTATACAGAGGTTTCCTGTTTATTAAACGTGTGTGCTGGCTTTCTGGGCTGTCCACCGTTTTATTCCATGATTTCCCAATGCTCTGTGCTCAGGCCGGGCCGTGTGTCCAAGGGCTGCACTTTCTCCATTTCCTCCCTCCATCACTCTCATTAGCATATGCTGTTCCTCTCAGCCTGCAAATCCCTTCTTCCTCTTCTCTGCCTGTATAATAAATCTTTATATAATTCAGAGCCTGGCTTTATTTTCCCACCTGGAAATAAATAAAGCACCCTCATGGAGCTGTTTCTTCTTGGAACCTCCTAAATTCTGTGCTTTGGAATATTTTCTAGGCTTTTTCAAAATAATTTGTTTCTTAATGGTTAATTAATTAATTTTCTTTTTTCGGGCTGTGCCGCACGGCATGCGGGATCTTAGTTCCCTGACGAGGGCTTGAACCCTCCCCCCCTGCATTGGAAGCGCGGAGTCCTAACCACTGGACTGTCAGGGAAGTCCCTCTTCTTTGTTGTTTACAGAAGTTTCTGAACAGATGATAAGACTTCAGGGCTTCACATTCTTTCATCTCCTTGGTGCCCAGCAAAATCTAGGCACGTGGTAGGTGTGAAGTCACCCACTGCTGACAGATTTGTTGTTGCCATTTTAGTACTTCATTTAAGCGCGGCATTTAAAACGAAGAAAAGTCATGAAAGAACACATGTGTACAGAACAGTGCTGGGATTTTAACATGTTGAAAGCTCCACTGATTTGTTGAAGTGTGGTTTTTTTTTCTCTCCTTTGTCTCACCAGCAATCAAAGAGAAGTACACGGACTGGACAGAATTTCTCATTCGTGATTTGACTGGTTCCCGGACGGCCCCAGCCAGCCTCCTAGAAGGTGTATGTATTGTTATCCAGCTATTCTCTGTCTGAAGCAGCACAGTTACATGAGCTCACACCTAACAGCACCTTTGCATATATCCTTCTGCGGGTACATGCGTCCACACGGATATCGGTGTCCAAATAGCATAACTTCCTGTCTTTTCCCAAATTACTTAGGTTACTGATTCTAATGGCACTGAAGAATCTTCACCTTTGGCCCAATCAATAAGTGGAAAATTTGCTTTTATATGAACACATTTTAAAATAATAACATGTTAGGATAGGTATCCACTATCCTATATCTTATCTTATCTTATGTTAGTGAATGTATATAAAATCCTGTAGAATAACTGTTTTGTAGAGGTGATGACTAAGCATATATGTGCTGGGGTGTAGTCTCAAAGTGTATTGATAAATGGTTCCATTAACTATTGTATTCCGAGGCATTATGCCGAAATTTAAACATACACGTTAAGTAATAGAAATGGCTAACCATATTTAAATGTGGTTAAGGTCATTTTAAGGTACTGAAGTAAAAACAGTTTAATCTGCAATCTTGATGGTAATATGAAAATAATTTTATCATAAAACATTTTAATATTTACATTCTAGAACAGGAAGAGAAATGTACTGTTATAAATAATTATTAAGTCACCAAATCGTTTTGAAGAATGCCCCTGATAAAGGGGAGACCACAATGAATGACCAAGAATACAGTGTGGATTTTGACAATCTCATTATTCTCTTAACATTAACCGTAAATTTCTCACCTGTCATAAACGCTATTGATATTTTGGAACACCACGGTATAATATACAGTCATCTGGTTTTGTTTTGTGATGATTTTTGCCTAATGTAGTTTTGTATCTCAGTGGCTACTACTTTAATTGTTTGGTTGACAAATCACAATGATGATTGTTCACCCTTTCAAAAGAACAAATTGTTTTACTCTGTTAAATTTTTTTAAACATATTTGCCTGCAAGGCTGGCTGAACAAACACCCTTTTCCTATGCAAACATGTGCTAAGAAGGTTGCTTAAATGGGGCAGGTGTTATATATATTTTGTAAACCAACTATGGGGTTAAGTGTCCAAATTACACAATAGTCTAATTTAGCTGATTATTAATGTGTATTAGGCATTCATCAAAAATGTCCTCTACACATATTCATGCATTACTCACGTAATCAAAGTACGAGAGTGTCCTGATTATGACAGCGGGGCCGTCGTAAGATAAACGTCTGCTGAGTCAAGGTATAAATTGATCGCCCCATATCAGATGTGTCCGTCTATGGGAAGAGCAGACATTTCGCTACCGCATGTTTTCTAGCTCGAGGCAAATTTGGTGTAACGCTTCTTAAAAGCACCCTCGTTCCTCACAAATGCAGTTTTATCTGGGAAGGGTGATTTGTTTGGTGAGAACTTAGCACAAACTGTCATTTTCTATTTACTTGTGGCTTTGTTGTTGGATACGGAGTCGGGTATAGTGGATGTGTGCGCGGGAGGGGAGGGGAGGGAAGGGCGGGGGCAGTGGGGTGGAGGGAAACACCAGACTGTTTGCCAGTAGCTTGGATGATGGTGTGAAAAAATATTATCTTCTGCTGTCATCTGTTTCCATGAGAACCTTAAAATAAAGTTTAAAATAAGGAGTTTTGCTTCTGTTTAAACAGCCTCTGCGAGGGAAAGGCCCTATAGACCTCATTACAGTTGATTCCTTAATAGAGCTCCAGGATTCTCAGAGCCCTTTTCAGTACTGGATAGTTAGTGTGATTGAGAATGTTGGAGGAAGATTACGCCTTCGCTATGTGGGATTGGAGGACACTGAATCCTATGACCAGTGGTTGTTTTACTTGGATTACAGACTTCGACCAGTTGGTTGGTGTCAAGAGAATAAATACAGAATGGACCCACCTTCAGGTAAGGGCCAGAGCTTTGGCTGCTCTCAAGCGTTTTAGAAAGAGATGTGATTATTTTCCTGGATGTCTCTCTGGAAAATGTATTAGCTCTGTGGTGTCTTTTACATCTGTACTTGTGGATATGAAGCATTTTAACTTCAAATACTTTGTGGAGCAAATAGAACCCAAGACTTCTATGAATAGCGTTCAAAAATGAGAAAGCAGAGCTGGAGGCTGTGGAGAAGTTGATCTGGTTCCTTTGGAATCAATGGTTTGGAAATGAAACACACACTAGAGTGGGGCTTGGTGATATTCTCTATTTTTCTTTAGGAATTTGATAGTCTTGCGAGTAGGTTCTAAAGTCTTTGTACTTCTGCCCGTCCACCCATCCACTCACCCAGCCATCCATCATCCATCCACCCACCCATCCATCCATCCATCCATCCATCCATCCATCTGAATATCCAAACCAAATGCTTATCATTATGTTATCTGTCCTGACCTGGAAATAGCAAAGAGAAAATCATCATGCTCTTTTTCCTGGCATATCATAGATTTTTAAGTAGCTTCAAATACCTTGTCAGATGACTTTCCAGAGACTTAATTGGGTAGAAGAGTGCATTATTCTTCCTGACATACCTAACTGGGCAAAGATCTCAATGTTTATGAAAGAACCATTCTTGAATGTTTACTACATGCCAGGTGATTTTACATCTGCTCTGATGTTTATTTTGATTCCAAAAAACCATTTCATGTGACTGTTTCCTTTTACAGCAGAGAAAATTTGAGACTGAGTTTAAGCTACTCGTCCAAGATCACCCAGTTTGTAGGAGGAACGTGCTGTAATTCAAATTCCTGGGTCCCCTCCCTCTTCCATCCAATTCCCCCTGCTGCCTCTGACTGGCCTTACAAACCTTTCGATATGTAGCTTCAGAACAAAAATGTTGTATTCTTGTGGAATTAAAGATGCCAAGGAAGGAATACTCCTTTCTTCCCAAATTTGCTGATTTTCATTCTGGTCAATTTCACAGGTTTATTGGAAGCAAAGACTTGGCTCTTTCCTTCATTAAAATTGCCAGAGGTTTTTTTTCCTCCCATCTTAGTTGCCAGTGTTAGTCTTGAAGACATGAAGCTGAGGCGTTATATTTCCCTTTTCCGTCAGTCAAGGGCTTTAATTGAAAAAACGTCTTGGTTCTGTGTGTCATGTGTTTGCATTTCAGTTGAATTTGACAGGCATATAGACATAGAACATGGTATTTTATTAGTATTATTGTTGTCAACGTTTTGAGAAGCAGCCAGGAAATCCATTTATACCCTGAGTAATGTGGGGATATGATTACAAACGAAGGGCCTGTCAGTTTTGTGAGAAGAGATCTAAGCTCACGTTTGCCTTGGGATTCATAACCTAGCAGGAGAAATTTACTCTGTGCAGAAAGTTGGGTGTATAAGTCTTAGCTCAGTATCTAATTGCTTTATAAATTTTAAGAAAAATATATTTGCCAGTGTAAAAATTTATAGCAAAGCAAAGGATTACTACTGGCTCTTAGGTTCTGTGCAATGTGCCCTTCCTATGACATCGTGGACTCGTACTCAGCAGCCAGAATGGAAGGTGTCCCTGCAGAAACTAAGGAAATATTTCCATAGGAGAGTTCTCTCTCTTCCTTTAGATAATTTGATGTCTTTATAAGACAAGAATAAATTGTGTTTACTCACCTTAGTAATTTTCTGGAATTGTCCATTTCACTGAAGCGTTAAAGACTTTGGAAAAGGCATTCATCATCAAGAAGTTATCTTCCCAACATTTAAATTGTCGGCAGCTAAACTTAGTTTGGGGTACTGTAGGTTTAAAATGGATCTTGGTCAGACCAAACACATCAGGAGACTTTTTGTTTCAAGCAATAAGTCCTGATGGCAATGGCAAAAAAAAAAATTGTCTGCAGGAAAGGCTATGGGTGGGAAGAGGAAATTAAAAGGTGAAAGGACACCCCCAAATGTGACTCTTAGTTCTTCAGATGCAGTAGTTACAAGATGAACACTGAATTCTCCTCCTACCTGATTCAGCAGAGCAACACCCGGGAAGGCAATTAATCACCCAGGTTTTACACACAGGAACAGAACCCAATCCTTTGCGTAAATTAATTTCAGAACCCAGTGTGACTTGTTAAACTTAGATGATAGGGCTCTTTCCTTGAATGAAATCTAGGTGGGAGTAAAATTTCACACTTGCATAGAAAATACTAGGCTGTTTTTTCTTATTCCCAAACACGCTTAAGTAAATGAAAAGTGTTCATCATTGACTGGTGCTGGAAGGGTTGGGGAGGAGAGCAGGCAAGAGAGACTTTGGGTATAGAGTCGTCCCTCGGTATCCACGGGGGATTGGTCCCAGGACCCTGAGGATACCAAAATCCAGGGATGCTCAAGTCCTTTGTATAAAACAGCACAGTACAGTTGGCCTTCTGCATCTGAGGGTTGGAGGTGTTCTGCACCTGTGCTTTCCCCTTCCCAGGTTCCACGTTCGCGGGCTCCTCCATCTGTGGTTTCTTCCATCCACGGGTTCCACCCACTGCAGGTGGAATATTCAGGACCTGTGGGCCGGGAGGGCTGACTGGACTTTGAGAGTGAGGCCGTGCCAGGTCAGCCTACTCTCGATGCCCTCTTCGCTGTGCTGACATCAACACCTTTGCTGAAAGTAATCATAGCTCCTCCTTTCCTTTCCTTATTCTTTCTACTTCTTGCAGGACACAGTATTTCTCAAATGTTTGGTGCGAATAGAGGTATAGAAATAGGTGACAGAAAGTAGTTGGCTAGTCAGTCTTCAAACACTAGAGGAGAAGGTGCTGGCTTTTATGCTGTCCGCCAGCGAGAAGCCTGCATCCCATCTTTGGATGGAATCAGAGGACACGGGGTGGGGGAATGGGAGGTTAGAAAGAGGGGCAAAGCCACCTTGCCCCACTCGACCCACCATCAGGATTAAAGTGCTGCTGGGGTAGGTGGAGTCCAGCTTCAGTGAAGACCAGGTGAGGGAATGGAAGAGGGTAAAATGCCAATAATCATGGGAGGGGCAGTGGCTTCCCGTGGTCCTTAGTGATTCAGGCGTTATCAGGACAGGACTGGGAATCCACGGGTGCCTTTTCTTCAGTGCTGAATGGAAGGCAAATCATGATTAGACAGACCTGGAGCTGCTTTTCCAGCTGTGTACCCCTAACGCCTCCCCTCATTTATTTATTTTCCTGTCCTGTGGCCTTCTCTGTGTTCCTCGAGCTTTCTATGCATGTCCCCTCTTTTGGAATGCTGCTTTACCACGCCCCCACTTCATCCAGACCTTGGATGAGAGGATTTCACTCACCGCTGAAACTGAAAGTGCGGGACTCATTCTCTGCTGTGTTCCCTGACACCCTCCCCAGCACATAGTAGGTGCTCAGTAAATATGTGTTGAGTGAGTTGACTGAATAAAAACTCAGGTGTGTCTAGACAGAAGGAAGGAACCAGCCAAGTCCACCTTCCAGGAGCCAAATAATTGATGGGGATTTGGAAGCCAATTTGGAGGTGAGAGCCCAGGTGGAGGCACCTCCACACAAGGAGGACTGTACTGTCCTCTTTCCCCTGAAGTGTTAGGGGGGCTTCTGAGCAAGTAGAGATGTGATCTCTTGTTTAGCACCCAGGACGGCTCCAGGATATAAGATGCACGGGAATGTTGTCTGTGGGGTTCAGGATGAGAATTTCTTCCTTTAAAAGGGTCCGTGTATGAACAGAGCTTGAGAAACCCAACAGAGTGGAAGGAACATGGGCTTGGAGTCAGGGTTCAAGTCAGCCTCTCTTTCTACTTCTGTCACTGGCTACAGAGCTTCTGGGCAAGTTACTCTACTTTGAACCTCAGTTTTTACATCTGTAAAATGGGGATAATCATACATTTGCTGTGCTGTTAAGTGTTACTCAGGTGATTGGTATTTTCTAAATATTCAATCTGTGATCAGAGTTTTAAGATTATATTTGATCTTCTAAGAAATTTAAGTAGGTCATTGAGGTCAGGGGTCATTTAGAGGCCCCACCTGCTTTCATATTTTTGGATGTTTAGAAAGCAAGGTAGAACCTGACATGGTTTTGCAGAAACTAAAGAGATGAAACTTTTTGAAGTTTAAGAAAAATCCTTATCTCTATATTCTTTTGTATATTTTTTCCCTTCATAACCTTTATGTCAACCATTTTCCCCCCCTTTCTTTCTATTTTAGGTAGTTTCTAGAGCCAGAAGTTTCTAATCATCTAATTCAGATGCTTCTTACTTGAACTATTTCTCATTCAAAAAGAGTTGTTGTTGTTTGTTTTAGCTCAGGCTACCTTAACGAAATACCATTGATGGGGGAGGGGGCTTGAAAAACACAAATCCACGGTTCTGGAGGATTGAAGTCCAAGATTAGGGCATCAGCATGGTTGAGTACTGGTGAGGGCTCTCTTTGTGATTTGTAGATGGCCACCTTCTTGCCGGGTCCTCAGCTGGCCTCTTCTTTTTTTCTTTTTTTTTTTTTTTTTTAAATCTTTTGGCCATGCTGCACAGCATGTGGAATCTTATTCCCTGATCAGAGATCGAACCCATGTGCCTTGCATTGGAAGCATGGAGCCTTAACCACTAGACCACCAGGGAAGTCTCCCAGCCTCCTCTTTATGTGCGCATGGAGATGTATATATCTATATCTGTATCTGTATCTATATCTATGGGGTATTGAGAGAGAGCAAGCATGCACTTGAAAGAGAGCTCTTTGGTGTTTCCTTTTACTAGGGCACTAATCCCATCATGGGGGTCCCACCCTCATGACCCCATCTAAACCTAATTACTTCCCAGAGTACCATGGCATTGAGAGATTAGGGCTTCAACATACTAATTTTGGAAGGACACAAGCATTCAGTCCATAGCACTTCCCAGTGTCTATTAAGAAGCATAGATGAGCCTTTCCTTACTGGTCAGAGCCTGGTGGAGAAGGGAGGAGAGGAGGGTGTGAGGTGCATGAATAAAGGGGATCACCCCTCCAGGCCTTCGATCACCCGAGGCTGAGAGATGATGATTTTGCTCACTCCTCTTCCTGCCACACTCTCTGTGAGATGGACTGCCAACATGCACAGAGGGGGACACCTCGTTTTCACTCAGGCTTCTAGTTAAAGATGAATCAGGACAGGTTTTAATTGCTTATTACTTCCCACCGACAGAAATTGACATGATACACTCTACTAAATTACCTGCAACACGATCACTTTAAGAACCTGTTTTATGTTCTTTTAATGGTGCTATTTATTGTCCATAAACTTGCTGGCATAACCAAGTGCCTCTCTGTCTAATGAAACACACACATGGACTGTTGTTCTCTGCTTATTGAAACTAGGAGGTGTTTAGCTTCTGCAGGTGGTTGAGCGTACTGACAAAACTGCAGTTGCTTTTCACCTTTGAAGACAAGGAGTATGCCCTGCCGTGGGGTTAAATTCCATATTAGGATTCAACACCCGCAGCACGAAGACAAAGAATCTTAAGATTGTAGGACAGAGATAAAAGTCCCGTGAGACTTCCTGGGGGTCCTCACTCATTCAGGCTGCTGTAACACAACACCACAGACTGGGTGGCTTGTAAACAGCAGGCGTTGATTTCTTACAGTTCTGGAGGCTGGATGTCCAAGATCAAGGTAACAGCAGATTCAGTGTCCGTTGAGGACCCACTTCCTGGTTCATAGACAGCGTCTTCTCACTGTGTCCTCACCTGGAGGAAGGGGCGAGGGAGTTCTCTGGGGTCTCTTTTATAAGCACTGTAATCTCATCATAGGGGCTCCATCCTCGTGACCTCATCACCTCTCAAAGGCCCCACCTCTTAATGCCATCACCTTAGATGTTTCAACATATGAATTTTGGGGGAGGAGGGCATATTCAGATCCAAGCACCAGGCTTCTTAGGCTACTTGTCTTTGGTTTGGTGGAACAGACGTGGCATCAGGTGGATGCAGCCTTCTAGGATGATGTGGCTGGTCCAGTCCTGCTCTGCCAGTGTGTGTGAGTCCAGGTGTCAGGAGAGGCTGTGAGCATCCCTCTGGGGGCTGCCTGTCTCCTCGCTCAGTTCTGAGTTTGGAGCTGACCATGTTGGGTTTTCATGGCTCTGGCCTTGGGTAATTTTTAAGCCATTCATCTTTTACCCTCTTCTCTGCCTCAGGGGCTCCCCTTCCCCCCCCCCCAGAGACCTCAGTTCTAGACTGTGGGAGCTCGCTCACCAACACTTCCTCTTCCCTTTTTCTGTCCCCTGTATGTCTGCAGACCCTTCCTTTGACCTTGTCTTTGGAGGTCACCATCCTTTTCCATGACTTGGTTCTCCTTTTACTACCATGTCGAGCTTGAACTCCCCATCGACCTGCTTCCAGAACCCTGGAAGAGTGGATTTGTTTCTGTTCTACTGAGGAAGTCCAGGGTCTTGTTTATTGTTTCCCTCCTGACCCCATCTTGAACTGCTGCCCTTGGTGTCCTCTGGGCTTTGCTTCCTAGAATCCTGAATTGCCTTCCCTTTTCACCCAGACTTTGATGCAGTGCCCCTGAGCTGAACCACTGGTATATTCCAGGGAATCTGCCTCACCGTCTCGGGACAATTTGTAGGGCTCCATGAATTGGTCCTTATTCCTCCTTTGTGGGACTCTGTGATAAGCGGTTTCTCCCTCAGGACCCCCCCACCCCGTCCCGTGGAGGTTGGAGGGACCATTCATTCATTCTCTGTAGAGGTGTTTGTTGGGGAGACCTCACTGTGTTCCCCCAAACATGTACACCAAGAAGAATTACAGGCTATTTTGTCTCTGATAGAGAAACGCCAAATTGGGGAAAAAAATTCTGCAGCGGTGTAAGAGCATAAATAAAAGGCTAGAAAGAATTACAGACACTATACACAAGTAGAGCCTATCTTGTCATTAATTGTCCTTTATGTGACTTTGTGTGTCTGACAACGAGGGACGGTGGGCAGGGCATTGATACCTTGACTCCTTCTGACAGCATCTCTCACCTAACCATAATTGTGATAGTCTGAAAAGACTAAGTAAACTGCTGAAACACAGGTGCTTCAAGCTCAAGGTGAGTTCAGAAGCTATGATCATCAAAATATATAGCCGCCTGCTAAAAAGCAGACATGCAAGAAATTAAAAATATAGCCCCAAAGGCTTAATGTTGCCTTTTAACTGTGCTTAAATTCATATTCATATCCCAGCTGTCTGTCTGAAGTAGCCTGGGTTGATATAGGGAAGATATAAACATATCTACTCCAAGTGAGTGCTTCTGCAAATCCTATTTTGATAAGGTCTTAAATCTGTTGAGATCAGATCATAAAATTCCCCTGCAGTTTCAGCAGTCGGTAAAAACAGTGCTCAACGATTTTGTTCTTTTAATTTTGTATTCAGACAGTGTAACCACCTTTCGTAAATCCCTTCCCCCCACTGCCTGGGGGAAAACATGGGCAACGTGATGTGTTAGCAACATTTCAAGTGTAAATATTAGACTTGGTTGGTAAATTTTTTTTTTTTTTTTTTTTTTTTTTTTTTTTTTTTTTGTGGTATGCGGGCCTCTCACTGTTGTGGCCTCTCCCGTTGCGGAGCACAGGCTCCGGACACGCAGGCTCAGCAGCCATGGCTCACGGGCCCAGCCGCTCCGCGGCATATGGGATCCTCCCAGACCGGGGCACGAACCCGTATCCCCTGCATCGGCAGGCGGACTCCCAACCACTGCGCCACCAGGGAGGCCCGGTTGGTAAATTTTAATTTACCTTTTCATAATTTCCTGACTTAAACGCGGACTATTTTTAGCATATGAGAGCTTAGAGATTTAGTGAAAAATAGACTGTAATAACTGAAAACACCAGACAAGAGTCTTTTCTAGTTTGGAAATTTATCAGATAATAAGTTCTTCATCCATGGATATTACTTCCCAGGTGATGGAATGGAATTCGGGGCAGTGGATGGATGAAGTGTGGTTAATGTGATTTATACTATTAAATTATGCCCAGAATGCATGCATATATTCCCTGAAGAAGAGCCCTGCTTAAGTTTATTCTTCATTTCTGATCGCAGAATCCCAAATTGCTATTTAATTTCAGGAAATCTCTTTAGCAGGTGGCCTTTTATGGCGGGCAGGGTGTGAATTCTTAGGGTTGCTGCGCCTGCCAAGTTATTATGAAATCCTGAGAAGATAAAATCCGAGAAAGAACCACCCAGTAGAACATTTCAGCCCTTAAACTCTTATGTGATTTGCTGTTGATACAGAAATCTATCATTTGAAGATGGACTCAGAGTGGAAATGTGCTCTGGAGAAATCCCTTATTGATGCTGCTAACTTTCCTCTTCCAATGGAAGTGTTTAAGGTAAGACGTGGATTCATAGCAGTTTTTCTCCTCTTTTCGAGAATAAACTGTAAAAAGTTGCCCATATCAAATTATTTCCCACTATTTAAAAAGCTACCTTCTTGGCCGGTGTTCATTTAAAATGTTTAAAATGTTATCTGTTCCATTTTGCTCTGTTTTGTAATCCTCCCAAATACCCATATTCCAAGATAATGCTTAAAATCTTTTATCAAGTAATTAATAAGGATATTATAAGGTAATTTGAATCTTATTAAATTTTTTTTCAGGTTTACATTTTTTTTCTCCATCTTATATTATTATGGAAATCTCATTTTCACCCTCTCACTGCTTAACAAAGAAACTAAAGAAAATGGAGCAAGTCTAATTTTGGTATTTGCTCGGTAAAGATGATAGAAAATGATGCTTCTCTTGCTGGCTTGAGAAACTCATATGAGTATCTGTTGGGTAGTAGGCCTTCCTCTAATAGACAATGAAAGAAATGTACCATGACTGAAATAGGTCACCTAGTTCTTAAAACTCTTAAAAATTATGCTTAAAATTTATATGATGTGTAGAATATTAAGTTCTGGGCAGGAGTGATCTCTCTAGCAAGAGGGACCCATAAAACGGTCTCTTCCTATTTGGAGCTCGAGTAGGTGGGAAACAGCTCTACATGGACCGTTTCCTGGGAGACTTGTGGATGGGCTCGTGGTGGGCTGACGTAAACCTGATTTTCAGTTCCTAGCGGGCACATTTCTGCAGGGCCGTAGAAGTTTCATGTGGAAAATGAAATTAAAACGGTGTCTAGGTACCGCCTGCAGCAGGAGTGTGTGAGGCTCGGACTGGGGCGCTGGCTTCCTGGATTTTATTTACGGGGAAGTCCTCGCTCAGAACCTTAACCTAGCAGGGTGAATCACCGATACTCTTGTTCCGCACTTTTCTCATTGGCAACATTGGACTTAAGACCTCTTCTGAAAATAATTATTAAATTATTATTAGCAGTAATAATCACACTGATCATGCAACATTATCTTGGGCTTTTTATTTTTTGCTAACTGACCAGATAACTTCTTTTTCCTCCTCCTTTCCTGCAAAAAATAAAATAAAATAAAAATAAAAATTAAGAAAAAGAGCATTTACTCTTCCGTGAACTGGCTCCACTGCCTCTTCGGAAGCCAGCCCACCACGCTTGTCACTCGTTTGACCTCTACAGCTGGTGTCCACTGTCTTTTCCCAGTGGCCTTGGTGATATTAAAAAAACACCTTTATTGAAGTAGAGTTGAGTTACAATGTTGTATAAGTCTCAGGTGTGCAGCAAAGTGATTCAGTTATACATATATATGTGTGTGTGTGTATATATGTATTCTTTTTCAGATTCTTCTCCATTATAGGTTATTACAAGATACTGAGTATAGTTCTCTGTGCTATACAGTAGGGCCTTGTTGTTGTTTATCTATTAGATATATAGTCGTATGTATCTGTCAATCCCAAACTCCTAATTTATCCCTCCCCCACTTTCCCCTTTGGTAACCGTAAGTTTGTTTTTGATGCCTGTGAGTCTATTTCTGTTTTGTAAATAAATTCGTTTGTATCACTTTTTTAGATTCCACGTATAAGTGATATCATACGATATTTGTCTTTGTCTGACTTACTTCACTTAGTATGATCATCTCTAGGCCCATCCATGTTGCTGCAGATGGCATTTCATTCTTTTTTATGGCTGAGTAGTGTTGTGTGTGTGTATACACCACACCTCTATCCATTCATCTCTTGATGGACAGTTAGGTTGTTTCCCTTAGTGATATTTTAAATGTATAAATCTGATCATGTTCCTTGCCCTTGAGAAAATAAATTTTATTTCAAAATAGAGTATCAATATATATATTTTGGAATATATTATACACATACATTTGAAATATACATGTGAGGAGTTCACAGAGTGATATAGTGGAAATACAAATCCCTCCTGTCCCCTGTCTAGACACAGGAAGTTGCGGGTCCGTTAGCATCCCTCCACCTGACCTTTCCCCATCCTCTTTCCTGGCTCTGGGTAACCAGCTCCCTAACTTTGGTGTTAACCATTTCCTTGCTTCTCCTTGTATTATTGCTACCTATGTATGTTTTCCTTAATATTACACAACTTACTTCTGACAACACGAGAAACAAGACTAGCCCTGATTGTTTCAGGAGAGGGCGTTTTCCTGTTCTCCAGAGTGGAGGATGGCTGGACAGTGCCTGGGTCCTAAGCCGGCCTCGCTTTCCCACAGAGTTTGCAGGGCAGTTGAGTAGGCACAGTCCTGAGCTAATCTTAGGGAATTAGTTGGGTCATCAGCCAAACTGCAGCTTGAACTCCAGGTACCGGACCTCCCTTAGAAATGCGGACGGGTCTGGCTCCGGTTCTCAGAACAGGCCCAGCACAGCATTTCTGTGCAGTGACTTGAATGTTCTCTTCTGCTCCAGGCAGCGGGACCTCGAGGGGTCCCTGGGACCTTGTTCAGAGTGTGGTCAGGACAAGCCAGGTGCCGTTAACAGTCTGGGTCCGGCTTACTTTGGCATTTTGTCCTCAGCTTACAAAGATGATAAAACAAAGCAAAGCGTCTTAGTGCTGGCAGCCTGCTCGCCTCTCACCTCGAGTGACTGAAAGAATCCTGATTCTGTCCTCAGGCTTCCCTGATAGTTTGGGTATAGAATTCTAGATCTGCTGTCACTTTTCTCAAGAATTTGGAGGTATTGCTCCATTTTTCCTTTTCTCCTCGGGCATCTTATATTCTCCTTTTCTCCACTGTTGTGAAATTTCACGATGATAGGCCTTTGCAGGTGTCTGTTTCCATCCAGAACGCAGGGTTCCCCGGGTGTCTGCAACTCATACCTTTAATTTTGGGGATGCTTCTTCTAAAATGACGTCTTCCACCTCTCTTCTTCCACCTGTCTTCTTCATCTGTGACCAGGTGGTAGTCCTGGGCTGGCTATGTAATTTTTTCTTCTTCTTTTCATTTCAGGTTTTCATTTTCTCCTCTGTTTTTGCTCTACTGTCAGAGGTTTTCTCCACTCATTTGTGCTGTTGTGTTTTTATGAGCACTTGTCTGGCGCTTTTTCTCTGAATGCTGCTCTGTTTATGGCCTCCTCTTCTTGCAGCCTGGAAGCATGACTTTATCTTGTTGGAAGTATTGATTTTTTACAGTTTTCTTTTCCCAGAGTAGTTTGTTTCCTCCATGTTGCTTTTGGTTTCTAACCTTCTTGCTAGAGGCTTTCCTTGGGTATCTGAGAATCCTTGACTTGTGCGCTCTTGAGTAAGAGGGAGATTCGAAAGCTGCGGGCAGGACTGGTCCACGTAGGGGGACCTTCTTTGTATGGAGGCTACTTCTTTGTATGATGGTTTTTCCTCTTTAGCTGATTTCCAAGGAGGAGAATTTCAACTTCCAACCTGGGGTTCAAGGTCGAGCTGCCCGCGTTCTAGGAGCTGAGTGGCAAGAAGAGAGCCTGGGGTTTCCGTGCTGAGTTTGTATTTTCCTGCATCCACAGACCAGGGACCACCTGCTTCATCCTCTTCTGAGGAAACTGGAGGACCACTGGTCTGTAGAGTCAGGGAAGGGAGGATACCTGGGGTCCAACCGCTTCCTAGACAGTTCCCCACGCATCTTATTCTATCACCTCCCACTCACCCCCAGTTTCAGACATACCTGCTGTTACCGGTTTCTGAGCCTCCTGAAGGTCCTGCCCCGTTCATTAGGCTGGGTCTCAGCTTTTCTGTAGGAGGCTTGGGACTTGGCTCTGTTGAATATGTTAAATTAGTTGCTTCTTGTTCATCTGCATTTTAGCTTCTATTCAAGTGGCTTTGCGTCTTTAAAATTCTTTACTGTAATTTTGGTTAGAGTTTAGGAAGAGGTGAAATTAATGTGTGTTTTTAGTCAGCCGTCTTCATGTGGGACTCCCCTTTTTAAAGTCTTGTAGCTTGGACTGTAGGGTAAACTCCCACATCTTTCATTCAGTGAAACATAACTCCTTGGCTCTAGTCATACTCAGTAAATATTTCTCAAATATATGATGAATTATTGAATGGACAAATGCATTTAACTCACTGATTTGAAATACTTTGAGTTAATGTAGTTACAGATTAATTGGATATGCACTTATTATTTAGAACTATGAATACTAAGACTCAAAATGTATAAACATTAATAATCCTCATATATTTTAAACTAATAATTAAGTAACTCAGTAAGTGTTTATTGAGCAGTTATTCTCTACATAATTCTCTTGACCCGATTCCAGGGTTTCATAATTGTGTATATTTTCCTCTAAAATGCAGTTGCCTCCTTCCCTCACTTTAATGTTTTTCTGTTAGAAATCAGACTACTATTTTTATGGAGTACTTGAGAATTCTCCCTGTCCTCAATATTTTGTTTATAATTAATGGTTGCTTTTTAAAAAATATTTTATTTTATATTGGAGTTTAGTTGGTTAACAATGCTGTGTTAGTTTCAGGTGTACAACAAAGTGATTCAGTTATACACACACGTATGTATTCTTTCTCAAATTCTTTTCCCATTTAGATTATTACAGAATATTGAGCAGAGTTCCCTGTGCTATACAGTAGTTGCTTTTAAGAGTAGATACTGAATATTTTCTATTTTTCACAGGGCCTACGGGATGTATGGAGTGGGCAATTAATACATAAAAATTGGCTGAATTGAAAATTCTGTGTTCTTAGAGCTTGTGAGACGCTTTTATAAATGTTTTCTTTTATTTCAATTTGACGGAAAAGAAAGGGGCAATTTTCTGAACCAGACTTTGTATGGAGGGAATATTTATACACTTAATTTTGAAATCCTGAGAACAACCACTGTTAGTTCCCTAAGGCCGTTGTAATAACGTACCACAAACTGGATAGCTGAAAACAAGGGAAATTTATTCTGTCATGGTTTTGGAGGCTAGAGGTAAACATCGAGGTGTGAGCAGGGCCACGCTCCCTCTGAAGGCTTTGAGGGAGACATTGTTCCGTGAGTCTGTTCTCACTTCTGGGGGTTGCCTGTAGTCCTTACCATTTCTTGGGTGTGACAGCAGACCTCCAATCTCTGCCGCTGTCTCCACATGGCCTTCTCTCTACGTGTCTGTCCAAATTTCCCCCTTAGGGACACTGGTCTTTTGATTTGGGCCTGTGCTAAGGCAGCGTGACCGCAGCTTAACTTGAGCGCATCTGCAGAGTCCCTGTTTCCAAATCAGGTCACGTTCGCAGGTTCTGGGTAGATATGCCTTTTTTTTAGGGGTTCTGTTCCACCCAGTACAACCGCATTTCATGGATGTACAGTAATTTAAGAAACCACATAGTAGTACTCTCTACCAAGTAATTCCACTTAAATGGAGGTGATTAAGTTCAGAGGCATTGCATGGGGGCATGGGATAAGGTTCAAGCTCTCTTAGCAGTTGCTTCATTTTAATAAAAATGAGAGATTTATTGCCCTTGATTTGAGAGAACACTTTAAGTGACTTTTGGTTGCCATATTTTACTGAGAATTCTGACTTCCCTATTTGGAAAATGCAGGTAAATTTCAAAACATATATTTAGAAGAAAAATAAGTAATTAATGAAATGAGTACCAAAAAAGGGGGAAGGGATTAAAAAATATTTTTTGTTATTGAAACATGAATAATGAAAATTTTTTCTTGTAAACCAGTCTCATTATTTAGAGACCCAATAGATTTGCTGAGAATAATCCATATATCAATACTAATTTATCTGAGAAAAATATTTAGTATATATTCCTGCACTGCAAATCAGCAAGGTCTCTCACTAGCTTTCTTTTTTACTTATTATATTACCTTTGCAGGCCATCATATGATTAACTTACGACACATCCCACTGTCAAATAAAGTGAAATGCCCCAATTTCAATAAAAGCTTTTTACTTTTGTCTTCACAAAGGACTACTAGGGTGGGTTTCTCTCAGAGTTTGTTTCTGTCATGAAATGAAGTTAATACAGGGCTAATCCAGTTTTTTGGCCAGGGATTATTAGACTGCTTCAGTTCTAATTCACTAAGTATTTACTACAATATAAGGAGTGGATTTGAGGTAATTTAGTTAAGTTTTAAAAATAGGGCCAAGGGAGACTAGACCAGAAGAGGCTAACTATAAAGAATGTAGTATTTCATGTGTGAGGCGCTCATAAGCCTTTTATAATTGCTGCTACTTTTCATTTTCTGCTGTTCTTGTAAATTGTAATCTTCATTTGTGACCCCTCTTGTTTGCAAATGTTGTTATAGAAGTTTCAATGACAACTCCTATATACATCAAAAAGACCTGCAAATAAGAAACAGCAGTTCCTAATTTGCCAGGTACTTGAAATACAGTACTTTCCCCTTAGAGGAATACACATGTTCAGCCCAGGGAAAGCGGGGGCTTTTCAGTGCACCTCATTTGTGACTGCACCTTGTAATTGCAAGGAAAGAACATTATTTGAAATGTCACTAAAATCGCTCTTCATTTTTACCCCTTAAAAAAGTGAAATTGTTTGAATCTTTTTTTCATTCTTTCTGTTAACAAAATATTTAAAACCTTTGGTGTTTGAAATACCAAAGAAGCTATTTAGAGATTTGCAGAAGAGTCGAAGGAACTCTAAATAAAGCATTGAGCTGGGGCCATAAACCTTGCATGCCTTCTATGTGGGGGTCCCCAGATCTGCCGCCAGGTTTGGTAATTCACCAGGACTCAAGGTTGTTATAATTATGGTTACAGTTTATTATAGTGAAAGACAGATGGCAAAATCAGCAAAGGGAAAAGTCTCATGGGGTGAATTCTGGAAACCCACACACACGCTTCCAAGAGTGTTCTCCCAGAGAAGTTGCCCAAGGCAACTTCTTTTTTTTTTTTTTTGCGGTACGCGGGCCTCTCACTGTTGTGGCCTGTCCCGTTGCGGAGCACAGGCTCCGGACGCGCAGAGTCAGCGGCCACGGCTCACGGGCCCAGCCACTCCGCGGCATGTGGGATCCTCCTGGACCGGGGCACGAACCCGTGTCCCCTGCATCGGCAGGCGGACTCTCAACCACTGCGCCACCAGGGAAGCCCCAAGGCAACTTCTTAATTCCTCCCGTAGCGTGTTGGGCCAACATGTGCTAGGGATGCTCATGAGAGACTCACTGCCCAGGGCTGTCATGGGGGGCCGGCTGTGTCTTGCCCAGCACGTACCTATCTTCCAGACTCCCAGAGGAAAACGGGGGGAGGGGATCAGTATAAACCATATGGTTGGTACAAACCATGTAGGCACAGTAGACCACTCTTACATTTAGGGAAGATTTCGTGTCATTGTCGGGTTCAGTTTATCAGCTGTGTCCCCATAGGCCAGCCAAGACCTGATCCTGGAAGCAGACCTTTCTCAGGACCGCAGTCTCAGGCCTGCTACATGTGTTGGTTCTTCTCTTCACACCTCCATTCCGTCCCTTCACACAGTCTGTTGGCTCTACTTTCAGATTCCTTCCGGAGTTCAATCACCCTTCACTTCGTCCATCACCACTACCCTAGTCTAAGCTATCATCCTCCCCGGACTCTTGCATTCATTTCAGAATTTATTTCTGGGCTTGTTATTCACTGCCCCTCTGCAGTTTGTTCTTCCAAGAGCAGCCAGACAGATTGTTTAAAAAAAAAATTCAGATCATGTCACTCCATTGCTTATGTGGCTTCTGATCTGACTCAGGTGTGATGTGCCCTCTGAGCCGCTTTGCTGCTCAAGGTTCTCATAACACTCTGCTCCACCCTTCGGCTTCCTGCTGTCCATCCAACACACTGAGTCCTCAGGCCTTTGCAGTGATGCTCTGCCTAGAAAGGGGTCCCTTTGGCCAATGCCTCAAGGCTTCTTCCCTCTCTTTCTTCAAGTCTCTGCTTAAAATTTAAAAAAGCACCCTCACCTCCATCTCCCCACAGCCTGCTCGGCATTTATCCGCCCACATAGTCTGCATCAGTTTGCTTTCTCTGCATCTGGTCTGTTTCTTCTTCTTGGAATGTACCCTCCGTGAAAGGAGATTGTTTATTTTCATGACTGTGCCACCCAGGTGCCTTGAACAGTGCAGCCCATCTTAAGCACTCAATACCCATTCTTGAGTAGGTTAGTGAAGAACTAAGTACAGATCTCAACTTAGAAAGTTAAAGGCTCAGGAGAGGTCGTCAGTACATCTTGAATGAAGGAAGTCCCTGCGAGCGGTTCCGAATAACAGGATGACTTTGTACAGAGAGGAAGGCAAAGGGCTTGATGGCTCCTGTTTGGTGGGTTCAGTACCAAACTGGTACTTTCACGATCAGCTAAAAATACCCCAGGTCAGTTCTTGGCTAAGTGGAGGAAATAGTTGAGAGCACCGAGGAGAAGATTAGGGATGAATTGAAATTAAGAAAACAGCTCAGCATAAAACCCCCCACGTTCTATGACACCCCATTGCAGGTGAGCTTGCAGGGCCAGTGTTTGCTTCTTGCTGGATGTGATCACAAAGTAGAGGGAATATTGCCTCCTGTATGTTGCCTGTGGGTTTTTTCTTTTCAAAGCATCTGGCCCTACTATCTCTCAGGGTCTTGACAATAACATAGTGTCAGGTGCTACGGTGTATGGTGTATGTATTGTTTTCTCTTTAAACACATAGATCAGTGGACACACAGGGAGCTTAAGGAACGCCCTGGGGGGAACGTGTTAGTTTAGGGACAGACTTGGCCATAAACGACAGGTTTCTGCCTTCTGCTCCGTCTGTTTTTCCACTGCTGTGCATGCCTTCCTCATATCACACGCAATTCCTCTGATATGGTTGTAGCTGTGAACGGATGGGATGCGGTTGGACAGTGATGACCTGATGCTTCCGGGTTATTTCCGTTTTATTGGAGGCTGAGGAGAGATATGATTTTCAGTGGGACACCTACACCCACGGTACTAGCTACGTTCCCTTCCCTTGTTGCCTCCCTGACCAATTCCTTATCTATATGTGTGGCCAAGGTGGAGGCTATAGGGAGTCGAGGTTATGGTAACTAAGACTTTTACTTCATCAGGACTCACAGCAGGTAAAAAGTGTACCTGGTCCGGTACTTGGATAAAATACCCAGGCTCCTGGTGTTCCCCCACCCCCGCCCCCCATAGCTCAGCTCCTGTTGTCTTTGACTTGGGTAGCGGTTGAATGGATCCAGAATTGTGTATCTATAACTGATATGCATTAAAAGTTCCCTTGGCATCTGTAAATAAAGGGCTTCCACTAATGGCAAAGCAGTAAGTTAAATTCAGCTTGCTTTGGTCTCAAGTGATTCCTGTCTCACTTGCTTCATTGCTTCTTGCTTTCCCCATAAGTTCATGTTTAATTAACAGAAGGAAGGTGCTGCTGAGAGAAGGCTAATTGAGAAAAAAGATGCTACATGTGACCATTATTATATTTTTACACAAATACATAAGGAAAGGCATTCCATGCACATATTCTCTGTTGAGAGTGTTCAGGCTGTGCTCATAATACACGGAACATTCCACATCTGTTATTTCTTTAGCTCTTTTCAGCTTTGAATTATGTATCCGTTGGTGCATTTGTAGATTCAACCTTTAGGAGAGAACTCCTTGTCTGTTTTCGCATCTGAGACCTAGGTTACAGGCCAGAGAGAGAAGGTTAAGTGTGGCCAAGAGTGAAAAGCTTTCCTTTCTCATTCCGTCTGGTCCAGCCAAAGGGGTAAGAAAGGGTGTGAGCCGCTGTTACCATAGATTGTCAGGTTACGGTTTCTATGGTGACCGACTTTTGCTCTCTTTTGGTAGGTAAATACAGCAGCAATACAAAACTCGTAGCTGAGTTTGGCCTTCAGGTACTGGGATCCTTGGATTCTCCCAGAATTTGTTCGAGGCCACCTATGTAGGGCCAGAACTTAATTTCCTGAGCATGACATTCCCTGTCCCACCTGGCAGGGTGTCTGATACCAAATAATTTAGCAATAAGTGTTTGTGTGACTCTTGGTTGCTATTTCCTTCTCACCAACTGAAACCCCAGTGGTTCTTTGAAAGAGAGTCTGTCTTAGGCAGTAGGTCATGTTGTGACCGGACTGGTGGCTTGACCCCTGTATCCTGCTGGTGTTGATGACCTGACTTCTGAGTTTCTGCCCAGCAGCTGGTCCCAGGCTGGCTTACCTCCAACTCTGGCCCCGAACACCCAGACCTGGGAGCTTGCCCTCTGCCATTCCCTCCTTTGTCCTTCTCATCTCTTTAAAGACTTGGAGAGGTTTGTTAAAGTCTCTCGGGGATGGTGAATCACAGAGATGTTCAGTTTGTGTCATGCCCATCCTTTGCCACTTTCAGAAACCAGAAGGAGGAGCTTGTTTGTGTTATTATTCATGTGCTCTGGGTTCTTGAACTGCAGCCCACGCATTACGTTAACTCAGAAAGTGCCACGGGGACATCATGTTTTTATGCATGTTGGAAAAAATCTGGTGAGACCTGCTAATGAGGGCAACTTTGGTCCAACAGTAAAGGTAACGATGAAAATCGCAAAGCCCAGATGTATAAAGAGTTCACTCAACAATGGCTTGATTTCAGGGCCCCCTACACCGCTGCCTGCATCTGCTAGATAGCGACTTGCTTTTAATTCTAAACACTAAGAATTTAAAAATACAGTCCACTCTTAGTTATCTGAGCTGTGAGTTATCCTTCCCAAATGGCTTCTGTTGGCCGCTGATTATTCCGGCTCTCTCCAGTTCCTAGGTTTCAGGGAAAGCAAGATAATATTTGCGTGAACTTCATGTCATGGGTGTTGGGATACGAGGAGGGGACATCGATCTCTTATTTATGAAGCAGACGCATTTCAAAGTGATTGTCATAGCATATTTTAGTTTTTTCTAGATTTTCCATGCTACTCGCCAGTAGTTAGAGTAATTAAGAATTGATCATAATTCTTTTTTTCTGTGGATGATTTGATAATAAATGATAGTATAGTTGTATGGAGGCAGGGTTTTTTTTCCCTCAAAACACAGACAGATTAATTTTTTTTGTAGGTTAGGTCGTACTTTTTTTTTTTTAAGATTTTTTTTTTTGATGTGGACCTTTTTTTTTTTGTCTTTATTGAATTTGTTACAATATCACTTCTGTTTTTTGTTTTGGTTTTTTGGCCACGAGGCATGTGGGATCTTAGCTCCCCGACCAGGGATTGAATATGCAGCCCCTGCATTGGAAGGCGAAGTCCTAACCACTGGACTGCCAGGGAGGTCCCCTAGGTTGTACTTTTAATCTCCGTCTTTTCTTTCATGGATAGGCAGTTGTAAATTGCAGGATCTCAAGTAGGCAGATGGATGTAAAGAGAAGTTTAAGTTCATTCTGTCTACAGAGGTTTAAAATCTAATGGAAAATGAGGACCACGTATGATGGGGCCCCAGCTACTGAACCTTCCACATATTCCCTCCTGCCTGAGAAAGGCCCCCTGATGCAGAGGTTTGTGTGAGCTGCAGGTGTAAATGAAAGCGTGGGAATCCTTCCGTCCTGCGAGTTCTCTCTTTCCTTCCGTGGGCAGCCAGTGTACAGTGAATTTCCGTGTCGATGGCACAAAGTCAAGGATAAGGTGAGACTCTGCCCCCTGTTTCTTCTCCAGCTCCATTTATAACCAGAAGAACCCACATAAACAAATCAGATAAACTTTATTTTAAAACTGAAATTTTTATTGAGGTAATTGTACATTCAGATGCAGTTGTAAGACATAATACAGAGAGACCTACTCTTCACCCAGTTTTCCCCAATGGTGACATCTTGGGAAAAAAACACAGTTTTGCAGCCAGGATATTGACATTGATACAATCCATGATCTTACTCAGATGGCCCCAGTTTTACCTGTGTTCACGTGTGTGTGTACTTTTTTTTTTTTTTTGTGGTACGTGGGCCTCTCACTGCTGTGGCGTCTCCCGTTGCGGAGCACAGGCTCCGGACGCACAGGCTCAGCGGCCATGGCTCACGGGCCCAGCTACTCCACGGCATGTGGGATCCTCCTGGACCGGGGCACGAACCCGTGTCCCCTGCATCGGCAAGCAGACTCTCAACCACTGCGCCACCAGGGAAGCCCTGTGTGTGTACTTTAAAAATTTATTTTATTAAAAAATTTTTTTTGAAGTATGGTTGATTTACAGTGTTTCAGATGTACAGCAAAGTGATTCAGTTATACATATATATATATTCTTTTTCAGAGTCTTTTCCGTTATAAGTTATTACAAGATATTGAATATGGTTCCCTGTGCTATACAGTAGGTCCTTGTTGTTTACCTGTTTTATATATAGTGGTGTGTATCTGTTAATCCCAAACTCCTAATTTATCCATTCCCCCTTTTCCCTTTGGTAACCATAAGTTTGCTATCTATGTCTGTGAGTCTGTTTCAACAAATCACATAAACTTTTACATGAATAGATAATGTTCTGTGATTAACATTAAAGGAAAGGAATGGATGAGTTTAGAATAGTAGAAACCTGACTTAAAGCCCCCCCCCGATATTTAAGAACATGTCATGCTTGGAGTCGGTGGAGAGATTTCTAGATTCCAGCAGAATTACTTTTTGCCTAATTATCTTGATTGTGCTCAGAGTAAGCACAAGCATACACGGCACACATAATGCGCATTTGCAAAAGAATTTGGAACATTTGATCATTTCACTTGTGGTTTTGTACAAGTTAGTCCACTTGCTGGACCTTGGTTGTTTCTGAGCTTCCAGGGCTCCTGGGAGACTTCAGGTCCATCAGCCACGGGGGTGGTGAGCAGGGCATGGCCGACGCATCACAATTCCTTGTTCTCCTGTAGTAAGTTAACACACCTTTGGGATATCTTTGGAATATACAGTATATTAACATGCTCAGACCCTTCAGGATAGCGTACAGAATAAAAACGCAAATCAAGCCGTGGAGACTTCACCTGGACGCCCACATCATCCTCCAGTGGAAAGTCATTGCAGCGATGTCGACCATCGCTTCAGTTGTTGAGCCCAGACAGGACGGAAGAAATGATACCAACCACTTCTCACACGTAATCTCGTTATCCTCACGATAACCCGACGTGCAGGTATTATTAGTCTTCTTGTAACTTGAGGAAAATCAGAGAAGCTAATCTCCTGTCCTACCTCACACAGAGCCTATGGTGGAAGCAGGACCCAAATGCAAATCTTTACTGACTTCAGTCTTAACTGTATCTAAATCAGTGGTTCTCAACTGGGGAGGATCTGGCAGTTCTCTCAGTGTCTGGGGGCATTTTGATGATGACACAGAGCGGGGAGAGATGCTCCTGGCATCTGTGGGTAGAAGCTGGAGATGGACAGAACATCCTGTGTGCACAGGACAGCCCCTACTAACAAGGCATCAGTTGCCCCAGGATGCCAGCAGTGCCCAGGTGGAGAAACCCTGGCTAGAGAATGGGTGTTTTTCTTAACCAGGAGGTAGGTTGACCCATGGAAGGCAAGGGCAGCCAGGATTTGAGGACGATGCTTGAGATTTTCACTGTTCTTAGATCTGTGCCAGGCTGGCTGGCAGTCGGCACTTTCCCACTGGGAATCTTCTCCACCTGTGGCAGAAAGAACACAGATGGACGTAAGCCCCTGTGTTTCAGGAGCTCCTGCTGTGTCCAGAAAGGGCAGGACACAGAGTCAACCTTGCCCATCACTGACTCTTCATTCTCCCTCTGAAGGCTGGATTCCACATGCGGGGAGACAGTTCAGGGCCATTGGCCTTGTTTCCATGACAACAGTTGAGTTGCATTGAGGGCTCTCAATAGAAGGGGACACCCAGCAATAATTTTGTCAACCGCATCCTGGCAGTGGGGTGTGAGGCTGGAGAAAAGCTAACCCCCAGAGCCCCGACTGTGATTTTCTTTAGCCCACAGCCCTCAGGCTGGACACGTGGGGAGACACCCTAGCTCATTAGGAGAGAAGTAACTAAGCTTAAGAACAGACAGTGTAATCACTGTTTACCTGTACCCACAGCATAGGCTCTGTTTTTTTCTCATAGTGGTGCTGTAAGTAAGGTTGAATTTCTTGCCAATTACAATGCTTTTATGGTGCTTAAGTATTAATGAAAGGCATCCTCATTGCCCCTGTTGTTTTAAAACAACCAGTGTACCAGTTTTTGGACTTACTGTGGAAATAGTCCTGCTATAATCGCCTGTTATGAATTCTTGTGGTTCAGGTTGAAGTACATAGTACTACGTTTTCTCATGACTATTTTTTAACTTGATTGAATGCAGGACTAGTTGATAAAATTGCTGTTTACAGCTGTAAGTAAAAAAAAGGAAATGCTTATTAGTGTTCAGCTTATAGATTTTTTATTACCTTTTTATAAATATTTCATTGGCCGAGTTTAATTCAGTGCAATGGAATTGAAATATAATAATGCTATTGATTTAATAAATGCTGGCATCCTAATGTTCATTTTTAGATGAAACTAATATAATGAGGGTAATTATCTAATGAACATATGAGCATTAGGTCTTTCGTAAAACAAAAAGAGGAACAGTATGATGAACTGCATTGGATTTTTTTTTAGCATAACACAGCATGCTGATATGAATAAAGGAATTAAAGCCTAGGTCATTATATATGTAGTACTAATTAAAACCTTCCTTTGACTTTTCTGAAGCCTGTTCTTGGAAATTCTGCAAATTAATTGAGGCCTTTGAAAAGATGCCTATGCAATGTTTGAGGTCCCTGTGGACCAAAAACTGGCATGTTGGAACTGAAAAAATTATATGGTGCAGTGTTTTTGTGTATGATGCACTCAAAGATTTTCGTACTTAAAAAAAATGTGGAGGGGGGTTGAATTGCATTATCAGTTTTTTTGTCCATTTTTTTCATATCAACATAAGCAAAAAGAAAGAACTGGAGGATTAAAGATTGAGGATCAGATGGCCACCATTAAGGAAATTCCTGGAGCATTTGATTGTGGAACTCAGGCTGTAAGAATTAGGTTTCTGCCCAGGGAATGAGGCACTGCTTTTCTTACATGAAAATCCTCACCAAGTGCATTTTAATTGTGTTGTGTTAATTAGTTTGAACTCCCTCTCCCCTGTGCCACATTTTTCATATTTTTATATCGTGTGGGGTGTATTTATCCAATGAAGCAGGGCTGGCAAGAAGCATCAGCTGTCTTGGGAGTCTGTGATCAGTACATACTAAATTGTAAGAGCATAATTGGCAATGCTTCCAGCCTCTAAAGTAAATGGAGAGCAGTGGGTTAAGATCCAGGAGGCATTTGAGAGATGAGTTGAACCTAAGATGATCGAATGTTCTTTCTTTTCCTTGTCTTCTGTCTCTCAATTAGTAATACCGTCTCCTCCTTCCATAGATTAATATTCTGTCACTCATCTGTTTCACAGAGAACCTCAGTATTTACCCTGAAGCTTCGTTGTCCTGCCAATGACCAATATTAAGGCAGCTCTGTACAGTCGTATTTCTTAAATAGCGATGCTTGATTCTTCCAGAGTCAGGTTGTGCTTTCTTCCCAGGGCTGGTAGTCCCTTCAGAGGCACTTAGGGGACCAGTGAGTACCTGGGGATGCTCTGAGGTTGTCTGATGTCTTCTGTCTCACAGGTGAAATAAAGTGGGACACCAGCCAAACTGTAAAGGCAGAACAACCAGATATACTGTGTTTTGTCCAGACTTCTTTTTCCAGCGTTGTACTTGTACTTATCACATCTCTGTCATTTTCTAACTAAATTTCAAGCTTCTCAATGTCGGGAACCACATCCTCCTCTTCTTTTTTTCTTCATTCAGTACACAGGTTAGTGCTTAACATAGAGTATTGAAAAATACCACTGGCAGGTTGAGACTCATGGGGACTTTGCAGCTGGGGACGTTTACTAGATGAACCACATTTATCAGGTAAACCTGTCTGGGTTAACACTGATAATGTTATGAGAGATAGGTATCGACGGATAACTTGTAGAGAGCATCATAGGCATTTACTGGACACATTTTTAAAATCTTCGTGGCTTAAAGAACACGAAAGCAGTTAGTAAAAAAAAAATAATGGTTCATTGTTGATAAAGACTGATTGACTTTATATATAAACATTGGGAGGTAATTTTAGTGTCAAAATTGTCTCTCTGATGGTTTTTTCATAAACCATTGAAAAGTGCTGTGAATTGACAGCAGAAATTGGAAGTTTTCAGTAAGTGGTCGGTATTAATAGCTATCACTTTTTAACTTGGCAATATCTGTCTGAGATAGCACCTTAGGAGCTTATAGGTTATAAGGGTTTTGTTTGTTTGTTTGTTTACCATTAGCAATAAAAAACGCAAAGATCCGTTTTGGTCTTTGCTTCCCGGTCTGTGCCATAACCTGATAGCTAATCACACACAACTAGGTAATCGGATGGCTAGATCAAGTACTTAGTGTCAGACCACATGGATTTGAGTCCTGGCTCCTCTTATTAGCTGTGTGTTCTTGCTTAGGTAACTTAACTTCTCTGTGCCTTAGTTTCCTCTCTAAGATGGATCCTACCCCATAGTCTGTTGTGAGGGGAAAATAATAATCAAGGAAAGTGCTCACAAGTATTTACAGTGTGTTCATTGCTGTTACTCTTTCTACCGGCTTGAATATTATAAACCAAACCAAGCTACTGTCAGTGCAGTCAGTGTATCTTAAGAGTGAGTGAAAGCTCCGTGGGGTCAGGAGAGAAGAAAGCTGATGAAATTCGTGTGGATTACGGAAGTTGATGTGTATATAATCTCTTTTACATTGTCATTCGACTGAAAATAAGATTCCCTGAAGAGCAATTGTTAAGGTAGGCTAGTAAGACAGCCCTCCAATAAAATGAATGGTATTTTACTTCTGATCAATATAAAACTACTTCAGGGCAAAAATAAAATGTGTAGCCATGAATGTAGATGGGAATGACATTGCCAGCCTGTCTTAAGGAGTTTTTCTGTAAACAATTTAACTGGACTCCAGTTCGTTTGAATAAACAGTATTTCATGAATGTGATGGGCACATTTGTAAATGTCCTGAGGATTTACTACTTACTCCTGATCTCAGGAATAACATCATTCTTGATCCAATAATTTAGAGGTGTGAAGGATTCTCTAGAGCTTTGCAAAGGCCAGAATGTATCTTTCAACCCACAGTGAATTTCCCATTATCTCTCGGTAGATAATCGGTTTTGTGAATCATTTCAGGAACCGGGAGCTCTCTCTCTGTCTGTCTCTGTCTCTGTCTCCCTCTCCCCACTTAGAATTGAGAATGATTAGCTGGTGTTTGTAAATGAATGCATGTACTCTGACTGCATTAACAGCCTGAAGTAAATGGTCTAGGAGTGATAAATTTGTTTTTCAGTGAGAATATCTGTACCCTTTCTTATATATTAATATGGATGTACATTTATGCACACAAAGAGCTCAGATGGTCTATGTATTGGCTTATTTAGAAATTAACTGGTGTTGAATTTTTTATCATAAAAATCTCTGTGTTTGTTAGGAGTGCTGAATGACTCCTTTTGCCTCTGAAATCAGACTTAAAAGCCTCAATCCAGTATCTTAAGACCCAGTCTCCCTAACTAAATTTACAGTTCCACCTTCTCAGAATCTTTTCTTTGTCATTCTAAGTCTCATGCTTTTTATATTCAAAATTAAGTTTCACTCCTTTAAATCCCTGGACTGCTGGCACCTTGGTGGTTATAATTTTTTGAAGCCACAAGTAAAAATAGTGTTGGTTCTGAAATTTTTTCTAAACCTGGAACTTCCATAGCTGTTCTTCATGTCTTTTCCTTCTCCCTTTTGACAAATGCAGTTTTTGTGTGTATTCTGTGCATCACCTAGTGGCATGGTGTGTAGAACCCCAGTGGTTTCTAATGAATGCCAAACGAATGAATGAATGAATGATAGAATATAGAATCAGAATGGATGTCAAGAAATCTAGTTTTTGATGTTTCTCCAGCTTAATTCAATAATTATTGAACTGCATAACGTAAATGAGAGGGTTTGGCATTGACTGGAAAATATTGCATGTACTACATGGCTAACAGTCATGTGTTTTAAAGATTTCCAGTGACCAGAAATCTAATGGGCAAGCCCTTTTAGAAAATACTGCACTTCCTCTCGAGTTCAAAGTTTCTGGCATTACCATTCATGAATAACATAAATATTCGAGTAGCAGATTTATAATCATAATCAAACTCAAAATCATTATGGGTCTTTGCTCTTGGATTTAAAAATTTTTCATTTTGTTGACTTGCTTTTGAAACTGGTGGGACTTGTACACACTATTACCAGTTTTCTTTTTTTTTTCCTTTTAAATGCTGATTAAAAAGTGACCTTAAGAAAGTGGAAGTTAGGGCTGGGGATAAAGGGATGTATTTTATAGTTTTCAAGTTCCTTTCTGAAATTTGGAGCTCAGGTTTAATAAGGTATAACAGATAGATATGGATATTTGAGACCAAAATATAAAAAACCTATGTGTGTATGCAGCTACCTCTCAAAATGTCCGGCTTCTTTTTCAGTATATTAAACAATAGAGTTTAAGAATTTTCACATAGTTTGGAACAAAAACAGATGCATTTCCACAAGTAAGAAATTTGTGTGCTTCCAACTGAAACCTAGTAGAAGTAATTTAAGGTGTAGGAAATCTGAGCGGAGATTCACAAGGGAAAACTTGTTTCTAAAACTTTGTTCACTAAGCATTATTTTTAAACTGTTTAATATTTTAATGTCATCAGGACAGAACATTGTCAATATTTTAATTGTTTAAAAATATGTCATTAACATTTTATTTTCACCCCACATGTGGCCATGGATGATTTTGAGGTGGGTGGTATTTCTTATGTATGAGCAGAGACAGAGATTCTCAGAGGTTGACAAGGGAGCACAGGGACATCTACAAAGAAGTAAGAAAATGTGTGGTATCTGCACAAAGTGATCCCCTCTTAACCTAGAGGTACTGTTTGATGCAGGGTGCCCTGGAGACATTAACGATAAGCATTTATAATAGAGTCCACAGCCTTGAAAAGAGAAAGTTATCTGAGGACCAGATTGCTATCCTAAGCTTGTATGCTTTATTTCTAAGGAAAGGCAGGTCCCACTAGACAACTGTGAATCAAGTAAGGCAGCAGGTAAAGGACAATCATTAGTGTAGGGTTCCTGGGGGCTTTAGGGTTTCCAGCCCAGCATTGGGAGCTGTGATTGAGCACCTTCTGGCAGAGATATGAGATGGCTGTAGACTTGGCTAAAGACTTCAAGTCAGTGGTCAAGGTCACGGTGAGAGCCTGGGATATAGAAAGTGCCTGGGGGTTATGGGTCAACCCTACTTAGAAAGTCAACTCTACTCAGAGTGCAGAGGGAGGGACAAAAGTGTGTGGGTCAGAGAGTGGGCACACAGTCTGAAATCAAGAGGGGATTTGGACAGTGGGTAGACCAGAAGCCCAGAATGCTGTCAGGACAGCCCTACAGGAGAAACAAAAGGAGAAGCAAACGGGAGAGCAGGTTTGAAATCAAAATTGCAAGGAGACCCCTAGTGTTAGAGGCAGCCAGGGAACAGGCACGAGTTTCCTGTTATTGGTGAACCGCATCTCAAGAACGTTTAGCCTTGTAGCTGTGAGTAATGGGAGAGACACTGCAGCAAGGAAGGACATTGCTAGCAGAGGGAAACGGAGGAAATTCCATGAAAATAGTACATTCATCTTGCCTGTTTATCATAGCTGCACGTGTCATTAGTGCCTGAGGACATTTATGTAATACCAAATGGTATCATAACGACTGCTTGATAAACTTGTTGAGTACATTCAGGCAACGTTTTATAGTATGTCTTAATTTTAGAATAATTCCTCTTTTCAGAAGGTTAAAGGGTTTTGTGCCTAAAATGGAAAAAATATTTTTCTGCAAAATCCACTTATGTGATTCAGTTCTTATTGATAGTGAGATACTGGGGTGCATTGATGTTTGCTGAGAGCATTAATTTTTAATCTTTTCTTTCAGTCATTTTGGGTTTCCTACTTTTGTATTAACACCATGGTTTCTGGCTCTGCCTTGGTGTTTGGGATGATGTGTGTTGATTTGCATTAAATCTCTATGCTGTTTCTTTTGATTTCCTTTTCCAAGCCACCTTTAAAAGTAAATGCTTTATTTTCAGTAATAAAAAAAGGAAATCATCTCCTGTACCTAAGAATATTTTTTAATCAAGTGATGATTGTTAAGTTCAATGAGTTTTTGTCATGTAAGTCCTTGCCCACGGAGCACATCACCTTCCTCGTTCTGATCAACCCTCTCCCTGCATGAGGCACCGTGTGCTCCAGCCAGACCCAGCATTTATTGCTCACTCACTGGGTACGGAGACTTGCAGGCAGCTGTGGCCACATGAGAAAT
Source organism: Hyperoodon ampullatus (assembly GCF_949752795.1). Classification (NCBI taxonomy): domain Eukaryota; kingdom Metazoa; phylum Chordata; class Mammalia; order Artiodactyla; family Ziphiidae; genus Hyperoodon; species Hyperoodon ampullatus. The sequence goes on from NC_136916.1 coordinate 24,217,855, forward strand.
GACAGGTCCTTGTGGTTCTATAGGCATTTACATTCTGTACCTGCTTTGGTAAAGCAGAGCGGTAGTGGTGAGTTTAATAAGTGGATCTGGTGTCACACACTGTCCTGTTCTGATCAGCTTTTGTGGGAGGAGAAGGCACAGCCCTGTGGGCTCTGCACGGTCCTCAGAGTTGGGTGTATTTAGAATGGCATCCTTGAATTAATGAAAAATCCACTTTAGGTTCCACATATAGGCGATATCGTATGATATTTGTCTTTGTCTGACTTACTTCACTTAGTATGATCATGTCTAGGTCCATCCATGTTGCTGCAAATGACATTATTTCATTTTGTTTTACAGCTGAGTAATATTCCACGGTATATATATATACACACACACACCATATTTACGAAACAGAAATAGAGTCACAGACATAGAAAACAAACTTAGGGTTACCAGAGTGGGGCGTGGATAAATTAGGAGTTTGGGATTAAAATATACACACAACTGTATGTAGAATAGATAACCAACAAGGACCTACTGTGTAGCACAGGGAACTCTACTCAGTATCTTGTAATAATCTATAATGGAAAAAAAATCTGAAAAAGAATATATGTATGTATGTATAACTGAATCACTTTGCTGTACACCTGAAACTAACATCATAAATCAACTATATTTCAATAAAATTTTTTTTAAAATCCACTTTACATTGGCAGATAAAAGAAAGTCATAGATCCCCAGATATTTTTGTACTTCTCACCCAATTGATGTATTTAGAAACAGGAGGATTTACTTGCAGCTATTATTTCCTCAGGGACAGGCTGCAGAGACATTTATTTATCCACTACTGTTTATACAGACTGTGAGTTATGAGGTGACCTTCATCTCTGCAAGATAAATCCTGGTGTCCAGAGTCCCGCCAGCCTCATCTGTTGCTGTGTAGCTAAAGTGGTTATTGAAATTTGTTTTCTTGAGAAGGCAGGAAAGCTCCACTCACACACATAAGATTGCTGTGAATTGTCTATAAAAACTGCCAGGCACCTATTAAACAGGGGGTGTGGCTTATCTTTATAGAGCAGGAGACGTGTTCTGATTGGGCACAGGGCTATTCTGGAGTCTTCTATACCCACATGTCCAAGGACCAATATCAGTACCAGTAACTGATAACCTGAGTGTTCTTCAACACAGAAGACAAGCTGTATCCCCCAAAGCTCCTCCCCGAAGCCTGCGAAGTAACTCCAGTAGCAAGAGGCCATGTTTTCTGAGGAGGCCCCTGCCGTGTTTTAGATGACTGATTGCTTCTATTACTCTGCCGAGCTTTCCTGATGGCCCCTAGGAAGATCAAAGCTGTGTGGTGTGAATTTTTTTTGCTTAGTATAAATTTAAGCCTGGCCACTACGGCTTGTTTCTCCCTTGGAAAAGCAATTTAGCCTGCAGAAAATAATTAAATCCGTGATATCTTGCCGTAATTAGAAATCTGAAATGGGGGAGGGTTAATGATTTCAATCCGATTTCAGTCGCCCACTAAAACGATCAAGGAAAGCATCCAGACAGTTACTGAATTAGCTTACAATACCATTGCTTTTAATATTTTCATCCTTTTCCCCATAGGACCATGCAGATTTGAGAAGCCATTTTTTCACAGTTGGGATGAAGCTAGAAACAGTGAACGTGAGGGAGCCCTTTCACATCTGTCCTGCATCAGTGACCAAGGTGAGGTCCCTCCCTTGCTTTTCACCTCCACCTCCGGAGTGGATCCAGTAAGTCTTTCTACTCCAAGCCAACCAGAGGAAATAGGCTCGTGTGGGGATCTCTGGTGACACAAGTAAACCCAAGGAGGAGGGCCTCCTCTCCAGTGCAGTGCTGTCTGAAGCTCCCTTTTTATCACTGATATCCGAGGAGCGTCCGAGCGAGTGTGATCAGATGCCTCCTCTTGCAATGGGTGGGGTGAACTTCACTTGTCCTCCAATAGTACAGGATGCAGACGCTCGTGTCCTGCAGAGACTTGGAGGAAGATTCAGATGCTCAACTGTGAGTTCACAGCAGTGAACTCAGCCACTGAATAGGTGCCACCTTCTCTTACTAACCACAGTGACATGGAAACTGCCATTTGTCCCTGTGCTCATGAGAAGAAACCGCTGATGAGTTTGTAATCTTTGTAACTTGCTTCTCCTGCTGCACTGATCATAGTTCATATGATCTATTTTGCAAATACCTGAAAATGGTGAAAAGCAAGTTCCCATCTCCAGGGGATCAGCGCTTCGCTTCCTTTCTCTCATCTGCTTTCATTGACTAAAGGAAAAGTCATACGTCTAAGATTCGTAGATTTAAAATGAAAGTACCGTTTCACGCAAAGACATTTTTATTATGGCCTTGATAGTCTTTTAAGATTATAATTTCCCTTCTGCATCAAAGAAATCTCAACAAAGTTACCTATCATAACATATAAAGTATGTGTTTCTACCTTAAAAAAATATATGTATATACATACATACACACACACTATTTATGTCCTGTTAATGGCGCGGGAAACCAACAAACTAAGATTCTTAGCCAACGTGTGTTTTACTTAACGGCCTTCCGTGCATTTCCTGGGGTTCAAAAGTCAATTCTATTTTAATTTCTTTTTCTGAAGGAGACGGGATTGTTAATGTGGTGATTAATAGTATGAAGTTGTTTGAGTCATGCTTTTTTATTTATGATTTTATTCAAGATTTGGTAAAATTTGAGAAATACAGTGGTGATCATGTATTACAGAATATGGGAAATGGTTATAATGAAACGTCCTTTTCTTCTTTTCTCAAGAGTTTTTTCTTTAGTGGACATAAATTATTTTGTAACTGTTAAAGCAATTTATTTAAAGGATAGCTGCTTAGAACAAATAATGACTTGTGCTTTGAATGATCATCTCGGGTTGAAGTGCATGCTCTCCCTGTTCATACACCATTGATTTATAACCTTTTTATTTGAAATGGCTTTTAGGGTTCTTATTGTATGTTCTGGTAGTTGGTACATTTTTCCAAAACTAAGGAGTGATACCTTGTTGAACCCTGGCCGGAATTCCTCTTTGTTCCAAGCAGGTGATTCGGTAATGCCAGCTGCCCATTTATCTGGGTATGTGTCATCCTCTTCTCATTCTAAGAGGCCGTGGTGTCATCTTCACCTGGTGTTTATAAAATAAACCAAACCGAGGTGCAGTCTGTCAGTGGTTGACTCTCACATTTTTCTACCTTTAAATAATTGTAATACATAACGTTAGAATGTGACATCCTGATTATCATTAGTTTCAGCCCAGATATCTTCATCTCATTGAATAGACTTCCAGGGACAGTAGTTTGGTTTTCACAAAAAAGAATCTTCTCTCTAAATACATGTCATTGGAGGTTGGGGGTGAGGAGGTATTTTCTCTGGTTTTTAAGTCACTTTTCATTTTATTTTTTCTTACCCTTTGTACCTAAGATAAAATACTTAAGTCTTTCTGTTTCGCATTTCTCCTTCCTTCTTCCTTCTCTTACTGGCCGTGTACTGCTGCCTCCTAGAACTTGGGTCAGCACCTCGCCAGGTGCAGGACTCACCTACAGGTCATGAAGTAGTAGAATATTCTTAATGTTGAAGCTGCTTATAATTAAATTTATTTCTCTTAACATTGGAAAAGGTTTTAGAATATTACGTTTGAGACTATAACACACTGTGCTGTTAAGTACTCATCCTAATGAAAATTTCATTTTTATCTTCCTTGGGGCTTTTCTTCATGGCACAACTGTTGAGGAAATAAATAACAAATAGACAAGAAAGCAGAGAAGCACATAGCAGATTCAGTATTAAATGACCAACCTTTGGCCCTACAGGGGTACTGTGTTCACGTGATGGGGAGAATATCATCTGTGTATGTGAGATGTATGGTTTAGACAAAGTTTCCTGGAATTTTACACGTGTTGGGTTCTGTTTCTAGGTCTGCTCGCTGTGAGCTGCACAGTCTTGGGCAAGTTGGCTAACTGCTCTGGGCTTTGATTCTGAGGCCTGTGGTTCTGGACCAGATGGACCATTGTCTCTGAACCATTTGGGACCATGAACTGATAGATTTGAGGGAACTTAATTTAGCTTTTCCTCTGAAGTGTGTGCACAGAAACGTGCATTTTAATAGGCTTGGAGATTCCTTAGTGCCTATTCTTACACAGTCCAGTTTTGCTAAGGGATCCTGCCTCCAAAATTATATGATACATCTCTGTGTGAGTATGTGTGTGCGTGTATTCATGAGGGTCTAGATCACATTAATTTAACAAATATCTACTGAGCATTTGTAGGCACTGTTCTGGATGCTGGAAACATAAAGTCCCTGCTCTTACAGAGCTTATATTTTGATGGGGGGGGAGACAGACAATAAATAAAATTAATAAGGAAATAAAGTATGTTAAATGCTAAGGAGAAAGGGGCATCAGGGAAGGGACCTCTAGGGTGTTGGAGTGGAAGGAAGGAAGAGGTGATTTTAATTCGGGCTACCAGGAAGAGCCTCCCTGAGAAGGGGAAGCTTGATCCTTTGCTCCTTAAAGGCTGTTTCCAAAAGCAAATCTCAGGCAGCAGATTTCTAACGAGTTACTGGAGTTATAACATCAAGAAGAACAGAAGTGAGTTCACTCTTCCTGCTTAGCTTTGAACCAGGTTGCTTCCACAAAGTGTTTTGTAAACGAAGGAGCCAGGAATCAGAGCTTAGTAAGAGGGTTAAGTTTCCTAAGAAAGACTGGTTTATGTCTGTTGAGTTGGGAAAGGGATTTTTTGCCTCTGGCCTGTTTTACATTCTACATTCTTTAAATCCATCATGCTTTTCAGTGTGGCTGTCCACCTGATTTTTCCACTCTTCTTTTTCCATCAGCATGTCTTGTTCTATTTCTTTTCCTCATTGACTTTTTTCCTTATACTCAAGTAGGTGTTTAACCAGTTCCTACGTACAAAGCGCTTGCTATGCATTGTGGGAATATCTTGATGAGTAACAAACAGGAGGCTGTCCTCAAAGGACTTGAGGTCTATTGGGAGAGATAGATGTGGTATCGGACCACAGGAGGGAATGAGAATTTTTGGCTCAGAGGTTCACGTCTGATGCTGTGCCAGAACATGGAGTGAGGCGGGGGTGGGGGGGTGTTCCAGCAGTAGTGGCTTTGGGGACACATCTTGAAAAATACACGGACAGTGGAGTGGGCTATTTAGACTTGTGAGAATATTGAGTAAGGACATGCCCAGTGTGAGTGATTTCCTCTTGGGTTGGAGGGATGGGACGCAAGGTGAAGCTAGACATCTCTGAGCCAGATGGTGGAGATGGTCCCATCTTGGGTAGGGTTTGTCTGTCTTACTTCACCAGCTTGTTTTTCCTCTGGCTTTGGCTGTTGGTTTACTTCTATAAAGTCATGCTGATGTTCTTCCTTCTCTGTCTCTGACATGTTCTAGTTGTTTGTTTACTTTCCATTAATATGACCACAATGATCAACTAACTTTTTCACTAACTTTTTCGCAACTGGACCACTTTCGTAATATACGTTGAAATTCCAGTTTGTGCTGCGGTCATTGGGATGAAATGTACTTACTGCATTTGGAAGCTGTGCCACTATTTCTTACGAGTCTTACATGTTAATCTCAAGGAATTAATCCCAGGCTCTATTGTCTTGCCTTTCAGGTTTTTAACAATCGTTTTTTTCAAGTGACTATTGATGACCTCAGACCAGAACCTAGTAAACTCTCGATGCTGTGCCATGCGGATTCTTTGGGGATTTTACCAGTACAGTGGTGCCTTAAAAACGGAGTCAATCTCACACCTCCCAAAGGTTTGTATTCTGTGAAAATTTACAGGGTTTGGGTGATTCAGGAGGGTGTCGTATTGTCACTGAAGTGATGCTTTTGTTAACCTGGAGAAGTTCACGCTGTAAGCATTTTAGATGTAGTGAGAAAATAGTGTGTTTCATGGTTAGCCTGACATAGGAGTCTGTACAGCTCCCTCCCCTGTGGAGGTGTGTGGCCCTGGGTTTCTCCATAAACCATTGTTCCCTGTCTGTTTTTGTATGATTGGCAGCTGTGTTGCTGCTGTGTGTTGAAAAAGGGTACAGTATTGCTAAGTGATCGGGGTTAAAAACTTGAACGTGAAGAGAAGTGGCTTTAAAAAGGCGACAACACACCAATGAAGCATTTCTTTACATTTTTATCTTCAGTAAGTTGAATTTTCCCCAAAGCCCAGTTGCTTTCAGAATTCCAACACTTTGATGCCATAAGACATGACAGTAATTAAGTTGGGAACCAGGTTGCATTAAAGTCATTTTAAATTGAGACCCATAAACCACATGTCAGTAAGTACCATGCTGTACTTCAGGAACGTGATTTGTTGTCCCTATAGGTCTAAGGTTTATCCAGGGAAGATGCAGCAAGGAGAAAGGTGAGAAGATGGGAAGGAAAAGAAAGGGAATGATAGAAGAAGACAAAAGCAGAATGCGAGTAGAAAAATAAACTTCAGTGGAGATTTTAACAGATAATCTCAAACAAAGCAGGGGTTTTGTGCTAACCTTTTCAGATCACCAGAGATTGGATTACTTGTACTTTAATTGTGCTGCACCTAACTTATCTATGGCGTGACTGTACTCCCCTGGGCTTTTATCCTAACTTACACTCCATCCTCATCCCTATGGAGGAGATTCTTCTGAATTATTTCCATGCAGCCGGTGCTTCTTCCCATGAAAGTTCTTCAGTAATGGAGTGCAGTCTAATTATACTGTGGTGAGCTTCTACAGAACACTGATTCCACTGTTTTCAGTGCCAAATTCACTGAATCTTCAAAATGAGGATTGCCCTCTGAGGAGACTTAGTTCCAGAGAGTTTATATAACGTGCCCAGGGCCCCAGGCTTAGTTAGTAGCAGGACAGGAGGTCAGGCTTCTGGTTCTGTGCTCAGTAGTGGGTGGTGAGGACTCCAGTTCACGTGGCCTCAGTGTTTGTGTCCATTTGGGTGCCTAGTGGTGACTGTCGCTTCAGTTTTTCAAGATGGTTAAATGAGGACACCCTGATATTCCACAGGTACTCTGCAGAATCAAAGACATGATACACGTCCACATATTTTTATAATCTTTTAGATGATGGTACAAGTTCTGTGCTGTAAACACCTATTGGTGGTAGGGAAGAGAAGTCTTTTCCTGCTGTGAAGTTTCAGCAGCTGGTCAGTTTTAGAGTTTGAAAACCCTCAGGCCAACTTCTAATCAGAGCATGTGTGTGGATGGGTCCCATGTCAGTGAAGAAAGATGTTTTCTAGATATCTAAAATGCTGCTCGGGGGACTTCCCTGGTGGTCCAGTGGTTAAGAGTTCGCCTTCCAATGCAGGGAGTGCGTGTTTGATCTCTGGTCAGGGAGCTAAGATCCCACATTCCTTGCAGCCAAAAAACCAAAACATAAAAAAGGCTGGGATAGAGTGAGAGAGTGGCATGGACATATATACACTACCAAACGTAAAATAGATAGCTAGTGGGAAGCAGCCGCATGGCACAGGGAGATCAGCTCGGTGCTTTGTGACTGCCTGGAGGGGTGGGATAGGGAGGGTGGGAGGGAGGGAGACGCAAGAGGGAAGAGATATGGGGATGTATGTATATGTATAGCTGATTCACTTAGTTATAAAGCAGAAACAGACCATTGTAAAGCAATTATACTCCAATAAAGATGTTAAAAGCATTATTGTAACAAATTCAATAAAGACTTTAGAAATGATCCAAATAAAAAAATATCTTTAAAATGTTGCTTGGTTGGACTTTGAAAATTCCTAGTTAGTTCCTAGTAAAATAGGATCTATGTAAGAATTTTTAAAAAATGAGTTGGGTATCTCCTCATATAGTTAAAAAAATAGGAAGAACGTTTATATATGCATTTTGGATTCATGGATGGCAGAGGTTTAACGTTTACCAGGGTCTTTAGAATTTTAAATATGTTTCAGACGAGGTTGTTCACATAGCTTGGACCTTTACTAGGAAATGGGTGTGCTTATTTGGATAATGGCATTTCATGATATTAAGAAAATTGTTTTATATCAATGTAATTGAACTCTTAAGTGTGCAGTGAAATGACGGTACAAATATATTTATGATATTAAATATTTTTATGTCAAGCATTTTATACCTACTGTTTAGCCGTAATTATTGCTTCTTCTCTGTCACCCAAGTGTTTGTGATATTTGGTGAAATGAAATTGTCTTCATGTCATCTTCCAAACTATTCCTTCCCCTTTTGAACGTGAAGCATACCTTTTCTAAGAGGAAAGTTTCTTTATGGATATTATATATTATTTGTAAAATATTGAGTAATGGTGATTAGTACCTTCCAGTAAGAAAATCTCAGTGGTAACCATTTTTAAACCCTTGAAGCATTCAGGAATTGTGATCCACCAGTAATCTGTAGAGGTTGTCTTTTGGCTGTGGGATTGTTGTCTTGAAATAGTAGAGCTTTTATTTATAAACCAGTGAGAAGAAGAGCAACAACTTACAGAAAAAGGTTTATGAATATGAGCAGATACTTCACAGTAATAGAATCACGACTCTTATGTAAACTCATCCTAGTAAGAGAAAATGCCCGTTAAAAATCATACTGAGATGGCATGGATTTCTCAGATGAGGAAGAAATCCAAAAGAGAAAGAAAGAAGCGGCTTTGTTTTGATGGGAGTCTCAGATTTGCTGGCAAAACGCAGGTAGGTACAAACCGTATGGAAGGCAGTTTGGCAAATTTAACCAAAATTGTAGATGCATTTAGCCGTTGCCTTAGCAGTTTGACTTGTGGAAATTTCTCTTAAACTTACAATTTACAGGTAATATGCATAAGAGTTTGGTTTTTTCTGCAGCATGATATATAATAGCAAAAGACTGGGGAAAATCCAAGTGCCTGTCTGTATGGGATTGGTTAAGTCAATTTTGAATGTTTATATAATGAAAACTATGCAGTTGTTAAAAAGAATGAGGATAATCCCTACATGCTGACATGGGAAGCTCTCCAAGATATACTGTGAGTGACAGATCAGTGAATTATAGTATGATATCTTTTTTGTTAGAAAAGAGGTTAATGAGGATATATATTTATGTTTGCACATATTCCTGGAAAGAGACTCTGGAAGGTTGCATAAGAAACTAAGAGACACAGATGTAGGGGACAAACATATGGACACCAGGGGGGAAAAGTGGCAGGGGGTGAGTGGTGGTGGTGGGCTGAATTGGGAGATTGGGATTGACATGTATACACTGATATGTATAAAATGGATAACTAATAAGAACCTGCTGTATAAAAAAATAAATAAAATAAAATTCAAAAATTCAAAAAAAAAAGAAACTAACGAAAATGATGACTTCTGTGTCGGGTATGGAGGTGGCAACCAGGGCAGATGGGAATGAGACTTTTCACAGAATACGTTTAAAATCTTTTTTTTTCTTTTTGATCTGAGTGTGAATGTATTATCTATTCAAAAGGAATCATATGATATTACAAGTAGAGGGTTTTTATAACTAAAGGGGTCTTAAAGATTATCTCATCAACTCCAATCATTATATATGTGGGGAAATTGAAGCTCAGGTGTGTTAAATGATGTTTTAAGTCTTGGGGCTGAACTTGGCTTAAAACCCCAGTCTTAAGATGCCAAATTGAATGCTTTTTCTTTATAACCAGATCCACCCTTTATTGCTGTTTTCTCTCACTGGTACCTTTGTAAAAGCCATCCTTCTCAGTAATTTGGGGGCTTTTTGGTGGCCTTATGCAGGACTGAGGGATGTCAATGGACCATGACTTACCCATGACTGGAATGATCTATGTGTGAAAGCATTTGGGGAATTTCAGTTCTAGAGAATAATATTCCAAGTGTTTGCCATTATAACAAAGCCACAGCTTTAATTACTGAGCTCCCTTACCATTTGGGGAGACTGTATATTTATATGTACCATATATGTAGTAAAGTATATTTATTTTTGTAATTAAAGTGAATTAAAATTGAGAGATGCTGGTGGTTTCGGTAGTGATGATTTTATGGTTTCTTTTTGAAGTAACTTGTTACGTGTCTTACGTGTCAACACCTGGTCTGGGAATCATGCTGTCGGATGTTTTCCAACACCATTCTTTGCTTTATTAATGTATGAAAGTGTATGCTCTTTTAAAAAGTTTGTTGTTTTTCACTTGAATTTTGAGAGTATGTAGGATTTATTATACATGTTGAGAAGTGAGTTTAGATGTTTTCTTGTAGGTATGTTTCCCACAAAATTATTACATTGTTTAGATTTCTGCTTATAGTTACAACGTGTTGCTTGATCCCCAAAAGAGAGTACCCACTCATTCCCCAGTGGGAAGCAGCTGATGAAACAAGACACCTGGGTGGTAGAGGAGATGTGCAGACAGCAGACATCCCTACTCACATTATTTTGACTCCTTTCCTATTAAAAAAATCTATCCCAAACTTTATATACAAATAGTCTAAGCTAGAATGGATCGAAATGTTTTAGTGTTGTCTTTGAGCATGTGCTTTCTTGGTAAGCAAAGGACAGAATCTTGGAGATTTTATCCCATTCGCTGAAACCCAGCAAACAACAATTCAATATTATAGTCTCTCTGAACTGGGGTCAAACAAGTAAATAAATCAAGCAGGCAAAAATGCATATAGGTTACCAACCATGACTTGCTATTTTTAAATCATTTCCTTAATCTCCTTGGCATGTAACACCCAGGATTAGTCACAGAATCAGCAGGGGGATCTTTGTAGACAAGTGAAGCCTATCCATTTCTGTTGTAAAATGTGTGAGCAAAAGCTAAAGTAAGTCACTTATTTTTGCACTTCGTCTCTGCTCTTTGGCCATCTTAATAGACACACAAACTTCACACAATTTAAGAAGTAAAGGTGTGGGGGTTTTTTGAGGGGTTTTTTTTGGCTGCATTGGGTCTTCGTTGTGGTGCGCGGGCTTCTCATTGAAGTGGCTTCTCTTATTGCGGAGCATGGCATGTGGGCTTCAGTAGTTGTGGCGCATGGGCTTAGTTGGTCTGTGGCATGTGGGATCTGCCCGGACAAGGGCTCGAACCCATGTCCCCTTCATTGGCAGGCGGATTCTTAACCACTGCGCCACCAGGGAAGCCCGTAAACGTGTTTTTTTAATGATTATCAAGACCCACATTGGTGAACCCTAATTGGTATTCTCTTTTCCTCAGACACTGACTCATGCGACCTAATCCTTTCTGTCATCTCTTTCGGACATACCAACAGAAATGTCTGAAAGGGGACAGAAAATAATAAACATACTCATGGATGTCCCGCCTCAGTTGAGCAGATGCTACCATTTTGCCGTTTTTGATTCAGAGTTTTAAAAAATGAAACAGAGCATCATAGATACAATTGAAGACCGGGTCAACCTTGACTCTTCTATTTCAAGAGATTTCAAGATCTCCATCAGGGAGGTCTTGAAAATGAACATCAGCTGAGAATGTGGAGGGTGCTGGTGGATTCCAAAGTGGGGGTGGTAGCTCTTTAAAAAATGACATGGACAAAAGGAAATGCTTTAATCAATTACCAGGGTTTTTATCTTGCTCCCTATAAGCAAACTCATGAAACAAATGAGGAGGTTGTTGAGAACACTTGCTCAGGAATAGACCTAGCACTCCTGCACCTGAGGACTGTGTGGTCCTGCTGCCTCACCTGTGCGGTGGGCACCTTCATCCTACTTATCACTCAGGGTGGCTGTGAGGCTCAATGAAGGAGATGCTGTCATGGGCTAAGCCTGAGTAAGTGTCCGAGGGACTCAGTGAAAGCCTCGGGCTTGAGAGGAGAGAGATCACCTTTCAGTAAGGAGATCAGTGCCCTGGAAAGGTGCCCAGTAGGGCTTTCATGAGATTTTCTGAGAAAGGGTTAAGAACCTGCTCTTATTATAATGTGGTTTCTGTCGTGTTGTCTCTCGTTCCTGTATCTCGGTCCTGCTCTTTGCTGATCTTTGAAGATGATTGTGTCATATTTCCTTTCAAAGAGACGTTGAACTAGAAGCTAAAGAAGCTTCCTGTGAACCCCAGGTGCTCCAGCACCTCAAGGATGTGTACGTTCTCTGAGTTGCGGAAGATCTCCCTGGAGCTCCGTGATCTTCCGTCATGAGGGGTGGCTTTCTTCCCTCATTCTCCACGTCTCCCTCCACCCTTGCCTTTACCCACTGCGTCACTCTTCCCACGCCGTGTGTCTGTCACTCTCTTAGCTGCCGGAGCAGGTGAAAGCAGAGCACATGCCTGTTGCATCCTCGTCTTACCAGCAACTAAGCAGAGTCCAGCAAGCTGGAGACTTACAGTGAATTGTTATGAAATGGATGCATTTCCTTGCTTTAGAAAGTGTTACCACTTTCTAGGACTTCAGGGTCTATTTCTAAACACTTTTTTTAAACTGAAGATTTAATATGCATGCATTCTTTAAAATTCTGATAAAAAGTAGAAAAGTTTCCTATCCTGAAAAAAATACCTTTTGGTGTATATTCTTTCAGATTTCTGTTTCCTTGACTATGTAACTTTGTATTTCTATGTAATTATTTTAGACAGCCTTTACAGTGGTGGATTTGTATCATTGTTTTTCATTTTGTCATTCAGGTAGATGTCAAACATGATATTCTTTGGCTATTTTTATCTTTTATTAAGATTGTACTTTTTTTTCATGTAAACCTAGCACAGAGCAGGACCTTTGACTCCAGTGGTCTCTTTTTTTTTGAGAGAGAGAGAAATCTTTTTTAAAGCCCTGTCCTGCCCTCCATCCCACGTCACTGGCAAGGGGCGTGAGACCGCCATGATTGTCTCAGGGTTGTCATGATTCACTTCCTGGTGCTGAGGAGAGACCTAACTTCCTCTAGGAACTGGATACAGTCAGGATTCTGTTAGCAAAGGAGAAGCAGGAGGATGGCTGAGGGGAGGTCGTCATGCTGTATTCCTGGATTGGTTGACCGGTGCTTTGATTATCTTTTAAGATAGAGTGAAGATGCTATGCTTTCAAAATTTTTGTATTATTAAAATAATTCATGAACATTAGTGAAAACTTGGAAAATACAAGGAGGTAGAAGAAAAAGGTATCCAGGAGTCCCACCACACAGATAATTATTTTGATACTTCCTTGTAAGTTTTTCTTACAATTCTTCAGGTCTTTTCTTTTGCATATTTTAATGTAAGTTTGATAATTCTGTGTATGCTTGTAGCAGTCTTTTCATCTAAACTTACAGTAATCATTTTTTCATGACTTTTTTTAGTAAACTAGGTGCAATTTTCATGCCTGCATGACTTTCCATTGACTTGGCTAAGTTTCACATTATTTTCTACTTTTGGATATAAAGATTTTTTTAATCAGAACTATTAGTAATAATGCCATTGTATCTTAATGTACCACATTTTATCCGTTTTTGGGGTTGTTTTTATGGGTTACATTTCCAGAAGTGCAATTGCTGTGTCAAAGTTCATGGATGTTTTTACTGCCAAATTGTTTTGCAGAAGAATTGTCCAATTGCACTGCCAATAGTAATGTTTGCAAGTGGAGCTGTTTTATGTCAATTAATTTGTATCATAAGGAAAAATGGGTCATTGACCTGTTTCCTTTTGGACCTGTAATAGTTGGAACTTCATGCAGAATAAACACTAATTAAAGCTTAAATAACCCTAGTGGTGGAAGTTCAACAGTCTGATAGCAGCTTGTTGCAAATTTTAATAGCCCAAGGGGTTTTGATTTCCTTTTATTTTCTTTTCCCCTCTGGTATTTTCCTCCCTCCTGGGTTTAAAACATGCTTTCCTGGCTGTGGTTAAGCCTTAGTACTTCTTGTTCTGTCTTTGTTGATTAATGAGCATAATTGACCCCTGTTGTCTCTATTATATGAGCCACAGCAATTTGTTTTTATGTAACAGTTATTTTCTGAGCTGTCACAAAAATGCCTTACAAAGCGAGCTCATTATCAGCCTGAAGGAGAAGAATTTTAAGTGATGAAGCGAATAAAGGTCCCTAAGAGAAGGAGGAGGCAGAGAAGTTGAAGCTGTTCCAATATTCAAGGAAAGGAGAGCGTTCTGGGGACAGAACCTATATTTAGTTGCTTAGGTACCCAGCAAGAGTTGGATATCTCCTGAAATTATTAGATTAAAAGTGGCTCCCCATAGAGAATCTTGGAGACTGGATGTAGAAAGATTGAATATAGGTCCAAGAAACCGTGAGCCTGGCATTTATGGAGTGGGTTGAAAATCCATTGGAAGTTGGTGGTTATGAACGTGATAGAAAATCCAGCTAAATGTCTATCTGTATAGGGTGTAGAGGTGACCCCTAAGTTGGAAAGTTTTATCTGAACAGATACTGACCATACAGAATACCTAAATTTGATGTTATTTCAGAAAATGGTTTGCTGTTCATTTGTATGGGGTTTTTTTTTCCTATTTCCCCCCTTCCCCTATGATCTTGATAAGATTTTCCTTTGCTCACAAACTAACTCAGGAAGTAGCAGAGGTCCAGGGAAGAGATATGTAACAGAACGAGGCCTTGACCTTAACAAAGCCTGTTAGCCGTGGGCCTAAACAACCAGGGTCCTTCTGTTGCAGGATTCAGCTCGTTTCCAGCTGTTCACTTGAGAGCTCTTCTAGGGAATGTCTTGTTATATATCCTCTCTTCATCCAACCTGTCACACTTTTCCCCTAGGAGAAGAGAAGGGAATTAACCGCAGAGGGAAGGGAAATCATCCTAAATAGCAATGGTAATTAATAATAGTGGCTCTGAATCATGAAATGCAGAAGCTTGAGGAGAGTTTGAAGCTCTTTTCTTTCTTTGGTGGATTCGTAGATAGGGAAAGCCAGGTACAGAAGACTTAATTTATTTCGACCTTGGTTCATCCAAGTCCTGGTAGAACTGGGTCCTTCATCTAGTTCTCCTTTCTGGTCCAGTATTTTCATACAGTGAGGTGACTTCTCACCAGTTTGAGGTGTCTTTCAGTGAATTCTTCTATTCTTATATATTAACGCAAGGATTTGCTCCAAAACAGTTACAGAGAAAGTACTCGAAGTGGATGATTACATTAATTGTAAAGAAACTCGCAGTGCCTTGATTAACACACATTTGCTCTGTTTGCAAATGTTCAGGAGAAAGTTGGTTTGGTTGCTTCCAGAGACCTCTGGTGCCAGAGCCCTCTGGCTGGAGGGACAGTTCTGGACAGAAGGTCTGGGGGGAAGGGAATGTGGAAGAATGTGCAGAACTTCTTCAAAACCAGCTAGAGAGATTACACAGCATCTCAGGACTCTGAGACGTCTTATCTCCTCGTTGGAAAGTAGTGAGGAGCTGTCACTCTTTACAGGGACGTCTCAGGAGCAAGTTGGGGGGGGGTGTGCTCTGTCACTGATGGTCGGCAGGGGAGGGGGAGCGGGGAGGGTCAGTCCCTGGGCCAGGAAGACAACTGCCTTCTTGGTTAACCTCCACCCCCATCTTTTAAAGAATTGAGTAAATTGAGCTTACTTAATGAAAAGCATACTATTTTGTACAGGTGGAGGTAGGAAGCAAACAGTATCTTGAATTTCTTCAATATGGAATTTCTATAGTCTTTCTTCAAGTGTGGATTTAGTAACACAATTCCCCATGTTAAGTGAATCTGCAGGTGTAGAATTCATGATGATACAGGGCAAAGAAATCAGGGGCTTGGCTTAAAAATATACTTAAGAAATCCCTTATAGATTTATTTTACATATACTTAAGCCAGTGAAGAGAGAACTGTAAGTGATGATTATAGGGACATTTTGCACAGTTTCAGGTAATCCTGATTGGTACCGTATTTTTTGGTTCCATTCCCTTCCTTTGTTCACAGGAAATGCAAATGACACATTAAGAGGTATTTTCCTACCGTGGTTCAGCCATACACTCAACTCCTTTCTTGTTTTATGTTTTAAACTTCTCCCATGTCTTGTCTTGGCGGTCACGATAGATCGATATATATTGTATAATTATGGACCTCTTCCCCCAACCCCAAATGAAATGAATAAAGAAAGAAAGAAAAAAACCATGTTAAAGTTAGTACATATGAATAGTTGGTTCTCAAACTCCCCCAATATCTCAAATTTGCCCCCCAAACTTCATCCGGAGAGGCGCACCTTCCCCAGTTCTCATTTTCCATCCTCCTCTGTGATTCAGTTCTACGGCAAGGTTTATTCCTCCCTGACTTCCATGTCTTTGGAGGATTTCCCGCTAGAATCTCAACTCCTTTTTTGCCATTTGTCTTACCTTCAGTTACTCTTTAAAAAGTATTCTCCTCTAGTGTTGTTTTCCAATAAAATCTCACGGTTTCCACGAAGATGTCGAGATGTAAGTTCACCTGAACTCAGAATTGATATGAAGGCACGTGTTGTGTATTTCTGCCAAATGCCTTGTGCAGCTGTGCTCTGTGGGATGCTCTGTCTCATCTGTTCTCCCCCAGAGCAAATCTATGCCCCGGCATGCATTGACGGGGGTGAATTCCCCCCATCTTCACCTCGTTTCGAGCACCAAATTATGATAATGATGGTACACCCTACCTATATTTAGTACTTTACACTGTCTGCAATATTTCATTGAACTCTCATAAAATCCAATATGTTGTCACACATGAGAAAGGGCTTCACCTTTTGGGGAGGGGGCCTATACTTGCCGCCCTTATTACTTTAAATTCCCGACACACCCTGGTGCTGTTCATTGGTCTGAGATGCAGCTTGGTTAATGTGTTTTATATGCATTTTCTCACGCACAGGTTACTCTGGCCAGGACTTCGACTGGGCAGATTATCACAAGCAGCATGGGACAGAAGAAGCGCCTCCCTTCTGCTTCAGAAACGTAAGAAGCCTGGTTCTTGCTACGCCTTTACTCATAAATGTTGTCCACCTTGAGTTGTATAAGTTGCTTTTTATTTATTGAACAAGATGAGGTTAGAGTGCTACCCTGTACCATGGGATCCTAAGTCTTTGGTCAGTTTTGAAAAGTCCTCCTTCCCGTTTTTGTGTCAGTTAGGGCGACGCTGGGCTGTAGTGACAGATTAACTACTAAACATGTTGTAAGTTTCTCTCTCACCTATGGACGGTCCAGGTTGTTCCTGATTAGCAGGTGGTTCTTCTCCTTGCACTGAGCCTTGGTCTAGGTCTGTACTTGGCTTCGTCATCTGAATCTAGTGAGCAGATAGGAAAAGAGAACCAGGAGACGATAACCCTAGTTCTAGACACCGTAGCTTGATATTGACACATATTACATCTTACTCTGTCACCTTCTGTCGTTGAGAACTAGTCACTCGGCTACACCACGCCATGAGTGAGACCAGGCAGTGTGCCCTGGCTGGGCGGTCCCCCCACCTTGAGCCTGTACACTGGCAGGAGGAGGACGGAGTTTGGTGGACCGCCAGCCACCAGGGCCACCATTAGCTGTGCACTTGCTATGGAGTGTGATATTGATAAGTTCATTGAATGGGAGATTCTCTGCTCCTGAGGTATATTCTTAACATATGTTCCTAAAGTTTTTATTGGATTAAAGTAATAAGATGCTAACCCAACAGTTTTCTGCTGTGCTTACTTTAAGCCACCTCCTTCTTCAAATACAGCTTATCGGCACAGAGACACATAAAATAACTCCGTGTGTGTGTGTGTGTGTGCGTGTGTGTGTGCGCCAACGTGTGTGTACTTGCTTATTTATAGGAGTTTGTTGTATAAAATAGTTTACAAATTATTCATGTAAACTTCATCAACCGTAGGAACTAAAAAGGGATGTGAATTATCATCTTCATTTTGAGAGTGAGGCAGAGATGTATAGCCTCGTGTGTTTAACATGCATTTAGTTATGAGACTTAATTTTTTATGCTAAGAAAAAAGATGCAGTCCTCCAGTTAGAGACTCCAGATACTACAGTGCAATGTGCTCCCACACCAAACAATGGTTTTCTGGGCACGTGCGCCTAGAGCTGTTGATTCATTGCTGCCCCACCGATAATTTTTACTCCAGGGATTCAGTTGGCAATGCTTTCTGATGGGAAGAGCTGGCTTCATAGAGAGAAGCTCAACACTGAGCATAAATTATAATCAGATTTTGGAGAATTAAGTAGGTTGATGACGAGGTCAGCTTGTGCTCATAAATATGGAAACACGTCAGTGGCAGGGTTGGAAATCAGGGCTCCTTACATGATTGAATGAACTTCTACCGGATGACATTGCCTTTCACAAAGGTAGCTTTTCTGAAGCATTGAAAGAGCTGTATGAAGGGTGTGAGGTGGTGTGGAGACAGCTGTGCGACCTGCCACCATGGGAACAGCAGCTGGTTAGCTCTTAAGGCATATTAAGTCCAGTGGAGTCTTACTACACTTCTAACTGTGTTGACATCACTTGTCATGGAATCTGCTGCCCTCGTTGCCTTTTATTTGCGATTGTCGAACTCCTCATTGCATCCTCAAACCCCTTTGATGTTGTGCTTTCTTCCAGACGGGAGGTCGTCCTTCCTTAACTGTTTAGCCTTGGGAAGAAACTCCTCACATCTCCCCCTTGTTCTGGATTTAGGGAGTTATTTCTTCTGTGACAACGTGGTTCCCCCAAGGTGTCTTTTTATCTGTCTTCTGCTCCCATCAGCCAGCCATTGTCCACATGGATCTTTATAGTGGAGCCAGGAGCCGTATCCCCAGGTGGCCTCTGAGCTTTCAGGATTCAGCTACCAAGATGAAATCTGTATTAATGAAAATGCTGGCGTATTCATTAGGAATGCACTTGTTACAAAGATGCCCCCCTTTGTTTCTTGCTGTCCGTTTATTTAATCGACAGGATTGTTATCTGCCTGGTGGCACGTGCATTGCATTACTGGTACTTCGCTGGGTGATGTTAACAGGCTACAAGTGCTCTTTAATGGAATGCTTATCATGAATCATTTTTTAATCACACATCTCGTGTGTACCAGAGGAGGGGTAGTGTGGAAGTGGATGCATGGGAGACGTTTCCCTGGGGATGTTTAACAATCCCAGGCTGTTCTGAGATGGATTGACACAGGCAAATGCTTAGTAAAATAAACTCAAAGGTAACAGTTTTGCTATTGATCCTTTATAAAATACTCTCAGGCAGTGAGCTGAAATGAAAATAGGTTACACGGTTGTAGCTTTCCCTTATTAAGTAGGATAAAATGCATTTTAACTTACTTAGAGGCTTTTCAGGCAGTGTATCGAGTCATGTCATCAAAAAGAAACTCAATACCTAATATGCATGACTGAGGCCAGACGACTTGCAGAAAAACAGCCAACCTAGAATTCCTTTGATTTCGATTTCTGAAGAAACGTAAAGGAAAGGAGCATATTGGTTTCTCAACATACATTGGATAATTTTGTTCTGGTAACATAAAAATATAATTGCATTTTCAGCTTAACTTTTATAAAAAGACATGGAAATATGAATTACCTTGGTTTCTTTCCATGAGTCATATAAAAGATGTAATCTCTCTTAGTTACAGGAACCTGTTTATCTCAGTTTATGTATTTCAAAGTAGATACATTTATATAGTATTGCAATGTCTGATAAAAAATGTATAGTAGTGGGTAATTTTGGAAAATTTCGTATTTATTTTTAAAGTGTTTAGAGGGAGTTTTGCTTCTAGTACTGGCTGAGTAAGCTCATACTGAATTGATCCCCCTGCAGATAGCAACTATAAATTCTGGGCAGAATACCAAAACTAGTACCTGAGAGACATGGAAAATGAACAAAAGCAGAAGGATTCTAGAGGGGAACAGATGCTTGGAAGAAAGTAGTAGCAGGAGTGGTCACCCATTTTTTACAGACTTTTGGCTTAAGGTCAGCCACAGTTGACAACATAGGGGATAATGAAAACAATGATATAAAATTCAAGGTCTTTCTGGTCTGATGAACCAGTTAACAGAATTTGGGCAACCACAGCTACTAGAAAGTGAGGGAAGACTCAGACAGGGGAGAGGCAGGAGGGGAGACCACAAATCCAGTGTATAAACTCTGCCTAAATCTTTAACTGATCCCTGTACCATGTATGTGCCAGGAAAACTCCAAGAAGCCTTGCTAAGGATGAAAGAACTGAACTCTGAGATTTGAGCTGCTTCTCAAGAGACAGAGTGTGTAGTTTGTGTCCAGCCAAGTTAATTGCTTGCTAAAACAGAAAAATCAACACTCTTGGGAGGAATATAACACAATCCAGAGTCTCTGTGATATATATTTAAAACATCCAGGTTTCAATCCAGAGTTGCTCAATGCATGAAGAAATAGGAAAATCAGACTCATTCTCAGTAGAAAAGATAAATCAACACAGACCAAATCCAACATGACCCAGATGTTGAAATTAGCAGACAAGTATTTTAAAGCCCCTATTACAACTAAGCTCCGTGGAGTAAAGCGGTGGTTCTCAAAGTGTAGTCTTTGCACCAGCAGCTTCAGCATCTCCTGGGAACTTGTTGGAAATTCAGATTTGCTGACCTCACCTCAGATCAACTGAATCACAGACTTTGGGGTGAGCCTTAGCGGGCTATGTTTTTAAAAAGCTCTCTAGATAATTCTGATACACTCTAAAGTTTCAAACCATTGATGTAAAGGAAAGTATTCTTGTAATGAATAAAAAGATAGGAAGTGCCAGAACAGAAGTAGAGATGATAAAAAAGAGAAATTTTAGAACTGAAAAAATACAATATCCAAGATAAGCAAATTCATGGGAAGGGCTTAATAGCAGAATAGAGATGACAGAGCAAAGAGTTCATGACCTTGAAAATAGAAATTATACTATCTGAAGAACAGAGAGGAAAAAAATGATTGGAAGGAAGGGAGGGAAAGATGAATAGAATCCAGGGATCTGAGCAACCATATCATGTGTACTTGGTGACGCAGAAGATGTGGCCACAGAGATTGTGGAAGAAAAAAATAGATGAAGAAACTCCAAATTTACCAGAGTAGCTGAAAGATCTAAATTAATGGGTTCAGGAAGCTCAGTGCATAAGCAACACAAATACAAAGAAACACAACCTAGTCAAATTGCTGATAACCAAACAGAAAGAGGAAAATCTTCAAAGCATCAAGAGAAAAATGATACATTCCTTATACAGGAACAGCAATTTAAATGACAACAAACATCTCATCAGAAACAGTGGAGACTAAGAGATGGTGAATTAATGTCTTTAGAATGCTAAAAGAAGAAAACTGTAATTCTATATCCAGCAAAAATATACTTACGGAATGAAGATAAAAAGACATTTCATCCAAGAAGATTGTACAAGTGACAGACACTTGAAAAAGTGCTGAACCTCCTTGGTTACAGAGAAAATGCAAGTTAAAAGCACAATGAGGGCTTCCCTGGTGGCGCAGTGGTTGAGAGTCCACCTGCCGATGCAGCCGGTCCAGGAAGATCCCACATGCCGCGGAGCGGCTGGGCCCGTGAGCCATGGCCGCTGAGCCTGCGCGTCCAGAGCCTGTGCTCCACAACGGGAGAGGCCACAACAGTGAGAGGCCCGCATACCGCAAAAAAAAAAAAAAAAAGCACAATGAGATACCACTAGACCTACCTATTAGAAAGGCTAAAATTTGAAAAACTGGCAATACCACGTGCTGGTGAGGATGTTTAGCAACTGCAACTCCGTACACTGCTGGTGGGGGTGCAAAATGGCATATTGGAAAATAATTTGGCAGTTTATTAGAAATGTGCATTTACCATATGGTCCAGCAATCCTTCCGTTTCTAGAGAAATGAGAACTTAGTGTTAGAGGCTGAATTTTGTCCCCCCAAAATTCATGTGTTACGGCACTAATTCTCTGTATCTCAAAATGTGACTGTACTTAGAGTGTTTAGAAAAGTAATTAAGGTAAAATGAGGTCACATGGGTAGGCCTTTCTCCAATATGACTGGTGTCCCTATAAGAAAAGGAGATTAGGACATAGGCCACATACAAGGAGGAGAGATCATGTAAAGACACAGGGAGAAGATGGCCGTCTTCAAGCCAAGGAGAGAGGCCTCAGAAGAAATTAACCCTGCTCACAGCTTGATCTTGGATTTGCAGCCTCCAGGACCATGAGACAATAAATTTCTGTTGTTCAAGTTGCCTGGCCCATGGTATTGGCTGTGGCAGCCTGAGCAGCTTAATATACTTATGCTCACACAAAAACTTGTCTTTGAATGTCCATAGTGGCTTTATTCACAGTTACCAAGACCTGGAAACAACTCAGCTGTCCTTCAGCTGGTAAATGGATAGATAAATCATGGTGCATCTGTAGAAACCACTCAGCAGTAAAGTAGAATGAGGTACCCATCCGTGTGATAGCCTGACTGACTCTAAGATGCGCTTAGCTTAGTGAAAAAAGCCAGACTGACAAGGCTAAGTAAGGTAGGATTCCACTTAGATGGTATTATAGAAAAAGTGGAATTACAGGAACAGAAAGGAGATCAGTGTTCCAGGAATTGGGGGTCTAGGAGGGATTGATCACCGAAGGGCCAGTGCAAGGGCATTTTGGAGGTGACAGCACACTCTGTGTCTTGATGGTGGTTATGGCTACATGATTGTGTGCATTCATCTGACAGCCCTGCTTTCCTAGAACAGCACACCAAAAAGTGAATTTCCCTCTATGTGAGTTTTTAAAAATGAATTTTAAAAGTAAATAAAAATAGGGCTTCCCTGGTGGCGCAGTGGTTGAGAGTCCGCCAGCCGATGCAGGGGACGCGGGTTCGTGCCCCGGTCCGGGAAGATCCCACATGCCACAGAGCGGCTAGGCCCGTGAGCCATGACCACTGAGCCTGCGCGTCCGGAGCCTGTGCTGCGCAACGGGAGAGGCCACAACAGTGAGAGGCCCGCGTACCGCAAAAAAAACAAAACAAAAACAACAACAACAAAAAAGTAAATAAAAATAAACAGAGAACAAAGGGAAAATGGAGACCATTTCAGATAAAAGAAAACTGGGAATTCATCACCAGTGGACCTTGCACCAAAAGAAAAGCTAGAGGACAGACATCCTGCTGAAGGAGATGACCCCAGGTGGAGGTCGCCGTCTCCTTTCACCCTCAGATACGCCCAGGAGGACGTGAGTGAGGAGCACAGGGACGTGGGAGGAGTGATCGGTACTGCAGTGATTCCGAGGTTGGAAGGACGCACATGGAACTGGGAAGCCAGAGTGGACTCACCCTCACACTCATTCAGCAGATATTGTTAGGCACCTGCCATGTGCCCAGCGTAGTTCTCATTTCTGGGAAACAAGCGAAGGGTGTGTGGTTCTTTCCTCGTGGATGGTGGGGGAAAGACTAAGCAGGTGCACTCGCCTGTCTGTCTTATCAATAAATCTGTGTGCGTGCGCGTGCGCGTGTGCACATCTCTGCCGTGCTTGCTGGCCACTCTCTCGCTGCGTGTTATCTGGCTGTGGTATCTGCTGGCTCAGTGTCAGTTCTGTTTCTCTTTCAGACGTCATTCAGCCGGGGCTTCACACAGAACATGAAACTTGAAGCTGTGAACCCCAGGAATCCGGGAGAACTCTGCGTGGCCTCTGTCACTGCTGTGAAGGGGAGGCTGATGTGGCTTCACCTGGAAGGTACTCACACTTCATAATCGTTCTGAATTCAGGGTCCACCTGGAGAGGGCAGGGTGCAGATGACGTCAGCACTGCTCAGAAGTGCCCCTTTTGCTTTCCTTTTATTTCAACTGTCTTAAATTATTCAGCGTTCTTAAATAAGTGAGACTAATCAAATATGAACTTGTTCAGAGGCTCTCATCTTAACTAATAATTTCATGAAATGAGACTCTGGTGCAATAATTATGTTTGCAGCACAGTGGTCTTTGTACATCTCTGATTATAAAATCTAATGTCACAATTAAATTAATATGAGTCACTAAAACTTGGTATTTGAGGTCTTGGTTATTAAGAGGATAAAATTATATGTTTGCATTTTACTGTGAATCATACCCTTTACTTTGGTTTCTTTCTTAGATGTTTAATTTATCCTTAAAGTAGTAACTGGACATGACTTTCTCCCCAAATGTATAATAAACAGAATTTAGACTTGTTTGTTTAATGATGTTTAAACTGTTCTTCATAGCTGCATTTTATTTCTAATTGTCCAGATAATTCACAGAGCCATGCACTTTGTAAGCAGGACCTTGATCAGATTGTGGGCTTAGATAGGAGACTGTCTTTTTCAGATGTTATATTTTCAGGGAGGAAGAATTAAAATGAATTTGCTCTCTAAGATTGTGTCATCTTTCTGTGATTTAAAATTCTGTGGATCTTTTGTTTGTTTGTTAGTTGTTTGATTGTTTTTCAGTTTGACAGCACTTGGTAGTTATTTCAAATGAATATGGAAAAAGAATAAGATGCTGTAGATGACTAATGAAGTGATGTTAGCTTTCCTAGTCCAGATTTTAAATTTTATGACATGGTCAACCACCATTGGAATAGAAAGCTTGGAAGGTCATAGAATTGGTGCCAGTATCTTTATCCTCTTTCGTCAGTAAACAAGTCTAAAAAAGCACTGAAGGTTCTTTGATAGGCCTACCGTCTAATAAATATTATAGTCTAAGAGATAGGGAGGGGCAGAGAACAGTGATTTTAGCTGAAGGTCCAGTGTGTTGTTAATTCCCAGAAAATAGTTTAAAACATAACTATGGTTTAGGATTTCAAAATCAATCTGAAATAAAAGGAAATCCTCAAAAAGTTGGTAGCTTAGTAGGTTTTCGAGTAGAATGGCCTCGAGTTGGAATTAGCCAAAATGTAGACACACGTGTCATGGTGATATTTCTGTAGCTACTGCAGTAGGACATGAACTTACTTTCATTACTGCATATAAAGTTGAGTCAACTGCTCTTGGAAAAACAAGATCCCTTCGGTGATTTGGAATCCCTAAATTGAACTTGCTACCTAATACTGTGCTAAGCCTAATATTATGAGAGATTAGAGTCTTGTTTACATGATTAATTTGAAAACAAAAGTGGTAAAGTTCAAGGCCCATGTTTCATCACTATTATTTAGCACATGACGGTTAAAATTCTCTGGCAGTCATAATTTATTTAGCAGTTTGTACTTCCAAAGTGCTTTGAGCTGTTAATTACCTAACAGAGAGAGCAGTAAGAGTGTCCTGATTTTTATAGATGGAGAAAGTAGCTAAGCCATTAACATGTGCCTGAGGTTCGGTTTCATTGCTCTTGACATCTTTGTTGCTTAATTCAACATACCCTACAACTTCCCAATTCTTAAAAAGAATGATGAGCAATGTCTAGTGTATATTTAACATTTTTGACAGTCTTGCTTTTTCTTTGGTTATAAACTTCTGGTTTTATAGCAGAGAAATGTAAATCAGCTCATGTCAGCTCTTTTTCTTATTCTCCCGAGTGCTTTCACTGGGAGTAATGAAAATGAGTTAACATTAGGAAGCAGGTCAGGAAATGGATTGTCCATTTTCCCAGACCTTACGTATTAAAAAATTCAAAAAAAACCAATCTGTTGAATATTGTTTACCTGATGCTATTGGTCAACATTATGCATTTAACTCATCAATTAAAGTTAAAATTCATTCAGTCTGCTGATCTTTCTTGAATTTGGGGTTTTGGGGGGAGTTTTGTTTTGATGTTTGGCCCTTCCTGGACACTGACCTTTTAAAGTGACAGCAAGCTTAATGGCACTTACTTCTCATTTTATCTCCAAGTTTTATGTATTTAGTGTTTTCTTTCCTTGGTCCTGGGGACAAAATGTTAGAGATTCACTCCAGTCACTTTGGGGCAATTAAATTATTTTTATGATGATGGTGATTCTTATTATAGACCGTTTATATGACAATTTATAATGTACTTCATACGAATTTGTTAGTTATTTTTATGTAATAAATTGATTTGAAATATTTTCAACACATGGCTAATTGACTACGTTTAGTAATTAAAAAGACCATTTTAATTCGGTATTTGACTTCTTTTAAAGTCAGATAGTTCTTTAAGTGCCTCTAAAGGAACTGATGTTGAAGAGGAAACAATAAATCAAATACGTGAGATTAGTGTAATATTATTTTGGGTGCATATTTGGAAAGAATGTCATATCATCTCTACAGTTATGAGCATTTCTTCATATTCTACTAATTACATTCAGTTTTAGTACCTCTCGTATCGTAGCCCCACACACTGGCTCACACCCTGGTACATCTGCATCTCACAATCCAAGTCACGTTACATTCATTGGCGATCATTTTCTTACGGGACAAATAGGGTGCGGGTGTTCTATTCACTCTCAAAGTGCATTCATTCACGAAGAGGATTGACATCTTTGCGTTGCCTTCCTTGGTTTCTCTTGTCTCTGTTATTATTAATACTGTTTTCCTCCCGTTTCAAAGAGATGTGATACGTATTCCCTTTATTCCCCAATATTAGGTATTTCAGCCTTTTAGCTGAGGCAGAAAATTCCTTTTATGTCATAAAAAGTATCACAACCTGCAGGCTTCATTTCCACTGGGTCGTTTAGGTCTTTTATTGTTGCCACTACAGGAATTTTTATAGAGAGCTTAAAACATGAGCAGCAAATCCTGGTTTTGACATTGGGAGGCCTGTTAAAAATGAAAAGAGGAGGGGGTTCTGGAATGGCATTTTTGCACTTTGAACGTGGGGAAGGGATGGTGGCCCTCCCATCATTTGTTTCCTGGGGCTTTCCCTTCCGGTTTGTTAAAAACAAACATACAGAGAACAAAAAAATGAAGATGACCCAGAGGTCATCAGGTCTGTGGAGAAGTACCAAAATGTAAGTTCAGGGAGCTTAACTCAAACCATCAACTTAGGTTATTACTAGCATCTCATGATCTTTACTTTTTGCTGCCCTCGGAAACAAAATTTAGAGAAAATAAAATTTTTCCACAGTCAATACTAGCAAAACATAGTGTATAAATTTCAATCTGTGGGTCTGAGCTGTGTATCACTTTGGATGGTAGCTTTTTGAGGAACCGTATCCTTTCACTGTGAACTTCACATCCCCATTGACAAGGACCGAATGTGCAGGGACGTGGTCCCTGATTTCCGCAGGAGATGACCATCGCGAGCCATGCGTGGGCTCTTAAGTAGACTTTCAGTGTAGGTGTTTAAACACCAGCGACAATTCAAGGACGGATGTGATCTCTCCTTTTCCCTCTTCAGAAACGCATACACTCTGCAACTGTCCAGTGGCATTTCTGATGTATCTGATTCGCTCCCAGCTTCTTGGCTGTGGGGAGGTGATCTCTTGGCACTTTGTACTCTGCTGGTTTCCTCTGCTTGCTTTCAGTGTCATTCACCTTTCAACGTTGGAAGGCAGCAAGCAGCTTGCAGAGACCATGTCCTTGCCTCCTTCACCTGATACCAGCGTCCTAAGCCAGCTTCCAACTCTGTTATTAGGAGTGCTGGCGTAGGGGTGTAAACCTTTCACTTTCGATGCGTCGACTTTCCCATAACCCTCTCTTTTTGCCCTTGTCTTTCCCATGTACTCATTGGTCATCTAGTGTTTCCTTCCCTCATATGGGAAGGTCAGAATTCTGCAACATCCTTTATTTCCCCGGTTCCCATTCAACCTCCTCTTCCTCTGTGACTCAAGCAGCGGTTCTGTGCTGACGTGTCCAGATGCCCAGCGTTCACAGCAAACATGTTCAGAACTCCTGTTTCCAGCTACCTGCAGAGCGTCTCCCTGGGGACGTCTGCATTTCCCAACCGGAGGCCACTGTTGTAACCCCTGTGTTTGCTCTTCTCGACTTTCCCATCTCACCCAGAGGCACCATGATTCTACCCAAGTTAGACACCAAAAAGTCATCCTCTTGTCTGTTTGCTCTCCCACTGCCCCCATGACCAGTAGCGACTCCAGGCCCCCCGCCCCATCTCTGTCCTCTCCCTGCCACACTCTGGTTCCAAGTCTCCATCCCTTCCTCTTAGGATGTCGGTAGTCTCTCAACTACTTTCTCTCCCATCCTCATAGAGCAGTAAGGCTTAGCTCTGTATAATACAGCCCCTGCCTTCTTCTAAGTATTCAATGAGTCTGTATTTCTCACAGAGCAAAGACTCAAATTGTATAACTCAGCATTCAGCCACCCCCTCCCGACATGCACATCTGCTTCCTAGATGTGTGATCTTGAGTACTTTGTGAGTTTAGACTCTCCTTTTTCTTCGTGCAGTTCCATAAAATGTAGGGTAACGGATTCTGCCTTATAGGATGGTTATGGGTGAAGTCCTATTTATAAGGTGCTCGAGTTACGCTGGGCGCATCCTAGGAAGTGGAGGAGGTTGATGAGCAGAAAGAAGGCAGCACCCTTCCATTTCAGCCTCCCCGCCTGGAGCCTGTGCACCAGCAGAGTGGACCCCTAGTGTCTGTAAACATCTGTGCTCTTTGCCTTTTATCACACAGCACAATGTTTGTATGAGAGTTCACGTGCGCTCTGCTTGCTAAAGGCTTGCTGAATAGATACGAGGAATAAATAAAATCGGTGTCCCTTAACGAGAAAGCGATTTAAGATACGAGCAGCCCCTTAAGAACTGCTGTTTGGCTAACCGAGTTCTGAGACAGTGAGATGTTTTTTACTTGTAAGCTAAAATTCAAAAACTCCTTGGTCATTTTTTTTTCCGTGTGTGCTTGGTTCAGTTCCAGTAAACTACCTTCTGCATCATAACACACAGGGGTCCTATGAAAGTGCACATTACTGGGGCTGCTCCAGACCCATGACTTCCGAGTCCTGGGAACAGGGTCTGGGAATCTGCATTTTCATGTCACCCTCCCCGGATGATTCTTTTGCACGGAGAGTTTGTAAAGGCCTCTAGGAGATCAAATGGGCAAAGAAACTCAGGTGACGCAACCTCTTCTGTCTAGGAGACCAGGTGCAGAAAACGTCTCTTTAAGCCTTTTCTGTAATTTGTGATAAAGTCAGGTGGTTAATAGCGTTTTGCAGAGACCTGCAAGAATGAAACAAGGGAAAATGCAAATGTGAAAGTAATTACATTTCAAGCCAGTGTGGGTGGTTTTTAAATCTTTAAAAAGAGGTATGGGCTGCAGGAGGCATTTTGGGGAGAAGCTGCTTTAGCAGATAGGGGGGTATATATGGGAGCAGGACCTGTATTCTTGCACAGTTAAGGAACGTGGCCCAGGACTGGGTGCTGTCTTTGAACAGGCTCTGAAGACTCCCAATCAGTTACACAGGTTCTGAGTGGTCAGCGACAGCCCTGGCTCTGGCTTTCTTAAGCAAAATGGGAATTTGGGGGAAGGCTTTTGATGGGAGGCTGGAGGGGGGAATCGCCTCTCCAGAGGGCTTTGCAGCAGGAACCAAAGGAAAGTTTGGGCTTTCAAGCTGCCGTTGTGCTGAGTGTGACTTCGGACTGACCATGTTTTCCTCACGAGCCCGCCTCGATTGCTTTCTTAGGCTCTGGAGCTAGATTGCTTAGGTTCGAACCCTAGATCCCCTTCTTACTGGCTGGTTGATCTTTTCCTGACCCTCAGTTTACTTATCTATAAAATGGGGATGAAAACCATCCGATCTCTTAGGGTCGTGAGGATGAAACACTTAGAAAAGTATCTGGTCCAGAGTAAGTGCTGTAAGAGTTTGCCATTCTGTGGATGGATCTCTCCCTCCACTCACGCATTTAGTCCCGTTCCTGTTGTTTTCTTTCAGATGGCTTCTGATCACGTCGATCTTGCCAGCCACAGTTTTGCCGTCTCTTGATTCCTTAGGAATTTATTCCAGAGCTGACAAGGGATCTCTGAGATCTTGTTCTGGGGGCCCCCGTCTGCAGGTGGAGGGCCCAGGATAGATGGCGGGTGGGGTTTCCAGCACCCAGTTCTTGCTTTTCTTTCTTCCAGTGCTTTACCTTTTCATCACACACTCGAGCCCATCACAACTTGGTGTAGCCTTTAACTCTTGATGAGGGCACTGGACGAGTCCCTCAGTCCCTCTCGCCTTTCTTCCTGTGCTGGCTCTCACCTGAGATGCAGGGACCATTCGGATTCTATTAGTGTAGTCAGTGAACATCATGTACTTCCTCCATGGCTGCTCCTAGCCTCTGCCCTCACAGCCCTCCTGCCTCTGGTCCCACCAGCATCTCCACTGGTGCTCGTCCAGGCTCATTCCCATCCATAGTTTGCTGGGAATGAAGCAGTTACTGCTGTGAGAAGTTTGATTGGATCGTGTTCCTAGGAAGATACTTTAGCATCATCATAGCCATCCTCTTCTTTCATCCTGAAGTTCCCAATAGAAGGGGCCACCAATTCTATCACAGTGCCCTGCCTCCTCTGCTGGGTGAAGCTGTGATACAGTCTCTGCAGACAGAAGGGCAAGAGGCACTTTGTGGAAGTGGATGGGATGCGCCGGTCTGAGGACAGAGTCTCAGGATATCGCAAACTGCAAAACCATTTTAAGGTTCCAAAGTGATTCCTCCAACTTTATATGCTGGTACATGGGCCCTGTGAGTATGGAAAGTCTTTCTCCTGTAGCGGTGAAATGACATCGTAGTTTAATTTCCTTTTAAGGTAACTTGTCCTCCCTTCATCCGACCTCTGTGGCCATACCGTGTGAGAGCCTCCTTTCTTCTCTGAATAGCTTTGTTGTGTGGTTGTCATTGTGATGATGGCGAGGTTGTAGTTGTAAGATAGGTAATTCATTCACAAGGGCTGAAAATACATAAAGTATCTTTGGTCATATTATCTCCCCCCACTCCTGTCCCTCAGGCCCTTTCCCAGCAGACACCCACTGAATTAGGATTTTTCATTTCTTCCAGATTTATCTCATGCACATGTAAGTATGTTATTTTCCCCTTTAAAGCAGATGGTAGCATACTAAATATACACAGTGTTCTGTGCCCTGCTTTTCTTTTACTCAAATATACATCTTTATGTATAAATATATAAAGAGGTTTCTCATTCTTTTTTATAGCAGCAGGATGGATATTCCATTATAGGAATGTACTGTAACTTATTCAAGTATGGCCCCGTAGATGGAGATTTAGGCTTCCCAGTGGTTTTTGAGATGAAGGTTTTGGGTAAGAATGAAGAAGTAGAATCCATGACTTGATGCAGCTGAAACAAAGTCAGAGATTGAGTATGGCCTTGTGTTTTCATCGGACATTGTTCTATAAAATGATAAGGAACATTGCAGAGGCCCTTAGTGGAGTATCTCTCCACATAGGTAGTTTTGGCCACCCTAGAATAATCAAGAAGGAGCATTGGCAACATTTTAATGACTTATTTTGTAAGCTACTGAGTCTCTAATCTTGGGAAATAATGGGTTATGTTTTAAAAAATTATTGTGAGTCCAGCCATATATTTCTAGATTCATAAGATGGATAAAAGGAAATAAAAAATTAGTACTCATCATTCAGAAGAGGATTGGAGAAGTTTCAGGTTCACAAACACTTTCCTGGATGATAAACACCCCACTTTTCCATCAGTTATTATTTAATAGATGCCTTAATGGGCCAGATTTGGGGGTGGAAGGAAGGCAGGACTGTAACTTTCTTGAGAACATGGTTGCTGACACATCTGTAGCTCCTAAGTGTTTGTTTACTTGAACGGAAAGCATGATCAAAGAATATTAAAAGTATGGTAGGGGCTTCCCTGGTGGCGCAGTGGTTGAGAATCTGCCTGCTAATGCAGGGGACACGGGTTCAAGCCCTGGTCTGGGAGGATCCCACATGCTGCGGAGCAACTAGGCCCGTGAACCACAACCACTGAGCCTGCGCGTCTGGAGCCTGTACTCTGCAACAAGAGAGGCTGTGATAGTGAGAGGCCCGCGCACCGCGATGAAGAGTGGCCCCCGCTTGCCACAACTAGAGAAAGCCCTCGCACAGAAACGAAGACCCAACACAGCAATAATTAATTAATTAATTAATAAACTCCTACCCCAACATCTAAAAAAAAAAAAAAGTATGGTAAAGATGGCCTTAGAAATATATGAATGTATATATTGTTATAGAAGTGTATATGTTAAAGCATTAGTATGAACTAGCAGAACACTGGAAGAAATAATTCAGGAAGGAATAAGCTATGAAGTTCACTTTATGCTCCCTTTTGAAGTACTTCTTTGACCTTGAAAATCTTTTTTGTACCTAAACAGAAATCTGGAAATACAAATGTATCTAGTAGATGAATTCAACCTGTGAGCAAAATTGCTGAGTAGCTAAGAAATATGCTCTATCTTTGTGTTTTCGTGAGTCTGAAGCTGAGGCTGTGCCTTGTGAATTGGGCAACAGCCTGGTGACCCTCTTCATTGGCCCCTCTGCAGAATCCAGCACGCTTCTCGACAAGAAAAGTCACTTCCACATTTGAAGCTACTTGGAGAGTTTCTTTACCTTTTGTCTGTTGTGGACGTCTTCTTGTTTATTTGATGATTTCTTTGGCAAATAGGTTAAATATTGTCTGAGTCCTATCACACAAGACAGAAATGCTTTCTTTCAGTCAACTGTGTTGGAAAATAATCTCTATAAACCTCCTTGCGTTCTTGTAGCTTGCATATCCTTCAAATTATAGGAGAATTCAGTGAAAAGGAAGTTAGGATTGATCATCACAGTAATGACTTTTCTGTGAGAACAAATCAAAAGTTCAGCGTGACTAATGTTGATGATAATACGTATGTGTAAGTATCCACTGTCAGAGTGTTCAGGGCACTTTGTCTACACCAAAATAACGTTTCGGCGCTAAACTGGGTACCTGCCTTTATCAAAAAACGTACTCTAGGAGCCAGCGTAGCTAAAATGGTTAGGACCTTTTGTGTTTGCTGGTATTGAGCTTCAGGAAGTTATGTTTTGAGGGGGATGCTATTCCAAATTCATCAAATGTTGTATGATGGAGTTTCTACAGTGTTATTTTCGTCTTGATTGGCAGTGAAGAAACCAAAGCACAGCAAGATTAAGTGGTCAGAGCCAGGGAGTCATTCTATTAATAGAGCTCTTTCTTATCTTTTGATTCTTAGTTCAAGAGTGTCTTCCCTCCAAGAGTGTTTTTAAAGAACTATTGATTCAGTGTAGAACTAGTCCTTTTCACTAGTTTGCTGGGTTCTAAATTTAACTCTCTCAGTAAGCAGAGCTCCTTGGAACCTTTGCTCATATTACATCCAGATCTTTTCTCTCTTTCAGAGTCTCTCAGCTGTGATGCTGATTTATCACAGGCATCATTATGATTATGAAACAGGAGTTGATACGTAGGCACATCCCCACTAAAGAGACATTCCTGTATAAATGAGTTTTGTGTGAAATGGCGAAAGTATGCAGATTGCAAACTGAGTTCAAAATAAGTGACTTCCATCACAGGATCAACGAACACGTTCCCTAGGAAATTGTGCCTTGATGATCACTCCTGATAACTAGTGTTACTGAGCCCTACTAGTTCCTTTTAACTGGAGCATTTAACTTTCATGGGTTGAAGGTTGACCTCTGCTTGGTGTTGGGTGAAGAAGTCTTGTCGCTTCCACCCCACAAGCTGGACCACCTTCCTTAATTTCAAAGCTGTTCTTAGGAAAGAAGTAGGCTTGTTCCTTCCAGCCTTTCTGGCTTAGATGCCAGTTGTCCCCAGATTCCTTCCTCTTCCTTCCATTTTCAGGGGGAAGTAGCTCTCCTCTCCAGACCCCCACTTCACGTGAATGCCTTGTACTCCTGCTACTTTACATTTCAGGCATTTGTATCTGTTGTAAGATACTGTCGGCTTTGTGTTTAACATTCAGAGGAATGTCTTCCTCCATCTCAGGGGTGCCCTGTGTTTTCCCTCCTTCTTCTGTGTCTTTGTTGGTAAAACCTGTTTTCACCTGCTGTCTTGACTCCTTGCAGGCCTGCAGAGTCCGGCTCCAGAGTTCATTGTTGACGTTGAATCCATGGACATCTTCCCCGTGGGCTGGTGTGAAGCCAACTCCTACCCTCTGACCACACCGCACAAGACAGTCTGTAAGTATCGCCCTGCTCGGAGCCCAACTGGGTAACATCTGGGACTTGGGTGAATAAACAGGCAGTTTGGTAAAGATAAGTTAGTGGGGCCAAATTGTAAAAATCAAAAAAGGTTGTTGATTTCACACAGAGCACCAGTACTTTTGTCTCATTTATCCTTTTAATGTCTGCGTGAGATGAATATTCAGAAGCATTTCCCTGGTTGACAGACTAAGTCACATGATGAGTCAGAGAGAGGATCTGGAATCTTCACTCCCCATTTTGTGTACAATTCGTGATCTCGATTGGAAAAAATTTCAGCTAAATACTATATGTTTGTATGATCATATCTGAGAAAGAACTACTTTTCCTCATGAGGTTTACCCCAAAATAATCATAATTGGTCCCAATAATTTACTGACATAGATATAAACACTTAACTACTCTGAGCACTAACTAAACCAGTGAGATTTCAACTGGACTTTGAAAAGTGCATTATAAAATATCTGGTCACAAAAATGCCAAATTAAAACAATATTAGTAATTAAACAACACAGCATCACATACACACACACACACACACACACACACACACCACTTAAATACCTACAAGTGTGTGTTTTAACATATATTATTGTAGGTCATTTTCCTGAAATGGTAACCATTTAAAAATCTTCAAACCTAATCAATCTCGGCATTTATTACTCCCCCCAATGGGTAACAGAAGTATTATTTTAAAATGTGAGTCCTTAAAGGTAAGGGGCTTTAATTTTTTGTGAAATATATTATATTTCTAATGTTTTCTTTATTAATTTATATGTTAGCTGACTTCTTTGTAGCATCCTACCATAAGGTCCACTTACGCAGATGCTCAGAACTTTACCATAAAGAGAATTCCATCCCATAGTCGGCTTCCTGTTCCCTGGTGTCAACAGATTTTGAAGGACACTTAAGAGACCTACTACATATTCATTACGAGTTGGATGGGGCATTATCCGTGTGAATCAAAGTAGGGGGCCCAGGTTATAGACAGAGGCGGATTTTAAGGGATTCTTCTGTACCCCATACTGCACACTGAATCTGATCCAATAACAGTGACATCACTGTCCCTCACTTTAAAATATTTCTAAAAATTTGAGCTTAGAATAATGATTTCAGTCTCAAGGGCATTCTTTTTCTTTTTCTTTTATTCTCACTTAAAATGACGTGGTTCCTTGGCTTTCAGCCTCCACAGCCACTGGGCAGGTTCTCCCCGGGTTCTCCGGGTTTGGGCCGGATCCCCTGTGCCTGGTTGTGCCTCAGACAGAAATCTGTGCCCTGATCCTCTTCCTCCTTCCTTCACATGGATTTGGGAGGTGACGAGCATTCTGAGTTTTGAGTTTTTCTGGATGAAATCCCACGGGGTTAAGATGAACATGATGATGTTTCCTCTCTGTTTCGCACTTCACTTCCCGGTCTGTTGTGTGTGGCTTCTCGTCAAAACATCACACACTTCAGGCGTCTCACCCTAATTAACAAAGACTGAGTTAGGCAAGTTAGTCTACACTCATTTTTCACTTTAGAGATCACAGAGTTCATACTTTTTCGTAGTAATTACAGGCAGACCTCTTGTCACAGATACTGCGTTTTTTACAAATTGAAAGTTTGAGGCAACCCTGCATCAAGCAAGGCTATGACGCCCCTTTTCCGACAGCATTTGCTCACTTCGTGTCTCTGTGTCGCAGTTTGGTAATTCTTGCAATTTTTCTAACTTTTTCTTCATTATTGTATTCATTGTGGTGATCTGTGATCAGGGACTTTTGATGTTACTACTACGACTCACTGAACCTCAGATGACAGTTAGCATTTTTTAGCAATAAAGTATTTTTTAATTACGGTATGTACATTGCTTTTTAGACATAATGTTATTACACACTTAGTAGACTACAGTATAGTGTAAACATAACTTTTATATTCACTGGGAAACAAAAACGTTCCTGTGACTCTTTTATTGCGATATTCACTCTATTGGGGTGGTCCGGAACTGAACCCACAATATCTCTGAGGTCTGCCTGTACTGGAATTGGATACTAAATAAAATCAAGAATAGATAAAATTTGAGTCACTATTTCTCTTATTTATTTTTGTTTTCGTCTTGTTTCTCACACGTACATTTTGCTTTGAAGACACAAAGTCTAAATGAATCTGCCAAACTCTGACAGCTTTAGAAGTTCTGTTAGAATTAATTTTTGCTAATGTTGGAAGATGCAGGCTTATCTCTGCCCAAATTTATATATGCCAGAAGCTCTGGTCTGTCTTTGTGAAGGTGACTCTAACCAGTTATAAATGTAAACTGGAAATGTTCTTAACCCCAAGTTTATTATTGGCTGGTTTATGTCACTATTTGACAGACGTATATGTTTGCTAGGCACCAATCCTCCTTTTAATGATAAAAAGTTGTAGTTTATAAACATGCCTCTAATCCTAATTTGGGAGCGTGCTGCTATGGTAAAATTTTTTGACTTATCACATTTTCTGTGGGGAAAATTCATCTGGGTAATCATGCTTATACCAATCCATCTTACCAGCTGTGTTCCTGGGAGGTCTGATATGTGTGCTCTTTTTCTTTTTATTAGAAGCACATTTTAGAATAAAGTAGCCAGTGTAGTGATAAAGTTAAATGCACTAAATTCTATTTAGATTTCATTTCTGAAAAGTCAAAGTCTATTTTATGCTAGAAGAAATTAAGATAAAATTGTGGCCTGAATGAAATAACTTTTCAGTTTTTAAATTGTTACTTGAAAACAGTTCTATACCTACTGAGCCATTTTAAAAAATGCTTCTTCCTCACTAGCTATCAAAGCTGCTTTTCTTTTTTTCCCTTTTTGCCTGTTTTACAGCACAAAAGAAGAGAAAGATCGCAGTTGTGCAACCAGAAAAACAGTAAGTTTGTTTTTTCACAAAAACTCCGTGGTAAACTCTGAAGTGTCTTTCAAGAGGATGGGAAACAGGGCTGTTTTCGGTAGAGAGCTAGTCAACACCTAGCACGGTGGTAGAGAGGACAGTAACACATAGCTCCTGTTATTTATTGTGCAGCTGTTACGTGCAGGACACAGGTCTTGCTTCTAAAGCAGTTTCTTCTCCAGATCGTAATTTCTCACTTTCCTCCCAGCTCAGCTGACCTGAAGGATGCCCAGTGTCCTGCACTGCTGGTAAAGGCACTCTGTGCCCATGGTTCTTAATGCCCCCAGGGGCCCCGCAGAGCTGCCCATCGAGGCCTCGTCTCTGCCCGCTCTCAGCCCAGTGAGCTGGAGCAGGTTGCTTTATTTCTCCCCATCTCAATGCCCTCCTCTGTAAAATACCCATTGCTCAGGCATTTTAAGAAGATTAAATTAGATTCTATGTGAAAATGTGTGGGCCCTCTGTTGCTGAATGAATGTAGGTTACTCCACATTTCTATTGTAATTTTATGAGGAAGGAGGGTGTTTGACAGCCTGTGGACAGGCCGGCTGTATATTTTTGGAAAATCGTCACTGTTGGTAACATTCTTATATATTGGAAAATGTCTGGAATATACTACGATGCACATCCCTTACCAAATCATTATGTTTTCTTAGTAGACTGTTGGAAAGGGAATTGAAAACAGCTTTTTTTTTTCAAGTACCTGAATTGAAACTTAAATAAAATGAAATTGAATAATAACTGCATTGTTATTTGATGCAAATAACAGTTTTCTGGGTATTCTTTTTACACTTCTAACAGTGTTTCAGGTTAATCATCTCACTCCAGTTTTATCTGGATAATGTTGAAATAGAGAGGAAAAACTAAACTAACAGTCACGTCACGGAGGCCAAATTTGAATTCATGACTCCTCAATTTGCAGTCCGTGGATCAGTGGTTTTCACCCTTTACTCACATCTGTTGCTAGACAGCTCGTTAAAACACAAGTTGCTGGGCCCCTTCTGCAGAATTTCTGACTCAGGATGTCTGTGGTGGGGCCTGAGCATCTCCAGGTGTAACAGGTTCCCAGGTGATGCTGATCTGACAGCTGGGGGACCCCACTTTGGGAACCAGCACCATAGATGACCCCACTAAGATCTCTCGTTACCGTTTACTTGGAGTTTACATAGTTTTCCAGCTATGCGGTTTCTACACAGCCAAGCTGTACATCCCCGGGAAAGCCAAGTTGCCTCTTTTCCCCTAAGGTGACAGTTTTTATATTTGTTCAGCAACGTTTTACTGAACAACAGCACAGACTTCCATCTTAGACTCATAAACCTACTTCATATTTTAAGAATCATCACTTCTTAGATTTTCTTTGGAGATTTTGTTTTCAGTGCGGCCATGACCCACACAAGCATGGACGCCAGAAATCAAACGTCAAGAGAAAGTCATTGATGAGAAGTCTGACTTTAATTAAAGTTAGTGCAAGCTGACTTTAATAGTCAATGCAAGCTGACTTTCTGTGTGTCCTAAATATAATTAAGGACATTATTATAATTCTGTAACAAGTGACAAGCCCAGGAGTGCCCTAGAGGAATCTCAGTGATCAGTGATGACCCCTCCAGGGGCTGGAGACCCATAGGCTTCTTGGAATTATTGTAAGACTTGCCTGCAAAGATCTTACCTGTTGTTATACATGCACACGTTGTATCTGACCACATTCTTAGCTTAGATTTCTCTAATAGTTGCTTTAAGTTATGAAAAGACTTTGGAAGGTACCAGTTTCTTCTAAAGCGTGAAACCCATGGGAGTTTTTTCTTTATCCACAGATCGTCATCCACAGTGCCTGTTGAGAAAATACCTCACGACCTTTGTTTATTCCCTCACCTGGACACCACAGGTAAACGAGCTACTTAGGACGTCCTGACGCTTCCCAGTATGTCGCTGTGACTGGAGACATGGATATACTTTTAGGTCAACATGAGAATACTCAACTTTGAGCCAACTGTCTTTTTTTCTTTTTCTTTCTTTTTTTTTTTTTTTTTGGCGGTACGCGGGCCTCTCACTGTTGTGGCCTCTCCCATTGCGGAGCATAGACTCCGGACGCGCAGGCCCAGCGGCCATGGCTCACGGGCCCAGCCGCTCCGTGGCATGTGGGATCTTCCCAGACCAGGGCACGAACCCGTGTCCCCTGCATCGGCAGGCGGACTCTCAACCACTGCGCCACCAGGGAAGCCCCAACTGTCTTTTTTTCTTGCTTCTTATTTACAGATACCTACTCTTTTATAAAAATTTTCTAAGCTAAATTCTTGGTGCCTCTTCTCTTCTGCTTCTTGGTCAGTAGCTCTGGACACTTCCCTTGGTCTGAGGAAAAGGGTCCATGTGTTACTTGGAAATTACGAGCCCAGTTAGGACTGTGTATCACGAATAATCATGTGGAAAAAGAAGGAGTTGAAAATATCGTTATTAGGCATTTCTCTTTGGACATTTTATGCCAGTTGCACTTGCATGTTTACACTCGTGGTTAATCCTTAAGTCCCTGTGGGCTTTTGAATTGTTCCCTAAAACCCTCTGTTTGAATAGCTGGTTGGGAACAGTATATGTGTATTAATGTATGAAGTCCTGCGTCTTATAATAACCTTTAAAAACACAGACGTGAATTATCCTTTGACCACAAATCTGATTATAGACATCTTTGTACATTAAGTAATGTATTTGATTAAGAATTCTTTTTTCCAGCCCAAACGAAGCCTGTTCTGAATTCCAGGATTAAA
This sequence comes from Hyperoodon ampullatus, assembly GCF_949752795.1. Taxonomy (NCBI): domain Eukaryota; kingdom Metazoa; phylum Chordata; class Mammalia; order Artiodactyla; family Ziphiidae; genus Hyperoodon; species Hyperoodon ampullatus. The sequence goes on from NC_136916.1 coordinate 24,257,345, forward strand.
ACCTATATACCGTGGAAGAATCCTATTAGGCAAAGTTTTCTTTGTAGTAAAGAGAGCGGTTTTGTGAGTAGACTTACTAAGGTTGTTTTCTCCTAAAGGTCTGGGCAGAGTAATCCTGTCCCCAAATTTCCATGTAAATGCAGCTATGGACTTTTTTTTTTCTCCTGTTGTATAAAATTCAAACTTCAGAATGGTTTTAAAAGAACCATGTCATCTTTCAGAGTTGGTAATTGTTATTTTACTCCTGTTTTATACCCTGAAAAGTAACATGTCTCCCTCCTTACCTGTTGGTTCTCAGTTGAAGTCCTGTGAGAACAAAGCTTCCCAGACTGTCAAATCACCATCCCAAATGAGTAACAAGTTTTTATACAGAAAGAAAGTTTTCATAATGTTAGTGCAGCTTGACTTGGAACAGTGGCAGGAGAAGACGAGTCTCAGCTGGCTGTGTGACCGCAGTCCGTGTGTGTAGACAGCAGGACGCATCCCAGTGATGACAGGGATACCTCACCATTTAGTTCTTCTGCTTTTTCCCCATGGCAGCTTGAGACACAACTAGATCAGCACCTTGCCCTTTTGCTTTTTAAGTAGAAAGGCTAATGAGGAAGTTGCAGAGTTAAGCCCCTGGGAGGCGCATTTCACATCCATGGACTGGCAAAATGAGGAAGCTTGACCATACCTAGGGTTGGCCTGGGTGTGGGGCAAAGATTAACAGATACACATGATTATATACAAAATAGATAACCAACAAGCACCTGCTGTATAGCACAGGGAACTCTACTCAGTATTTGGTAATAACATATAAGGGAAAAAAATCTGAGAAAGAATATAGATATATACATACATATGTATGACCGAATCACTGTGTTGTATACCCGAAACTAACACAACATTGTAAATCAACTATACTTCAGTTGAAAAAAAAAAACAGGAACTGGGCAGTGCTTATTCGAGTGTAATTTGGGTCCCTGTGGTGAATAGCTTGGCCGCTTCTAGTAAAACGGTACACAGACCCGGTGGCTGAGCGGCTCCACCCCTTGTTGTAGACCTGGAAGAATCTCTTGTCCTTACGTAAGCAGGAGTGGATTTTCACAGTTGTGTTCATTAAGGCACCATAGGTAATATTTAAAAAGTAGAAACAACTAAATGTCCATCAGTAAGAGAATAGAAAATTCAATTGTGTTATATTCACACAGTGGAATACTACACAAAGTGAAAAGTGAATGAATTTTCTGGATATACATTTACCCGTTTGGGTGGATCTCAGAAACCTCATGTTGAACTGACAAAATGTTGCAGAAAACCTTTATGGAATATTTTAAAACTAACCTAAGTATCCTGAATTGCTTGTGGATACACATATATTTTGTGTGGTAAAGTTTCTAGGCTCTCGTGGGAATGGTAAATGCCAGCTTCAGGGTAGTGGGTTCTTTCTGGGGCGTTGGGTGCGGGATTTCCTGAGGTAGATTAGGGGAACTTAGCTGTGTAACTGGTGTTTTTCTCTTTTAGCTACGTTGGAGGATACCTTAGTTGTCATTGTCTTATTTTTTGTGTTTTGTGTGTGTGTTTTGAGTCCTGCATCATAAACAGAAAGGTTCATTTATATGGTAGAAAAAAATAATCAGGATTCCTAAGATATTACTGTGGATGTAAAACGTTCTGATATGAAGACCCAGTGCACCTCTGGGTAGTTTTGCCAGCGCAGTGGGTTATGCAAGTTTCTCCGGTCCGAAAGCATCAGCTGTGTTTCTCTTCCCTGCAGGTACCGTCAACGGGAAGTACTGCTGTCCTCAGCTTTTCATCAACCACAGGTGTTTCTCGGGCCCCTACCTCAACAAGGGGAGGATCGCAGAGTTGCCTCAGTCGGTGGGACCAGGCAAATGTGTGCTGGTCCTTAAAGAGGTAAAGCACATCCACAGCCACAGGGGACTGGTTTTCACGGGGTGGTGGCCACGTGGGCACAATCCCTGCAGAAGGGGGTCATAGGAATTTGAGTCCATTCAGGCAACATGAACCATGACATGCACCTCTTTCCTCTCAATCCTGCGAGCTGGAAGCTGGTGGTACAGAGATAGAAATGGTGTTCCTGCCCCGGAAACACTCCCTGTCTAGTGGGAGGGATGTGCCTTCCACCCCGAGTCAGGGAAACGCTGCTCTACATTTGAGTAAAGTCTTTTGTGAATCATCGCTTTTTTGTTTTAAAAGATGGCCTATTTTGAGCCTTTGTGTAGGTACATTCCTGTTTTTTGTGACAAAAAAGCACCCCCCAAACATCAAACTATACCATGATGAGTGTGTTTTAATTCCTTGGGCACAACGATCCAGTTATCCATTTATCCGTCCATATATCCATTGAACAAATGTGTGTTCCGCAACTTCTGGGAGCCAGGCACGGCATCAAGCACCAGGTCAAGAAATAAACACCCCCTGCCCTCTGCCCATTTGGGTTTCACGGTCCTCTTGGGGAGATGACATAATTCTAAGTGAGACGTACAGTCGGGTGAAGGCTCGGTGGAGACCAGAGCGTGTGGTCTGGGCACAGGGTGGGATGTGACGGATCTCTGGATGTGACACTTGATCTGAAGTAGGCAAAGTGATGGCGCCTTGAGTGCACAGCACAGATAAGGCTGCACCGGTGGAGTTCAGGGTGGTCACGTGTGGCTGGAGGACAGCATTTGTCCTTACGTATAGGTCTAAAATTCACTGGTATAAAAGAGTGTGTTGGGCTTCCCTGGTGGCGCAGTGGTTGAGAGTCCGCCTGCCGATGCAGGGGACGCGGGTTCGTGCCCTGGTCTGGGAAGATCCCACATGCTGCGGAGCGGCTGGGCCTGTGAGCCATGGCCGCTGAGCCTGCGCGTCCGGAGCCTGTGCTCTGCAACCAAAAAAAAAAAAAAAAAACCTAGGCCAGAGTAGTCTTCTGATGACAGGAACTAGTTTTTTTGCTGATGTTTAGAAAATGCATGAGGCAGGAAAGAAAGGAAAAAACCAAGCACTTCAGTTCCGTGAGTGCAAGAAAAATGTAAGTCCCACCAAACCAGCGTTCATGCTAATACTCCTGCTTCAGCCCAGGACCTGGGCATGGTTTCCAATTGCATTTCACTTACAGAGAATGAGGGCAGTAGAGCAAAGACAGAGCACGTTCGCTTCTTCAGGCTATCAGGGGTGTTAACGTTTTTCTGTCTTTGGAAAATGTAGGGTGATGGCTGTCTTCCCTCTGTCTGGTTCTTGGAGAAATACGTAAGGTCTGTGGGCGTGGATGTGGAGCCGGCCTTTGGAGAGGGGTCCTGAGCGCTGAGAGGGCGGTGGACCAGAGGGGAGGAAGTTTCTGGCAAACGGGAGGATGAACGCGTGTTCACTTTCTGGGCAGTGAGCATCCTGAGCTTGAGTGGGGTTGAGGGCATAGAGACCTCGATTCCAGAAGGAGAGCGGTGGAGGGGGCAGGCAACCTCTAAGAGCAGGAGCCCAGTCAGGTCCAGTCAGGTCCAGTCACCTCGAACAAGGGGCTGCCAGCGAGTAGCCTGGAGGGGAGGGGGCAGGTCGAGCCCACCCATAGCCCCTCAGGTCCCCGGGGCGTTTTGTGGGACCCCCGGGTGCAGTCGCAGGGAGAGTGGGCCCTGTGATGACAGACAGGAAGTGATGGTGTTTGTCATAAATGAAACTCGCAGGATCAGGATGGTCGCCGCCAACCAGGACTGTCCTTTTCTATCGCCAGTACTTTCCCATGCACGCCTGCCCCAGTCATGCCAGGGTCTCCCCGAGTCAAATAAACTTCAGGTCCCTGGGGGCCCTCGGTGAACTTGGGAGGTTTTGCATACCAAGCCTCCCACACCTCTGAGATCATCAGCATCGTGGGATGGAGTCTTTTCGGCCATTCGCAGAGGCATTCAAAGAACTTCTGCTTCGTGCTTTATATGCAAGCTCGTGAGTGGCCAGGTCTGTGGTATTGACTTTGTCTACAGTGCAGTAAGGCAGGCATTGTGTGCCTGTGTCGGTGTGTGACAGAGAGAGAGAGCTAGTGAGCACAGGAGGAAAAGGTGGTGGGGGGCACCTGATGTATTCACTCCTGTCCATGTGTCCTGTGATGGAAAGTTCAGCTTCTAATGCAGACGCACAATGAGATGGGAGAACACCGACCGGCTCCTCCTGGCAGAAATGGCTCTGAAAACAACTGCTCAGGAAGAATGAGAGTCTGTGTTTTCCTAGCAACTCTAAAGGCCATGGGTTTGAAGGTAGCCTGCCAGGATAAAATCCCACGTGGCTTACAGAGATCTGGGGGGAGCCCAGGGTTTTTCTTAAACGTTATTTGGGTTAAATTATTTGCCGTGTGTAACCTCTGTTTTTAGCAAAAGAGAGAAACGTATCATTTTCGGTGGGGAGTCGATAGGAGTCCTTTTTCCCATTTTCCACATCACCTTCTGACGCATGAAACTACAGGTGTTAACGGAATTGCTCCTCAGCAGCAGGGGTGACCTGTGTTTCACTTGCTGCCTTTGGGCAGCAGGGTTTCAGCCATTTAAGAAATGAACATTTATAGAGGGAAAATCGACAGGTTGTGCTTTTTCTTTGGAAAAGCGAAAATACGGCACTGGATTTTTATTGCCTTTTCTTTCTGATGTGGAACTTAGGAGAAAGCAACATGAGTCCTGGACACTCAGGAAACTTTCTGGATCCATGAGCCTCCCTGGTTGTTTCTTTCCCTCTAGCACAACTGTCTGCCCCACTTAGTGGAGATCGCCAGGCTTGGGACCTCTGACTCACCCTGACACTGAGGGACCAGTCTGAATACGATGGGCTAGGTGGATAAGATAAAATAAGTGAGGCTAGACACAGCTTCTGCTCCACCAAAGGGGGAAAGTTGTTCCTGATTCGTAAAATACAGAGACACACATGTGCACGCATCCACCCTACACTATACTCCCCGCACTCCACCCACCTACCCATCCATCCATCATCTGTCTATATCTATCTTTCTATCATTTATCTCTATATATCATATTCACCCATTCATCTCTCCATCATCTTTCATCTTTCTATCCACTAATCGTTATCTATCTATCTATGTCTAATGTACCTAAAAGAGTCACTTTGGGGCTTCTCTGGTGGCGCAGTGGTTGAGAGTCCGCCTGCCGATGCAGGGGACACGGGTTCGTGCCCCAGTCCAGGAGGATCCAACATGCCGCAGAGCGGCTGGGCCCATGAGCCATGGCCGCTGAGCCTGTGCGTCCAGAGCCTGTGCTCCACAACGGGAGAGGCCACAGCAGTGAGAGGCCCGCGTACCGCCAAAAAAAAAAAAAAAGAAGAAGTGCTGCGTACTCCATTGATACACTGGGGACCTCTGGGGGGTGTAGGATAAATGTGACTTCACTCCGGGAAAAGAAGCACAGCTGCTACAGTTCGTCTGAAACCCAAACTCCTTCTTTGGGTTTGGAAACATGTTTTAATTAATATTCTCCATTTAAATCTAGTTACAAAAATAAAACTCTGCTTGTCTGTCTGCTCTGCAACTCGCCGGGCCTCTAATTGTATCGACAGCACAGGTGCTCACATCAGAGTCTTGTCTCATTTTGGTCCTCTCGCACTTTATGTATCCCATCCACCTGGTGAAGCCCTACTGATGGAGAAATTGCTGGTTAGGCAAGAGAAATTTTTTATCATTTTATTATTTTAAAAAACCCATTCATAAAATTATCTCCATTTCATCTGATTTTGAAATTGAAAGAAATCATCTTTGAGGCCCATGAGGGCCTTTGATGGTCCCGATTTCTATAAAGAGCTAATTATTGTAACTGGCTCTTGGATAGACTACAGAGCAGAAAGGTCTGCTGTAACAGTGAACATGTTGAGGGGGGGCTTCTTTGCATCCAGATCCTTCTTCTGACTTCGCCAGAGAGAGAATATCCTCCTTCCTGTTTCCCTGTGGGCCAGTCTCTCTCTAAATGTTTGCCCTAAAGAGGCATCTCCCACCCTGGCCACTAGAATTCAACAGATGACAAACCTTTGAGGTCAGGAACCTGTCTTTTTTTTTTTTTGCGGTACGCGGACCTCTCACTGTTGTGGCCTCTCCCGTTGTGGAGCACAGGCTCCGGACGCGCAGGCTCAGCGGCCATGGCTCACGGGCCCAGCCGCTCCGCGGCATGTGGGATCTTCCCAGACTGGGGCACGAACCCGTGTCCCCTGCATCGGCAGGCGGACTCTCAACCACTGCGCCACCAGGGGAGCCCAGGAACCTGTCTTTTTTTGTTTTTGTTTTTTTTGTTTTTTGCGTTACGCGGGCCTCTCACTGTTGTGGCCTCTCCCGTTGCGGAGCACAGGCTCCGGATGCGCAGGCTCAGTGGCCATGGCTCACGGGCCCAGCCGCTCCGCGGCATGTGGGATCCTCCCGGACCGGGGCACGAACCCGTGTCCCCTGCATCAGCAGGCGGACTCTCAACCACTGCGCCACCAGGGAAGCCCAGGAACCTGCCTTCTTTCCATTAAGTTAGCCCAGCCTGAGCTGTGGGAGCTCATATTTGCCTTCTGAAGTGTTTTCTAATTTTAACACTCAGAGAACTAATTTTCCTATTAAGTGGTTTCCTGCACTTTCAACATTGTCATAACTTTAATCATATGGTATAGTTGAGGTTGGAAACCATCTTAGTTACTTTCGGTGTTTGGGGAGAAGTCTTCATGATGGTGCATGTGAAAGGAAATAACGGAATTCCATGATTTCACGAAGTGAACAGAAAAAAATCCCATCGATTTACGGAATCCTTTGAGTGCTGACCTTGTACCTGAAAGGGCAGGGGCAAGAGAAGGAGACACGCATTCACTGAGGGGCTCCCGGGTACCAGGCGCCTGGCGCTGTTTGCTTCTCCCCCTGCCGATACCACCTACGCTCTGTTCTATTTGTCTCTTCCTCCCTCTGGTGACCCTTCTCTCTTCTCCTGTAACTGACTCACTCACCGTTTTCTGAGCAAACTTCTGCGCCTGATGGAGCAGAGGTAGGAGAACAAGAGGTGCAGCAGGACGGGGCCACGGAATGCACTGTCAGAGTCCTCGGAGGTTCAGAGAGATGGAAGCGCAAATCAGATTTGAGAAGTAGGTCATCGGTGCCCTTCAGTTTTGTGCACTGCTTGGAGAAGAAGCCAGATTTGGGTGGGTTGAGAATTGAAGATGAAGAATTTAAAAGTATAGACTTTTTTTTTTTTTTTTGAGAAGTTGGGTTCTGAAGAAGAGGCAGTATCAAGAAAGTCAGGAGCTTCTAAGGAGAGTTATTTTGCGAAGGTGCGAGACTGAAACATAAATACAGGCCAACGAGAATAGAGAGAGGAAGGCTCAGGGAGAGTTTATTTTGTGGATGGATGAGGACTGCTTGGATATCAAGAAGAGGGCTACCTTAAACATTTTTCATATGCCGAGCTGTTAACCTCCTTTATTTCTCACAACATCCTTATGACGGGAGAAAATCTCTTCCTCTACCCTCTTAGGTTCTGTAGGGAGGGCCTGTAAATTAAACTGACAAAAGACAGATTAACAGGAGAAAAGGGTTGAAAGAAATGAAAAGAGAAAAGAAATTAAAAACCAAAGAAGCCATTAAGCTTGAGATTTTTACATACCATTTTAATAAAAGACAGTACATTGTGGAGAGGTGATCAGACAAAGGGAAAGGGGTCTGGGCTCCAGGACTGTTAAGTATATGCGGGAATCTAATGGAAGATAAGGGGGTTTTTTTCCTAGTAATATTTGTTTGTGCAGCGTCATCTCTGGGCCATCTTTGTTTCTCCAATGACAAGGGTTGTTTTCCTCCTGGTCCAAGAACGGGGAGGGGGACGCTTTCACAGTGTTTTAGGCAGAAAGGGGGAGGGCAGAGAGTTCCTGCAGTGTCTGCTGTTTCTCAGTTGTGTCAGGGCAAAATTAATCCTATGCCAAAGTGGCATATTTTGAGTTGACAAGTTCTGACCCCCTTCATTGTGAACCAGGTAAATGGCAGCGCCCCCATTATACAGATGAGGAAAGTCAATCAAGCATCTTGCCTAAGCTTGATTAGCTTCTAAGGGATGGACCTGGGATCCCATCCCATATCTGTCCAGCTTTACAAAGGCTATTGCTTCTCTGTTATAATATACTGTGGGGACTTCTGTGTAGAAGCATGTTCCCAATAAACATTTCATGAAGCCTAGGAAATCCAGTGAGGCATTGCTCTAGCGCTAATTTCCTCCTTGAGATACTCAAGGCCATCTTAATGCCAGTTTATTGGGAAGAGTGTTCATCAGCTTCACAGCTAATATCCTGTTAGTTAATTGGGGACAGGGTCTGAGCTACCCTTTGTGATCAAGAGTGTAATAACTTGAATTCTGATGTTTTGCAAGGTACAGTAATTCAGTCTAACTTGGGTCATAATAACAGCTGTCAACTTAGTTATTTTCATGGAGTAACTATAATACACTAAGATGTCAGGTACATAAATTATTCAGCTCACAATTCCAAAGTTTTATAGAGAGCTTGTTGAATTTAGAGACAAATGATGTGACATTGGGAAAAGCCAGGGGAAAATTATTCAATATCACATGCCTTTTACGATTTAATTGCTGCCTGTTTCCACTCTGAATTGAACTCTGGAAGGCATTTTCTTTTCACAGTCACAAAATGCATTTCTTTATGCAGCAAATAAGATGTAGCTCTGGGGTTTTCTCAACGAAACACAATGAAAAGATTCGGTTGAAATTTTATTGTCTGTTGATAAACACTTGGTGCATGATTTCAGCCAGTTTCAAATGGATTTATTTTTAAACTCGGTTTCTGTAAATTGTACTGACAGTAAATAATAAAATCAGATGATTATTCTAATAGAGAAAACAAACACAATAGAACTGCTTGTATTGCTGTGTCCTGGCCTTTTAGCGTCTTGGCTGAAACATGTTCTCTTGATGGGGCTTTACAGGGACCTGGGAATATAGCAAAATGCCACCCAGGCAAGAAAAAGACAGTTGTCATGCTGACTGCAGAGTATAGAATATTTCAAGATCGAATCCTCAGTTATGAGAAGGCTTTGTTTCTCTTAATTAAATCAGGGTGCAGACCACACCAATTACATTCCAGAACACACCAGGTACATGAAAACTGGGACTTGAAAATTTCTGCAGCATACTTTTCATCTTCTTTCTTCCCGTTAATACTGTGCTGGTCTCCTTCACAAAATAGTAGCGCTTCAGCAATATAGCCAGTGTCCTCCCAACTCAATAAGGAATTTTTCTCATTCTCTCAGTGGGGTTTTGCTCTGAAACATGGCATGTGGACTCAGTGCCTGGCTCGTTCCTCTTCTGGACGGGGAGGGGCTTCAGGAACGGCGGGTACTGTGTGCTGTCTGTATGCTCCAGGGCTTGGCACAGGGCAGATCCTCAACGAATGGGCGTTTCATGGAATGAAGCCCCCGAGGTCTCAGTGTTCCTTTATGTGCTGCATTGCATCTTCACATTTTCTTGAGCTCTCTATCCAAATAACAGCAGCTCACGAGCATGCCAGAACTCATAAATGTTCATCGCTAATGAGGATCTGCTTATGGAAAACGAGTGCCTCAGAGCATGAAGTTGAGGCTTTAGAAGGGAGATGTCTGGTCCCTCTGGGACTGTTGCAGTGGTTCTGACCACGTGTTCATTTTCTCGCACTTGGGGCTTGGGAGTGAAGGGGTAGCTTGAGGAAGCTGTCAGAGGTGTTGGACGCTCAGGCTTCCTTTCGAAACACGTCTCTGAGAAATGTCCTAATGTTAAATGTCCATAAATTGGGTCAGCGTCAGGTGAGTTTCAAGTAATTTGTTAGCCCTCCGTACAAGTATCTGAAGCTTATCCAGAAGCGTTGGAACAAACCTCCCATCTCCATCTTAGTGATTCCTTTTGAAATATATTTTTAAGGATAAAATGGAATTCTTAGTAACCAATACTACTGAAGAGGAATCCAGTTGAAGGATGATCCATGGCTCTTTGGAGAAAATGGTTCAGTTTTTCTGCAACCAGCAACATTAGTGAGAGCCAGCCGTCCCCTCTGGCCAGTGGTTCACACTCTCCCAGGCAGAGGCGTCGGATTTCACTGCCCTTTCTATCCCCTTGATGGCGAGCACGTCAGTGCCAAGCTGCAGAATATTCGCTCTGACTCCATCCCAGCCCATTGCTGACTGGAGGTGCAGGGCAGACAGCTTTGAACTATCAGCGGAGTGGTTTCTAAAACACCCTTGTTTCAGCAGAAATGGATGCGGTTGACGTTCACGGCGATTCCTTTTTCCCGACAGGTTCTCAGCATGATCATCAATGCAGCTTACAAACCTGGAAGGGTATTACGGGAATTACAGCTGGTGGAAGACCCACACTGGAATTTTCAGGAGGAGACACTGAAGGCCAAGTAAGTGTTTTCAATTCTGGAAAACCAGGGTTCTCAGCGTTCTTTGCCTGCCACTTTGAAACTTGTCCTTCCTCTTTTTCACATGGCCCAGAGAAGTGGAAACCAACAGAAGGCTTGTTGTTCTGCAGTTCTGTGCACCACACACAGAGTGTATTGTGTTAAATATTCAGAATAAAAATGTACTGATGGGTTGTTTGATCCAAAGGGAAACATTTATATAAAGAGAGGATTTCTCTTATCATTATTATATGTTTTTCATGAACAGATCTTAATATCTGATACTATAGAGTTTATGCCAGATACAATGTTCCTTACTCTGCGACCAGTTTTAAAAAATAGGAAGAACCAATACCTCTCTTTGGTTTTGGTTAATAGGCTGTGGCTGGACATGTAGTTGGTCACTTACTTTATTTGGAAACAGGCTAATTGGAAAGGTAATGTTTGCTTTGCTTTAAGTTTCTTGAACTCTGAAATTGGGAACACCCCCTGGCCTGCTTTGCGAGAATTCAGTTGTTTAGGAGACAGATAGAAAAAGACCCGTGTCTCAAGATAACTTTATGTTTAATAATACTTTTGGTCATTTGAGAGGGCTTTTCATATCCACTTAATTCTTTTCAAATGGAATAGGTCTTCATTGATCCACTTCCTGTATAATGGTGTCAAAAGGTATCACTTAGCTGTAACATTTGGAAAATGATGCTGTTTAAACAGTGAACTACTTTTTAATGGCTAGAGCATACCTAAGTCCTCCTTTAGGGAAAGTGCCTGTCCTATTTGTAGTGAAAATTAAGGAATATTAAATAACTTATATGACCAGTGGTATTTTCCACCATGGTTAACTTACACCAGAACTGAGTACAGACGTGGAGAAATTCACAGTTATTCGCATTCATTGTTAGTTTTCCACTCAGCCTTTCCTGTGTCTTTTTTGAGCATCTCTATAATTTTAGATTCAACAAAAGTCATGTATGGTCTAATGATACTCCACTAAACCACAAAAGTTAAAGGGAATACATGTAAATAAGGAAGGAGAGTTTTGGTTTGTTGGAAGGTGTCGTGTCAATGAAGATTGACACCATACCTCACCCTTCCCTTCTTTCCCAATAAATATTTAATTGAGCTTCACCTGTAGCCCAGAAAAAAATAAAACATGTTATTTTTCCAATCTAACATTCTGTATTTTTCTACTTTATATAAGCTGGAGATCATCAGCCACAGTAGAATACTTTGTTATAATGTCGATTCATACTGGTAGTGGTGGCAGGAAACCCGGGCAAGTATTTATAGAGAGAAACCCTTCTTATGTCTTGTTTTAAAATTTTTCTGTAAAATTCAGTACATCCAAAATACACCCAAGGATATGGAAATAGTAAAAGTACAACAATCTTAAATTCCATTAAAACCTCCCCTGCTCCCTAAGCTAGCCAGAAACTCACTCCAGATTCCCAGAGTGACAGGGAGAGTTCATTTTGCACTGTTTGCACTCATTTTCCCATTGCCAAGTTGATCAGAGCTTTTATGAAACCAGCCTGATACAATCAAAACAGACACAGCACGACCCAGCCCTGCTGTATCGTAAAGGCAACGTATTACCTATTATATCAAACATGACAGCGCGTCCCTTAGCAGAATCTTACACAGCAACTTATAATGAGAAAATGTGTGTCTGAACTGGATTTCAAGTGTCTGGATCACAGTAGCATCTTAAAGCAGCTGCTAACAATGACAGATTTACAGTCAGCGGGAATATCCCTTATAATACTACATGTTGAGTCACCTCTTTCCTTCTGATGTAAAACGACAACGTTTTAGATCTTGATAACTTTGATGTTTTCATTGGTGCCAAAGGGAGGAGAGAGAGTTGACTTCTTCCCATTTTGCTGAAAGGCTAAGATGCTTTCTTTCGTGAATAAATTAACTCAGCGAGGGCAGAGACCTGCGTTTAAGGCATTCAGTTGTCTTGGTTGTGGTCCTTGAATTATATTAACCACAGAGAGTGTTCTCAGTAAGAAAGGGCATGAGATTCTTCTCTGTAGACCTTTGGGAACATTGTCACTTAGCACCTGGGGGTTCTGATTGGTTTTTTCCTCTTCTGAAAAGACCCATTTAGTTGAGAGGGTAGGGGTGGCATTGACAAGGGTTGATCTGTAAATAGGTGAAAAACGGACACTGTCATCTACAGTCGTCCCCCAGTGATTTTGCCTATTTAGCCAACAACCATACCTTTTATACTAGAACAAATTATCGAAATGTTTGAACACTGTATAAGAAGCCTATCATATAATGAGTCTTCAACGTGGATGGAAAGGCAGAACCAGGAATAGCTTGTGCTAAAGGAAAAGGGGATGCTAGTGTGGTTCACTTCAGCAGCTGTGGAAGAGGACATTGTTTCTTTCCGATGGACTGAAGTTACTAAATTGACCTACATTATTTAGAATTTCAGGAGGAGGAATTTAGGCTATACCTGGCTATACCTTAGGGGGATTAAAAAAAATCCAGTCCTATGCTTTTAGAGACATTTACGTGTGTTTTCCAACATGTTATAGAATCTTCCTGAGGGGGAAAAATTGTTAACTCTTGTTTGAATGGCTTTTGTGACAACCTTTATAAAAGCCAGGCGGAGGTTTCATAGATTTTCCCAGTCTTCTTTTGTTACAGTTATGCAGAATATTTAAAGTGGAAATATCCTGATGTAATTTTGAGTGAACTAGATTTCACTATCACTTAGGCAGAAGCAAGGAGATAAAGTCAGATCTTTACTTTTAGGTGAGTCATGTTCAGTTCTATGGAAATGATATTTTGGTTTCTTTTTTCATAAGCAATGACAATTTTGTATGTGTTTTCATTTATTTTACCTTTTGGGGGCATTTATTCATGCCCATGCTTTATGAACAGTAAGATGTAATATTTGACTATCAAGGAGATTTATGTGAAAAAGGATTCCCAAATGGAGAGACTTTTCACTGAAAAAAGATTTTGTTGGTTCATATGTTAATTTTTACTTTGCTCAGATTTGTGAAATTTGCTCTCGTGAAAATGTATGCCGTAAAAATTATGTTAAGCAAGCAGGTGAACCCGTTTCTGAAGAGAAGACTGAATTTCGGTGTGTAATAAATTCATCAGGTTATGGGCGTGGCATTTCTGGGTCACACACAGACCAGTTTAGGATGTTCTGAATTAGAGGTTGTCTTTCATAAAATAAACGCCCACCCCATTTATCACACAGAGTTCCCATGACTTGAAATACAGGAATCAAGAAGGATGAGAGCAATTTCTGAGGTTGAGCATCTTAAGACTGACCACCAGTGTTGCACTGACTCTAGTTCTAGATTAAGAACCTGTGACCAGTGAAGTAAAAGCTTTGTTTTGAAGGAAGTCAGGGCCATCTCTTACTATTTATTGCTAATGAGAAGAGTGATTTTTCTCACTGTGTGCCATGCATCCTTGTTTCTGCAGTTACCATCTTTTTTTCCCCTTTTAATTCTTCCTTCAATATTTGAGGATGTGAATTCAACTTGACAGACTGGAGCCTTATTCTCCACTGTCATCATAGTCCTGTCACAAGTAAATCTTGCATCACAAGATTTTTAAGAAAGGTCCTGATATGGGTCATTTTGAAAGATGAATGATAGAACTTAGGCCAAATTGAAGTCATTCTGCTTGGATCAGCGTTGGTGTTTTCACTTTGTATTTCTTTTTGACTCAACATCCATTTTGATTTTTCTCAACTCTTAACTGAAAGAGAAGAGACCATTTTCCCCAGAACCCTTGTTTGTCCATCTTCATCTGTCTGTCTCTACCCTGCCACATGCACTCACATGCGGACATAAATCCCTACTTTGGCTGATAGGAAATTATTGGAAGGCTACCCACACTTCCTTATTGATGTCAGGGTGAAAACCCCTTCGTCTACCCTCTTAGGTTCAGTACCTGGGAGCCTGCAAACTAAACTGACAAAAGACAGCAAAAAAAAAAAAAGACCATTTCTTTCCTGGTGCAATGGATGTACACACAGAAATGCCCTATGATGTGTAACTCAAAGGGACAGTTAGGGTTTGGAGCTTATACCTAAGTCATCCCTAACTTAGTTGGGGGGAAGGGAGTGGGGAGAAAAGGCCTCTGGGGAAGAGCAAATAGGTTTCTTTGGGAAAGACAAATGGGTTTTTAGGAGAAAAACTGGGAGAGAAGAAAGTTTGGAATAGTTTGTTTATGCAGGCAGGAGTGGCCTTTCTGTCTTCTTCAAGGCCATGAAACTCCTCCAAGAGGGGATTTATGGTAGGTTTATCCCTAGGATGAGAAGCGCCCCCCAAAGAGGAGATTTATGGCGATCCTCATTGCTCAGAAATTTCTGCCTTTAGTCAGATAATGGAAACTCCAAGAAAGCTGTTTTCTGTATCTGTTGAATCGTAAACATCTTCCTCTTAAAATAGTCTTTGTGTGCACTCTGAGACTCTGAGTGGGTCCCCACGTTCGCAGCAGGGAGGCAATCCTTCCTGGTCCCTCCTCGTGCTGCCTTCCTGTACTGTTTCAAAGTGTGCTCCCAGTCAGCCCTGCAATCACGAGGGTGGACAGCAGGTACTCTTAACCGCCATTCTGGACCCAGACAACCATTCTGTTTTTTACTTCCTGTATTCAATAAATTACACGAGATATTCAGCACTTTATTATGATAGAAGCTTTGTGTTGGATGATTTTGCCCAGCCATAGGTTAATGTGAGTGTCCTGAGCACATTTAAGGTAGGCCAGGCTAAGCTCTGATGTTCAGTAGGTTGGGTGTATTACATGCATTTCCGACTTACGATATTTTCAACTTAAGGTGGGTTTATTGGGATGTCACCCCCATCGGAAGTCAAGGAAGATCTGCATACAGCTCTGCAAAGGAGCAGGTTAACACTGCTGATGTGGAAACTGACAAGGTCAGCCTTCCTTGGCGGTTCTTTCTCTCTCAATTTTGCTTAGTTTTCCAAAAATTAACACAAGTGCTGTCAGCCAGAGCTACCACTACATGCAGTTTTCCTGGAAAATAAATTATCGTTCAGGATTTCAACTTGAAAATTAGGGTGCACATCAAGGACATAGTTTAATAGGCCCAGCTATTTGGATGTATTCTCATTTCAGTGGACTCTTAAGTTTAGTGAGATGTGAAGTAAATAAAGACATATGATCTGTTGCCAACTGAGAAATTTACCATTATTTTGTACCAATGATAGTTTTAAAAACTGTATTGAAAGGTGACTCAAACTGTTTCAAAGAGCTCACCTTTTCAGCCAGCATGGTTTCCATCATTATTAAATAGGCATTTGGATGAGGGCTGTAAGTACTTATTTTGAAAACAGGAGTCCATCCAACCTGCTTTCCAGAAGATCTGGTTTCTAGTTTTTCGTTGGTGACTTCATGCGGTTTTTCTTGGGGAGGAGAAAGTTTTTTTTTCTCAAGGGTCATGAGCAACGAGTGATACTATCTAGATTCCAGAAGCATTCTGGAGGGGTGTTCAATTACGTAGACCCCAGTGAGAATACGCCAACTGGGAATCTTTATTTTGGGATCCTGTTTTAGCCTCGTCGCCACATACATTGCCCATGGCACTGGGCATTTCTTAAAAATATTTTTGTGAACTCATAAGGAACAATGAAAACAAATGACAGAGAAACCACACACAACCTGCTTTGTTTTTAGAAAGTGAATGGTGCTGCTTTGGAATCCACTGTACAAAATAGATCTGAGTAAGTGTGTGGTCTCTCCATCACTTTTTCTTCTTTGTTTCTAGGTATAGAGGCAAAACATACAGGGCTGTGGCCAAGATCGTCCGAACATCTGACCAAGTAGCGGATTTCTGCCGCCGTGTTTGTGCCAAGCTCGAATGCTGTCCAAATTTGTTCAGTCCTGTGCTGGTTTCTGAAAACTGCCCGGAGAACTGCTCCATTCACACCAAAACCAAATACAGTAAGTGCAAATCGGAAAAGAACGTTGGTCTGTGGGCCTACCCGCGGACCATGTAGTTGGTGGACTGTTTTTTTGTTCATTTGTTTATTTGTTTGTTTTTGTTTAAACACCTTTTGCATAGTTTTTCCTAGGAATTGTTACGGGGGAATTCTTTAAGGTTTACTTAGTAGATACTTGTTTCTCTCCTAGAATAAGGAAGGGATGGGGATGTCTCCAGCTCTGCTGTGACCACACTCCAGGATGAGCTGCTTTGTGGTTCTCTCTAGGTGTCAGACACTGATGGATAAGTGTTTGTTCACACCCAAGAACCCCATGGCGTTTCTTGACAGTTTTATAAGTGCCATCTTTATGGACCAAATTCAAGTGGAAGGTACTGGAAATAGACAGCTTTAGTCCTGAAAGAAACCTACACTAGTCGGTCATTTTGCATATAAGGAATTTGAGGTGTGGAGGCTGAGTGACTTTCCTCTAGGGTACAGTGGTGTGGGGATGTGTGGACACGTGCTTCACTGCAGGGTGGGAAACAGCCGCTGTCATCCAGGAGCTGTGCATTTGGTGTTTTCCTTTGTATGCCTCCAGCCATAGATAAAGGTCCCTTTGGTGCATCTGGTTCTTTTTTGGAATAATGGGAATTCCACATGGAACAGTTGAGGCTTTGGCTAATGAGGAAGCATCTCAGTGTTGATCATAATTGAAAACTGGGCCCATAATAGGTTTTAGTTAGTTGATTATACATTCAAATGATAAAATACATCAATCATTATTGAAAGTTGGTAAATAATTTTCTAACTATTGCTCTAGGTGGCAATACAGACATATAACTCTGTTATTGAATTCAGAAGTAATGAAAGTCTCCACTGAGAGAGAAAAGAATAAAGTGTATAGTTATGTAGTAGGTAAGGAACACTATTTGAAAAGACAGAAGGTGCCCCATTAATTGGGGCTGTGTGTTTGCCAGTTGGTCTCGGTCAGGTCGAGAGATGGGGAAATCCTTCGTGACCAGGACCCTGCAGTAGGTGCTCACTGTGCTTGTTGGCTCTTCGAGCTTCAGACTCGGGGGCAGCTGTCGGAGCGTCTCCAGTGGGAGTGGTTGCCACCACTGTGTGCAGTGTTGGGGGCAAGGAAGGCGGGGAGCAGAGAGAAACTCCTGAAATAACTCTAAGCTTGTGTGGCTCACCTTCTGTCTCAGTCTGCTCGGGCCGCCACAGCAAAGTCCCACAGACTGGGGGGCTTAAACGACAGACATTCATTTCTCCCAGTTTTGGAGGCTGGACGTCCAGATCGAGGTGTCAGTGGGGCTGGTTTCTCCTGGGGCCTCCCTCCTTGCCTTGCAGTCGGCCGCCTCCTCGCTGTGTCCCCACAGGGTCCTCCCTCTGTGCATCCCTGGTGTCTCTTCCTCATCTTGTCAGGATATCGGTCCTGTTGGGTCAGGGCCTCCCCCTTATGACCTCATTAACCGTAATCACCTCCCTAAAGGCCCATCTCCAGATGCAGTCACATTGGGGATTAGGGCTTCTACATTTGAATTTGCAGGTGGCAGATGACACTGTTCTGTCTGTAACAGCTTGTAAACACGAGGGCACTGGGGACAGGTTTCCCCCCTGTGGAGCTGTTTTCTCAGAACTGTTTCCTGAGGTGTAAATGGGATGTGAAGGTTTTTTTTTTTGTTTGTTTGTTTGTTTGTTTGTTTTTTGCGGTACGCTGGCCTCTCACTGTTGTGGCCTCTCACTGTTGTGGCCTCTCCCATTGCGGAGCACAGGCTCCGGACGCGCAGGCTCAGTGGCCGTGGCTCACGGGCCCAGCCGCTTCGCAGCATGTGGGATCTTCCCAGACCGGGGCACGAACCCGCGTCCCCTGCATCGGCAGGCGGACTCTCAACCACTGCGCCACCAAGGAAGCCCCGGGATGTGAAGTTTTGATGGTCTCAAGTGAAGGAATGATCTCTCTCACTTTCCCCCTCCCTCTCCTTTTACTTTCCCTTCTCTCCTCCCTCCGCCTTGCTCCTGTCTCCATCCTCCCCATCCATGCATGCCCATGGGTGTAACCTTTTAATGCAGTTTTTAATCTCATCATCTCTCTCCCTGTAGCTTATTATTATGGGAAGAGAAAGAAGATCATTAAGCCCCCGATTGGAGAAAGCAGTGCTGAAAGCGGACACCCTAAACCGGCCAGACGCAGGAAACGACGAAAATCCATTTTTGTGCAGAAGAAACGGAGGTCCTCTACCGTGGGCTTTGCCGCAGGCTCCGGGGAGGTATGTTCTGCTCGGAAGCTTCCCACATTCGCTCGGGAAGCGGGGCCCTGGCTTCATAGCCAAGGCCAGGTTGAAGTTTGATGCTAAATGGTGAGAATCGTGAACTGCCAGAACCCCCTCCTTATTTGTCGAACGCAGACTTAACGTTGCAGCATCTCAGCTGGAAAGGGGCTGCAGGTGGGACCCGGGGTGGGACCGTAGGATCCATTTTCCGAGGCCTCCTTGGACAAATCTCAGTGGGAGGGTGGCACCAGCACCTGGGCAGGAGAGGGTCTGGGGTGGAGTTGCGGGCCCCTTCCCCCGCCTTCCCGGAGGCCCCCTTCCCCGCCGCCTCAGTGCATCTTCCGTCCTCCTAGGAAAGTGAAGAGGAGGATGCGGATGCCCTGGACGATGACACCGGGAGTGAGGAGACCGGCTCCGAGCTCCGTGATGACCAGACGGACACATCCTCGGCCGAGGTACCCTCCGCCCGGCCCCGGAGGGCCGTGACCCTGAGAAGCAGCTCGGAGCCCGAGCGCCGGGCGCCCGTGGAGAGGACGCGGAGGGGCCGGAGGGCCCAGGCCACCCCCAGCACCGAGGGGGCCCCCAGGGGCCCGGCCTCCATCCAGGAAGCAGCGGAGGTAAAGCTCAGGCCACTTCAGCTGGCCCGTCTAGTGTCCCCAGTGGGGCAGCACGGGACCTCGCTTGGGGAACCCCTGTTTTAGTTAAACACTAGCAGCTGCTCTGGCTGTGTTGCTAAATCAGGGGCAGAAAGCTTGGTGATTCCACATCCCACGGAGCAGGACGGTGAACCTCAGGCTGCGGTTCTGGGAGAAGTAATAGCACCTCTTTTTCTGGAAGGTTTTTAAACCACAGGGATTCTTGTCAGGAGAACAGACAGAATAAGTCCTCAGGGTCTCATTAAACACTAGGCTTTCCCTCCTTAGGAGACCTTGTGATGCTATAAAATGTGTAGTCGGGGTATCTGGTCTCCCCTGAGCCCACGTGTTACACGATCAGCTGGAAGGTCGCTGGCACCAGCATCACACACGTAAATGGGGGCATAGCGGCCTCGCGCGTCTACACCGGCTCCTGCCCTGTCTCCTCCTCGACCAGAGATCCCGCACTCAGCCCCAGCGCTCCTGAACTTGGGGGTCAACAGCGGCCATCACTGTGCCTTTTTTTTTAACCTCTAAAGATACACAAGTCTTTGGAGCAAAGTCATAACCCAGACGAGTTGCTAAGAGCATCCCTGGATACCGGCCGCCTCTGCACCTGTCCAGGTGCCTAGTGAGGAGGCCGCGAGTGGTCCCAAAAGCCCGGCTCCAGCCCTCAGGGTTCAGAGAGGGTCCCGCTGTCCGGGAAGCGATAAAACAGCCTCCTGCTTCCCTTCCCTCTGCAGGTGGTGAAGCAAGAGGAGGAGGAGAGGCTGGTCCTGGAGAGCAACCCCTTGGAGTGGTCGGTGACAGACGTGGTGAGGTTCATCAAGCTGACGGACTGTGCCCCCCTGGCCAAAATATTTCAGGAGCAGGTACGGGGTTCTGCTGTGCAGCAGGTGTTCTGGTTCTGAGCCTCTGGGTCTTCTGTGTTAGCTGGCATCCTGGGGCTTGGCCACGGCAGGGGGTGGGGGGCTTCCTCGTCCCTGTGGGCAGGGGAGCAGGACACCCGGGCTCCACGTGCGGTCCCACCTGCAGCTCCGTGGGGTCTCTTTGCCGTGCAGTGGAGTCAGCAGCTCTGGCCTCTACTAGGGGTTCTTGGATGCCCTTTGGTGAGGGCTGGGTCTTATGCAGCCTGGCCAGGCTGGAGGTCAGGGCTCCCAGCTCTGCCTTGGCTGGCGGGTGGGGTGCGCATTGTCCCGTGGTGGAGCAGTTGTCGTCTGAAAGGCTTTTGTCTCCCCAGCTCCCCCTTTCCAGTAGAGAAACAGGCTTCCGTTGGCCCTCTTTTCATTTGTGCCCGTTGGCATTTCTGGGCTGCCAGCTTGTGTAACACTAAAGACATAGGAGGCCAACAAACAAAAACTCAAAGAACTGGCTACCGTGTCAGATCTGGAGTCCCACTGTCCCTGGGTGGTCTGCCTTCTTTTCTCCACCTTCCAGAGCCTTCTTATGTTTGTCTTATTTATAACA
The DNA here is from genome assembly GCF_949752795.1 of Hyperoodon ampullatus. Lineage (NCBI taxonomy): Eukaryota > Metazoa > Chordata > Mammalia > Artiodactyla > Ziphiidae > Hyperoodon > Hyperoodon ampullatus. The sequence continues at coordinate 24,278,015 of NC_136916.1, forward strand.
TTCAGGGCTTTTACTTCTCCAGAGAAAGAGGGAAAAGTCTACTTGATCTTCCCAGAGGCAGAAGCCCTCGGGCCATTGCATTTTATTTAATGCTGCTTTTGTCACTGTTTTCTTACTTTCTTCACTTCTTTCTTTGTAAATTATTTTAAAGCCTATGGTGTGTTAGGTACTATGGTAAACTATGGATAAATGGGAGAACTATTGATATAATTTATACCTTAAAATTTTTTAATCTAGCAGATGAAATGATGTGCCATAAGGAAGGGAGGGTTTTTATCTATGTTTTCCCTTAAGTTAGTATGAAAATAAATCCCCACTCTAAATATAATCCACCTTGCACACTTCTCACTGGCCTCACATAGAAGGTTCAAGTGGAAGCCTGTCACTTGCTCTACTATGTTTGCTCAATTTGTTGACATTTCTTGCATTGTTTCACAGTGTAAGTATCTTTCACAACCTTGCATTTCACTAAAGTACTGTTTTCCATGTCATAAATTAAAGATATGTCCATCTAGCTTTTTTTAGATTATACAAACCAATAGTCTAGAAAGAGGGTAATTCAAGCATTAAATCATTAAGAAAATAAGAAAGGCCTCTGATTTCCCCTGTACCCAGTGAATTTCTCAGATTTTCTCCGAAGGCCACCAAAATGCAGTAATGAATTGTAAAAAGCAAATTAATGTGGTTCCCAGCTCCTCCCAGGAGAGGGGAGTTCTCAGTGTTCCCAGGGTTTCCACTGATGGACCATTAGCGTCTTCTGTAGACACCCAGTAAGGGCACCGAGCGAGTGAATGGTGGCTGGAAGGCCAGGCCACCTCCTCGCTGTCTGACACCAGCTGCACTTCCTCTCTGGGCGACACTTAAAAGCAGACAAAAAGAAAAAGGTTCCTTGTCTGTAAAGAACGTGGTAATGAGCATGTCCCTTCATTTAAACACACAAACAGGAAAGAAAGAGAATTGTGAGAAACGTGAGGACTCATGATTTGGGGCTTGTTGAGAAACTGCATCTCGGTCTTGAAAACGAGAACAAAGCAGGAGGTTGAAATCCTGCTTAAAGCATTGCCCGATGCAGCATTTGTCCGGTCTGGTATTTATTACTAGCAGCACCTTGAAAACAGCATCGCATTTGTATACGTGACGAGTGCTGATGACACAGATTTAACACGTGTTCCAGCCGGTCCTATGTTCATTCAGTCTGCACCCACTGAGTGTCTGGTACAGACCTCGGAATATCCACGAGGCAGATACCGAAGGTATCGGTCTGTGTTAGTCCAAGGTCTTGTTTTGAGACTCACGTGCCACTTTGAACTGACAAATGCTTTCCAGTTGGGCCTCTCATGGGACAAAGACCAGAGGCTATTTGTGCTGTGAAGGACAGACAAGCTCAGTGTTGATTCCTTTCATAAATATCTGGTAATAAGCAAGAAGGTGAAAACAAAGCTGATTTGTGAAAAAGGCTAAAATACTACTTATACTGAATCATCCTTAATTGGACTTTAATCCCTGTTTATAACAACATGTCGGGAAGTTTCGTGCCTTCCCAAGCCAAGGCATCTAAGAAGGAAACATTCCCGACACTCGGCCACTTCTAGGATCAACAAGGGGCATCTGCTCACATCACCTAAAAACTTGGCCTTACATACCTACTTATTTCTCTTATAAGAGAGAAAAATAGGTAGAATTTAATTGATTATAGCCTTATTTCTATTTAAAGTTCTACGTTAGACCGTTTCATCTGTCACAGTAAAAGGCTGTTCCAGGCGGGGCTGCCTGAAGTCCGTGGGCACTTGAGCGTGTTTTTTGTTCAACCAGACCTTTAATTACTAATTTGTTCTATCACCTTTGAGGCCAGACACCACAGCTCTGATTTGATGGGGTCTCCAGTGGGTCACTCCAGGCGTCGTATGAGTTTTTAGATGAATGGGGAGGAGCTGGGGGTTTATCCGCCAGCATGTGAGAGAAATCACAGCGCGTGGAGTCACAGCTACGCGCCTTCACTCCCTGGATTCCGAGTCATAAATTCAGAGACTACCGTAATCACGGAGCATTTACAAAAATTATAAACTTCCCATTACCAGAATATATGCTTTTAAACTCTGAAATGTTATAGTAACTGCTTAAAAAATCTATACTCTATAATTTCATGCTGCAAATATGTACATTATACAGGGAAACTCCACACATCTATAAAAAATAGGAAAGTCTTAAATAAAATTTTGCCTATTCATTCACCTTTTGTGAATCAGAGCCATGCAATAAGCAAACTACCCAAATTAGTGGTTTCCTTTTTTTTTTTTTTTTTTTTTTGCGGTACGCGGGCCTGTCACTGCTGTGGCCTCTCCCGGTGCGGAGCACAGGCTCCGGACGCGCAGGCTCAGCGACCATGGCTCACGGGCCCAGCCACTCCGCGGCATGTGGGATCCTCCCAGACCGGGGCACGAACCCGTGTCCCCTGCATCGGCAGGCGGACTCTCAACCACTGCACCACCAGGGAAGCCCTAGTGGTTTACTTTTTTTTTTTTTTTTTGCTGTACGCGGGCCTCTCACTGCTGCGGCCTCTCCCGTTGCGGAGCACAGGCTCCAGACGCGCAGGCCCAGCGGCCACGGCTCACGGACCCAGCCCGCTCCCCGGCACACGGGACCCTCCCGGACCGGGGCACGAACCCACATCCCCCGCATCGGCAGGCGGACTCCCAACCACTGAGCCACCAGGGAAGCCCCCTAGTGGTTTACTTTTAATAAAGAAATTCCAGGATAGCTTCAGGTGTAATCCACATTTAGACTAATTCCCTTCTCTTTCTACTGCTGTAAACCCTGAATATCCCCTCTAAGGAACCACCAACTCCTAAACTGACCTCTGTATCAAAATAAATGTGATTTTCCCAGGTACTAAGTATAACTTTTATGTTCTGTATTTTATCTTATTTCATTTCTTAAAAATTAGTAGTCCATTTATGGTAATTCTGTATTTAACATAACAAGTGATTTGCCAGCCATTCTGAATTATACGGGAGCATATTTCTAAAAATTAAATCAACTGTGAGGTCTGTAACTACGTGATCAATGAAAAAAATAACTTCTTTGGAACCAAAACAAAAGCTACGATGAGAGGGATTATAAGGGGGGTTCCCCCCGCCCCCTCAATTTTTCACTGCTTACAGTGGTGACTTGCATGATTTCACTCCAGTAGCTGGAATTTAGCTCATTATTTCTCACAACTCATTTGCTAAGATAATTCTACAGAACTCAGACTACAGTTTGCTGGTCCTTCTATAACTTGCACACCTTTATAGATTAAAAAAAAAACTAATCATGTAATCAGCAGGTGGAATTTTCTTGCTAATTTTGTTTAACTCTCCCTTTAAATACACCATTCTTATTTCTAGTTAAACTACATTTTTATTTTTTTATTTATTTATTTTTGCGGTACGCAGGCCTCTCACTGTTGTGGCCTCTCCCATTGCGGAGCACAGGCTCCGGACGCACAGGCTCAGCGGCCATGGCTCACGGGTCCAGCTGCTCCACGGTATGTGGGATCTTCCCAGACCGGGGCACGAACCCGTGTCCCCTGCATCGGCAGGCGGACTCTCAACCACTGCACCACCAGGGAAGCCCGAGTTAAACCACATTTTTAGATTGCCAGCCTGGCATCTGACAGACAGATACCTCTCTGCCTTTGTAAAAATGCTGAGTACCCCTGAGCTGTATCCATTTTAGCATTCTCATCCAAAGTTTCCAAAACAGAGGGCTGAAATATATCCATTGTAATAAAGGGCAGGTTAGTTCTCCATGCCGTGAACCCCAGTTCTAGGAAATGTGAGGAAGCTCACAGAGGCCTCAGCCTGTGTTCTTCTTGCTTTAAATGCCATTTCCAAATCTCCCATCGCTCTTCCGAGGATCAGCTGTCATCCGAGCACCTACACGTGTGCTGGCGTGGTGCTGGGCACTGTGGGCGTGGAATGGGAGGTCACAACCTTCTGATGCTCAGGTTTCTCCAAGTCAGAGGAGGTGGATCATTGAGAAAGCCCTTGATTTCCTGTTAGCCGATGATGTGTAAGATCTCTCCTCATCTCAACAAGAATTTACAGATAACCTATGTGCAAGGCGCTCTATTAAAAGCTGCCTGAAGACAAAGGTGGGTAAGATGCTTGCAATTCTAAATGCTTCCGATCGACTGGGGACAACAGACACATCAGCAGCTGGCAGCAGCACGTAAGAGACTGAAACAGTGTCATCCTTGGTGCAGGAGAGGACGCAGCTGTAGGCAGAGAAATCTGGGAAGATATAGCCCAGAATAGGGCCGTAGAAGGTGATGCCGACTGCGGGAGTGAGGCTGGGTCGGCTGAGCCAGAGCACACACAAGGGGTCTTTGCAGGAGGGTGGGCTTACAGCTGAGATCCCCGGAGCAGCTGCTAGCTGCAAGGTTGGAGAGCAGGGCTGTGGTCCGCGTGGCTGATAGTCAGTCATGCTACCTGTCCAAACAACGTGTTTTCCCAAAAAGTGTCCCAGGAAAGAGCCCAGATTCTTTATCCAACTTTGTAAAAGTATTTTGGCAGATTTAGCACTTAATCTTGAGGCCCCACTTTATCTCAGGCATATTTTACGACACCTCATCATTTCGGGAATTCTTGCGTGTCCGCTGTGCACTTCTGAATGCTGCCCCACACACTTGCAAACACATCTTGTGTTTCTCGAAGTCACTGTCACTCTTCCGATGAGCTTGGAATTTGATAGCAGCGGCCACCCTGGTGCTGACTGCACAATCAATTATAGGACTGCGGGACCAAGCACATTTGTCCCAACAGGCAGGAGGTCAGAGTTCGGGGAGTCATTTATGGAAGTGGATCAGACTCTGTGCGTATGTAAACCGGCATGTCTTCGTGGTTGATTTAAGGCACTGTGGATCCCCCAGGGTCAACACTTGGGCCGTATGGGAAGGAATCCATGGTCCTCAAAGCTCCATAAACACTGCATTTACTCCCACTCTCTGCCCTGGAAAAGACAAACTGAAGGGCCATCTTCGAGTTCCTGTTTGGGGATTAGGAGACCCCCTCACCACTGGATGTGAGTTTTTATTTGAGGCTATATGCGGCTCAGTCAGTTCACTGTCATCGTCCTCATTTCTTCCCATAAGAGAGTAGGGAGTCCTCAGGAGCTGCGGACTTGAATTAAAAGAGCTACTCTTGGTCCCTGTCAGCCTGCTTGAGGCACCTCGCAGGAAGCACTGGGGGGGGGGTGGGTGCATTCTGGTACATTCCAGCTCACCCGACAGACGGTACAGCTCTCCCTGCAGGAGCCTCATGACACTGCTTGTGGTGTCTGTGCTATAGACTGAATGTCTATGTCTCCTCCAAAACCCATATGTAGAAATCCTAACCCCCAGTGTGATGGTATTTGGAGGTGAGTCTTTTGGGAGGTCATGAGGCCGTGAGGGTGAGGCCCTCACGTTGGGATCAGTGTCCTTATAAAAGAGACCTCAGACAGCTTCCTCCCTGCTGTGAGGACACAGCGAGAAGTCTATGAACCTGGAAGCAGGCCCTCATCAGACACCCCACTGAATCTACTTGACGTTAGACTTGCAGCCTCCAGAACTCTGAGAAATCCATGTTGGTTGTTTATAAGCTACCATCCCATTCCATGGTGTTCTTTTATAGCAGCCAGAACAGACTAAGGTAGCCCAAGAATACCCTATTCTTTCTCCTCCACTTCTGTCCACCTTCCAGATTCTCTCTTACCCTCTCCTTTACTTAAAAAAAACTTTTATTGAGGTACAGTTGATGCACATATTGTATAAGTTTCAGGTGTACAACTAGTGATTCACAATTTTTAAAGGTTATATTGTGTTTATAGTTATTTCAAAATATTGGCCATTTGGGGGCTCTTAATCTCCACCCCTGTCTTGCTCCTCCACCTCCTTTTCTTCATCTTTTACCCTTTTCTTTTACCCTTCTGTTGACTTTTAAGTTTACCAAGGCCAATTCTTCCCATTTATCTATTCAGCAAATGTTTAATGAGCACCTATTATGTGCCCGGCAGGCATTTTTCTAGGTGCTGAGGATAGAGCAGGGAAAAACAAAACTCCATGCCCATATTGATATGCCTTATCGCAAGGCAGTTAAACGTGAGGCCACCCTGGCTCCCCCAGCCGGGGTGAGTGTCCCAGGGCCCATCTCTGGCTCTGGGTATCTTTCCAAATTTGCCGTTGGTAGCTACTTGCTCAGGTGTTTCTGCTCCCCAGCTGCAGAAGGAGGTAGCCAAGTCTCACTCATTTTGTATGTCCCACATCTCCTTTGGGGTCTGACATATGAATAATTTAATAAATATTTGGCAAAGACATGAAAACAGCTTTAAAAGGCTTATAACACCTTCCCCAAAATTAAGATCCATGAATTTAGGATCCATGAATTTCCTTGGCTGTGGTGTGTCAGGAAAGTGTAGAAACTTTCACTTCAGAAAGAAAACCAGTGAGAAATACCGATTCACATCAGAGATGTAGATGCACTGAAATGCTTTTATTGAGAACTAGTTTGTGCATACAGAAGAGTATATGTTCTATTTGTACATATGGGGCTTATTAATAAAAGGGACACCCATGAAAGCCAGTAACCCAAGGAAGAATCAGGAACTTTGCATCATGGCTGCATCTACCAAGGCCGTCCTCCCTCTCACACCCCCCTTTATTTCCACTGGCAGTTAATACTATTCTGAATTTTGTGTTTATTGTGCTCTTGTTTGATTTCCAAAATGTTTCCCAGAGTAGCATATGAATGTACCTTTCTACTCGTCACGTAGAGGCTTCTGTGTCAACACTTAATATTGTCAGACTTCTTAACTTTTGTGGGTATAGAATTATATTGTAGTGTGGGCTTAATTTGCACTTCCCTGATTCCTGAGAAGGTTAAGCATCTTTTCTTAAATTTTTCACCATTTTTGTTTCATCTGTGAAATACCTACTCATGGTTTTTGCCTAATTTTTTTAAAAAGTTTATCTTCTTTTAATTGATTTGTAGTAGCTCCTTCTGTATTCTGGATACTGCTGCCATCCTTTGTCAGTTGTTTACGTAGCAGGCTTTTCCCCCCGCTCTGTGGTTGGTTTATCTGCTTTACAGTAAACTTTAACGCATCCGACGGGAAGCATCCGAGTGCTGGCCGACGTGCTCTCTCAGTGGACTCAGTTTGCCACCTCCTAATAAAGATCCTTGCCTTCAGCCTCTCATCCCTTTCCCACCCTACCGCCTAATTCATTCTGATACCCTGTGGCCAATGTTAGGTTGCAGAGACACCTGATAAAGTCACTTACCTGCTTAACGTCCTTCAGTGACTACTTATCACACATCTCCAGAATAAGTCCCCATTTCCTGTCTGGGCCCATCTCAATTCTGCCTTCAGTGTCTCCCCGCGCCCCTTGAATTCCATGCACTGATGAACCACTTGTGTTCCCTGAGTCCATCCTCACCTTAATACTTCCCACTGGTCCCCTAGGTCTGAGTACCTCATCGTCTAATCTCTGAAGCCTTCCTTGACTCCTGTAAGATAGGCTCTGTAGCCTGGCCTGATGGGGCCCGTAGCACTACGTCCATACATTAAGTTCCCTATATCATAGGGGTCTGCTTATTTGTCTACCTCCCTTAAGATTCCTGGCATCTCCAGGGCAGGAGTCTTCGTTTTGTTCAGTGTGATGCACCCAGAGGCCTTCAGAGTGCCTGGCACCTAGTAGTTGCTCAATAAATGCCTGTTGAGTGATTAAATCAGTGACATCCTCCACTCAATGTGGTGCATGCATATGGCAGCCACCTTCACTGAAACTGACTGTGGAGAGTTATACAAATATTTTAGGGCTGATTTTCGATTGTAATTAATCTGTGTGCCCAAGGATAGCCATCACAACCTGGTGCAGATGTGAAGAGCTGAGCTACAATTTTCCCCCCAAAGTTTAATTTCAGAAAACCATGATCGTAGTTCCACCGCTGTCTCTCACCAGCTATGTGATCTTAATTAGATCAGCTAGTGTTGCTGGCCTGCACTCTCCAGGTCTAGTTTCGATAGAATATATGTGGATTTGGCTCTGAAAGTGGACTCAGCTAACAGGCCCCGGGCCACGGGGTACCATTATTTGCTTCGTGGTCTTATAGGTAGCATGTGAAAAGAATGTAAAATAAGGTGTAAAGGCACATGTAAAGGGAAAAAAGATAGAGCATCAGAAATTCATTGACAGTTTTATGAGTTTGTCTCCTACTTTCAGGGCGTACTCAAGGCCGCTCTGCTCACTTTGTGGTTGACGAGGTCAAGTTGGAGTCTTGGTTGAGACGTGGCTTATAGTCGCACACATCACAGCCAGTGCTTGTCCGTAATTTAACGATAATAAATGGCATTTGCATTGATGCTTTTTAAATTCTTTATTGCTTCCATACGTCTTAGGGGATAATAGTGCATCAAGGTGGCTTTCAAAACCGATCAAATGATAAATGTTGCTTATCCTTAACATTAGTCTTCGAAGGCAAGGCCAACAGTTATACCCATTTTGGGTTTTTTTGCTTTAGTTGCTTTCAAGACAGCTAAATAAACTGTTAGTTTAAGAAAAAAAAGCTGCCTATGTGAAACTCACCGACACGTGGTCACTGAGATACGTGCCTGTGTCAGTGGTGTGGCTGCTGCATCTCTGTGTCTCATGGTAGCCCTGGGGCACTGCTTCTCCGCGTGGCAGAGAGCCTGGTGTGTGTGCCGACTTCAGTGTCTGCACCTGTTCCACCACGATCTTTATCATTACCTCGGGCCTGCAGGCTCTTGGGCCCTCATTTATTTCCTCCAGAACATGAAGCCTGGGTGAACAGGAAGAGGGGTTGCCTTGACACTCAGTAACCCAATCAAACGATGTCTAGATAAATAAACCCGATTCTTACAGGAAGCAAGCTGGTGAAGAGACAAAGCCCACTGGGGTGATCGTAAAGCTTGGGGCTGAGCCTTTGTGCCCTTTCTTTCTACAGTGAATGCAATTTCATGGTGATTGAGTGAATATCTCCATCGTGGGGACCCCTGGGTATGGATGCAGAAGGGCTAAGTAAGATAGCACAGGGAGTAGACCTCAGACTCCTCATTCTGGGTGACACAGGTTGTAGATGCGGGGTGTGTGTGTGTGTGCACGTGCACACACACACATGTCCAAGTACACGTGTTCTCCTCTGTGGAAGATCGTGCTGTGGCATCTTCTCACCCCTTCTGATGGTAAACTGTCCGGGCTTGGCAGGGAAGAGAGAACATTTCTGTTGTTCCTGCAGAACCCTTTCCAGGGCTCAGATGGTCACAGCAGAGCAGAGGGAGGACACCAAAGCCCAGGAAGGACTGGATCTGGGGGTCTGGGGCTCACCAGCAAGAGACGAAGGGCTTAGCGAGAGCCCAGTCCAGCTCTTCATCCCCTCCAGCCCAGGCTGGTGAATTACACAGCAGCCAATGTTATCTCAGCAGAAAGATTTTATTAGCCAGGAGGTCAGGCAGCCATCAAGCCAAGTCGCCGTCTCAGCCCGCGCTCTGCAGGCTCAGAGGGAACGAGAGCCACCCCCATGCCCTGGGCCCGGGAGGAAGCCTGCCGTGGCTCACGTGTTCCCCACCCCCTACCCCCATGCACCCTGTCCCGCCTGGGCTCTAACCCGGCTTTGTCTCCTGGCAGGATATCGACGGCCAGGCGCTCCTGTTGCTGACCCTCCCCACGGTGCAGGAGTGCATGGAGCTGAAGCTGGGGCCCGCCATCAAGCTGTGCCATCAGATCGAGAGAGTCAAGGTGGCTTTCTATGCCCAGTATGCCAACTGACCCCGCCCGCTCCGCCCGCCGTCCCGGTGATGCAGCGTCTCGTGTCTCGAAAGGTTTCCGGGACTGGAACTTCCGTTTTCCCGGGATGCGTGAGGCGGTGCACATGCTGTGTCCCCACAAGGCGAGAAGCGCGAGGGCCTCCTCTGCCCACCAGCCTGCTCGAGGTTTCCATGTTTCCAAAGCACCCTGGGCCCCGCAGCAGTGGCTCCCAGAGGGTGTGAATTTAAGTTTGTACCCTGCAGATGTGGACGTGCATCTCTGCAGACCACGCCCCCGCCTTTCTCCCACCCCAAACCAGGCAGCTTCCTCGGAACAAGGTTTCCTAAACCAAGGCCCACGCTTCTTTGAAAACTAAGGTGCAAGTGATGTCTTTTAGGTTGTGACCCAGGAGGAGGCCTTGCAGACAGCTTTAGTGTGATTGTTCCCAGGCACATCCGTAGATGCTTCTTCCAGGTCGACACGCGTGTAGCTGTCACTGCAGTTTGATCTGGTGGTGACTCATTTCTCACGCACAGCTCTAGGCGATGTTTCAGGATGGCAGTTAGCAAATGAGGGACTCCGCCTGTCGGAGGAGACTTCAGGAAGTCTGGGCAGAGAAGGAAGGCTGGGTGTCATGATAGGGAGATGGGCATCCAGGAAGTCTGCAGGGAGGAGGTGTGCTTGCAGCCTTGTATGGAACCTCTGAGATCTCTTATATGCTCATTTAATTGTGACCAGGTCAGGGAGGGTCTCCTCTAGTCTCTTGGGGCATCTTGAATTGTGTATCGAAGGCAGAGCTTCATTCCAGAGAGCAAGAGCGGGGAAAAGACCCGAGAGGAGCTGTTGATCCAACAGCTCCTTCCTTTAGAGGGGCACTGCGCTGGGTCTCCCGAGGAGGTTCCCTCCAAGCCCCGCCCTGCTCAGTCACCCCTGCCCCAGCACACGCCTGTACCACAGGGTGATGAGGGGCCCTGGCCCTGGAGGCAGCCCCACGTTCTGCTGGCTCGGCCATTGACTGACCCCGTCATCTGGGCTGACTTTGAATCACCCTGGACCTCCTTCCGGTAGAGTAACAGGTTTGAACTCTTAGGCGTGTGGCACGGACACGTGTGCCCCTGTCCCTATCCTGCTCCTGCTGTCAGGGAAGAGTCCACATTGGCCAAAGCGAGAAAAAGCGTGTAATTCCTGCAGCTCACTCCGGCTCTGGTGTGCTTAGGACATTTCTTGGCTGTTTTCATTAAGTGGGTCTAGTCATTTGTAGAGAGATGTGTGGCTCCGGGGACCAGCTAGTCTTTTGTACCAGCTTCGTCTGTGTGCACCCTGGACGGATCCAGTATATTCTTTGAAGCCCAAACGGACCACTGTATTCTGTGCTGGTTGTTGCCCAGATGCCTTTTTAAACTCGTGTGAGGAAGCTCAGGCTCCACGTTGCCCAGGAAAAGTGGGTGCTGCACGCCCTTCTCTTCCTTTAGCAGCGTGATTACCTTGACCTCTTCTCTTTGACGAGAGCGCCAGCAATTCCAGGCCGAATATCCTGGGTTGGCTGACGAGCGGCTCATGTTCCTACCACATGAGGGCTGGTTATCTGTCAGATTTCGAGAGGCTCCATCACTAAGGCTAACCTTTGTCAACATTCTGTCACCATTACTGATGAAAAGAGAAAACATATATTTAGTGGTCGAGACTGTCGTCGCCCCTGTAGTTGATCCTAAGTCAAGTTTAAACGTTTGGCGCTGGACTTGCCTGGTTGCCTCTGCTGGGAGGCCCAGTGCCTGGCCTGTGCAGACGGGCGGCGTCCGTGAGGATCCCAGCCTGGCCTGCGGTCCCATTTCTCTCTTTGGTTCCCCACTGCTGCCTCCTCAGCCATGTGCTTTTGGCCTTAAACGCTCAGTCCCGTGGAGTTGAACTCTGTCAACCAGTTGGAGAAGGCATCCTTTTCATGGTGTGGGGCGTTTTCCCGTCACTGACACGTTTGTGTTCCTTCACTGTGGCCTTTTTGAGCTGAGTTCTTCCCGATGCACGTGGGACGGGAATGAAGGGATGTGAGGGCTGCAGCCTCCTTTCAGAATGAATGGCACCTTCTCGTGCCTGTTCCAGGAATGGCCCAGAGGAGAGGGTGCTGCATGGGAATAAGTGGATCTCCGGGGGGTAGGGGGAGTCCCTGGGGCCCACCCAGAGGAACTGGAGGCCTCCCGCCTGGCAGCCCGGGGGAGACGCGGCCACCATTGCTGGGGAGGCATCCTCTTCCCGAGGGACCAGATGCCCAGAACTCTGCTTGTCCTCAGTCTCTTTGTGGGATCCGCCCTGTCAACCACATGCACTCTGCGTGTGCCTGGGGGGGAGATGGCTGCGGCCGAGGCAGAGGACCCCCGGCTCTGGGGCAAGCGTCCTAAAGGCTGTCTGCATGCCATCTCCCTGCCTGCTGTGAGCCAGGAAACATTTTAGGGGCAGGAAGATGCTTTTGCTCTGAATGTTGCCAGCGTTGCCCTCTAATTCAGACTCTTTGGGGACTTCTGTGATGGGGGTCTGTGCTTCTCCACATCAGCAGGACTTGGGCTGCAGAAGTGTCAGGTGGTGTTCATTTCTCTGTAGGATTCACCTCTCACCAGCTTCTGCCTTAGAGAAAGGGCCAATTTTCAAGGAACATTTTACAGTGTTGTTACTCTGTCTTCGTCCCTTATGGCCGGAAGACTTGCTTTCACACCTGTAGCCCCCAATGCACCCCAGCCCCTAAGATAAACGTTTCTTGGTTGAAACACTCCAGCTGGCAACGCCCCCTCCCCTCTTCATCCCCAGATGCTCCCGCCTCCCCGCTGTCTCTCTGACAGCGCTCTGGGGTCAGAGTCCTCTGATCTGTGTACCTGCGTCCGGCATACACCGGGCTGCTCATTGCCTCTGGGAATGGCCCGAGAACTGTGTACCCCTTCCCGGCCAAGCAGACCCTGCAGTCTGTATGTACAGTGTGTATCACTTGAAAAGCAGAAATGCCACCTCATCTCTAAGGCTGAGAGTCCATCACTGAGTCCCGCCCTAAAACTAATGGAGCTTCTATCGACCTCTGACCTCTTGACTGCTTTTGTCCTGTGTGAGGAAAATATCCTGTCCACAAAAATATAAACGTAGAAAGGCCACCATTCCGGAAGAACTTCTTCGCTTTAAAAAGAAAAATAGCAGCAGCAAAAACCCAGTTTGCTTCACCACAGAGTTGCATAGCATGGAGAAATCCATCGCTTTTAAAGTTAGGTTCATTTGATCAAAGTTTGACTCAGCGTGCTTGAGCTGTACAGCTATTAGGTTGCTTTGCCTTATTTGATCATATTTGAAAGATGATTTCTTGTGTTTGCTTTGATTTGTTCCTCAATAAATTAAAATGACTCAGGCCTTTCAAACTGCCCCCTTTTGCCCCACACTGAAGTCTCTGGAAGGTTGATTTTGATCAGCCTTTGAAGATTGGTCTCAGTTTCCTTAATTTGTGTCACAGAATCTTGAGTGTTGTTATCAGGCAAGTTCTGAGATTTGCCTTTTATCTTAAACCAAACGCCCCTTTCTAAGGGCTGTTCTCCCTTCTTTTTGGAAGCGTTAGGGGTTTCATACTTCTTTTGTCGAACACCCGTTTGTATTTATTTCTGTAGATAGAACTATAAACCAGTAGTGTTAAGTCTTTGTGGTTTGAGCATCATTGTTGCTTCTTTGGTTAAGATGGTGAGTCTAGGCTCCAAGTCCTACACTATTCTGTCTTTAGAAAGCTGTGGCTAAGCGTGCAATTATTTGAAGGGAAAAATAGTAAATTTTAAGGTATCCGTAGTTTTTAAGGAAAAAGTAATCGTTGGGGAGACATACATACTGCCCGTGTCTCTCTGGTGCAGTAACTAAATAGCAAGGGAGGCTCTATTGGCAACGATTACACTGTAATGATTCTCTTTCTCCTTCACTTTTTTTTTTTCTGTTAAAGAGTTTTCTGGAAATTGCTTTACTCACTTCAACTTAGTTGAGTTTTTACGTTGGGTGACTCTCATAGCTTTTATCACTAGAGTTGATTTATACGTATCCCAAACACGATGTGGTAAGATCCAACTGTGCTATTTTTGACCCACTTAATTCACCTAAAAATTCTAAGTGTTGACACATGATGCTGCCTTGGGTTTTAGTTAAGAAAAGAATCTCTGGTTTAGGTGATCAGTAATAATACAATTCCCTGAGCTGCAGACTTTCCATTTTCTTGGTTTTGTTTAAAAAAGGCTAGGATACGGTACCAGGGAGTCCCAGTAGGTCAAGACCTACATCACCAGGCAGAGTGGGTACTTCATGTGGACCGAAGAGATCTGTTGAAGAAAAAGTAAAGTTCTAACAAGCATTTGCTGAAAATCACTTTACGATGGGCAATCAGAGACAAAAGTTTTTAAATGACAGAAAAAAAAATCATCTCATTTGTTGTTCAACATGGGAGCCAGCATGATATCTAGAAGCATAAACTACCCCTAGTTGTGAATGTCGAAAGCCCTTTTACTGCTTTGCATTCCAGTTTGAATAGTTTGTATTGGAATTTGATTCATATCTTGTGTATGTTTTGGTGCATAAAAGGGAAAAGTTGGTGTTTTTCCTTTCGATATTTGCAGGACAAAGGGCATGTCGTGGTTTGCTGTAAGATTGTATTCTGTATATATGTTTTCATGTAAATAAATGAAAATCTATATCAGAGTTATATTTTAATTTTTATTCTAAATGAAAAACCCTTTTTACTTGAAAAAAATTGTAAGCCACGTTGTTAATAAAGTGAGAATAAATTCTATGGTGGTGTTTGTGTCTTTATGTGGGAAGTTATTAAATATTGTTTTTAAGGTTTGCATTAAGATTTTTTTTTTCCTCACCATGCACTGAAGCAAATGTTTATAGGGTTTTAATAACCATGGCTCTCAAAATCCTACGTTACCTTTCAAGGTCACCTGCTAGCTCTGGTTCCTTTTACTCAGGAACTTGGGTTTATTCTTTTTATTAAAACATTACTATACATGCTCACGATCGCCTCTAGCCTTCCCATTTTCCATTACTTTAGTTATTTTATGATACCTGGTGCATTAGTAGAAACACTCCTTTATGTCTATGAGAACGATAAGTAAACAGCCGTATTTACATTTTTCATTGCCCCTGAAGTGTCACAAATAGGTCTTAGGCATCCAAGTTGGAAGAGGAAGAGATATCTTCGCACCCATCCTGCCATCTGTGTCTCTGTCGCCAGATTAGGATGCTCCTTTCCCCTCCCCCACTGCTGCTTCTGGTAGCATCACAGAGGGACAGATAAGGTGAGGGGAATAAGGGGCATTTAGGGAAGGGAGGTGGGGGAGTGCTGAGCAATTCTTCCTTCCAACCACAGACAATCTCCAGCATCTTACTTCGCTTTAAACATTTTCTTTTGCCCTGCTGGCAATCAAGTTCTGCGTATAGATTTTTTTGTTTGGTTTTTAATTATGGGAGCTTTGCCTCCTAGCAAAGACTTAATAACAAAACAAAGCCTACGAGGGCAGACAAGAGCGGAAGCCTATTGTTCGTTTTCTCAAAATATTCTAGAAGCATCTAGGGCAGGATTATGTGGCCAAGTACATATGATCATCATATTTCTACTTGTGATGAAGACCTTTGACAACAAATCTAAAGACTAAATTTATAATAAAGTGAAAGCCAAACACTTTTCCAGACTTCTAGATTGAATGAATTAAGGCAAAACAATATCTACGTTTCTTTCCATGTTGCCACCCAAAGCCTATTTCTAATTCTTCCGCCATCTCGCAAGGCTGCTTACAGCTCCCAGTTCACTGGAAGCCGCTTCCCCTTTGAGCTGGCTCCTGCTGGTGCTGCAGCTTTATTCCAAGCCTCTGGGACAGCATCCTGCTTAAGGGGGGTGCAAAGACTGCATTAAAAAATACCGTATGTGGGGCTTCTCTGGTGGCGCAGTGGTTGAGAGTCCGCCTGCCGATGCAGGGGACACGGGTTCGTGCCCCGGTCCAGAAAGATCCCACATGCCGCGGAGCGGCTGGGCCCGTGAGCCATGGCCACTGAGCCTGCCCGTCCGGAGCCTGTGCTCTGCAATGGGAGAGGCCACAACAGTGAGAGGCCAGCGTACTGCAAAAAAAAAAAAAAAAAAAACCTGTATGTGGATGTGACCTTGGGTGACTCCAGCGTGAAGGCTGGACATTTAACCTGTGGGGTAAAAATACTCCATCAAGATAATAGATGGGCCACAAAGATTTACTAGGGAGTAACTTCATCGAGACCTTTTCCAGAAGTCAACCCAACTCGAGCTGCCACACATCCCATGTAATGTGGTTCCTTGGTTATATCTGAAGTGCCCTCTTCAATGTGGATTCTCCAAGAATACTCTTCCTTTGTTATTCTGAAGTCAGATCAAAGCACAACCACCACCCCACCTTCCCACCCAACCTCAAGATCTGCTTTATAATAGGTATTGCCAAATAACTGGCTTCAAACTTTGGGAGTGATAGATGTGCTACATCTATCTAGGTGTACGTTGCAGAGAGAAAGACCCAGATGGAGACAGATAGCACTGGCTTGCAGGAAAAGTACAAATTGTACTTTTCGGACAGTCCTAGGTTCAAATCCTTTTCCTCACGTTTGCCAGGTATGTAACGCAAAACCTCAGTTTTTGTTTCTGTAGAAGGTAGAGAGTAACGTATCCATCCAGGGTTGATAGGACTAGAAATCGTGTGTGACTCTAGGCAGCGAGACTGGCCCATAGTAAGTGACTCAGATCCCCATTCACTGGGCACCATCGACTCCTGGGCCCTTAACTACTTATTCATTGGAATGTCTGGGCCACCACTAACTGCTTCCTTCACTCCTCCTTGGTGGGAACCTCAGGTACCCAGGCCCGAACCAATCAAACCCTTGAGAGCTGGTGCCCATCCCACCATTTCTGGATTCAGATGAAATACATACCACCAGTTGCAGGATCTGGCTTCCAGGGACAGCAGTTGACCAGAAGGGCTGGGTGATCCAAGCTGACTCTCCAGGCATGAGTACCTTAGAACATCAGCTCAGATCCATGAAGGAAGTGGGAGGGACCTGGCAGGAACGTGACCGCTCTATGTGGCCTGTCCAGAGGGGTCTCACCTACTGGAGGAGCCATCTTTGTTTTCTTAGAGGCGAACCCTGTGACGTATCACCTTTATATGTTTTCCCTCCTTCCCCTGCCTCGATTTCCATATTCCCTCATTGCTGCTGTCCTGGTAGTTTATTCCACAATAAAAATACTACCATATGAGCATAGCCTCCTACTCTGTTATCTTTGGAATGTCAAGTAAGATCATAGGTGCCAGATATTTTCTAGAAAACAGAGCCTGCAGATGGGATCTGGGATGGGATTGCCACCCGTCTGAAAGCAGTAGGGACCCCGTCGCTCCTAGTAAGCAGGGGTGACAAATCCCCACAGCAGCACTGCAGTCACTAAAGCTTTGGCCTCTGGATGAGCAGCAGGTGGAAGGCAAGGCTGTGAGCAAGAACAGTGACATTAATAAAGAAAAAGGCAAGTGGCAGGCTTAGGAAGGCGGTTTTCAAAGATGCCAGCCACAGGGAAGACCCGCTGAAACATCAGGCAACAAGGGTGGCAGAGTTGCAAAGGATGTGAAATGTGCAGAACGGACAGTTTTCCTTCTGCAGAGTCAGGACCCTGATGCTGACAGTGTGAACCTCTGAAACCTGGGGTGGGGTTACTGGGAACATGATCCAAGTATCTTGAACCTCACATTGCCCCGACCCCTCCCTAGTTGGCAGAAGCAGGCCCCTGGCCTAAACCCTGTAGAACAACGTCACTTGAGTGGGGGGCGCTTTGCAACATGACGTTATTCTAAGATGTGCCCCTACCCTTTTCCTGCCCACCATCGCTTCCATGGTAACCAGACAGGTCTCGGCACAGCCGGGCTGGGAATGACAAAGCCTGATCATGGAAGGACAGTCCACTCACCGAAGGAAAGGCAAGATGTGGCCAGTGCACCCTGGCAGAAGCTGAGGGACTCTAGTGGGGGTAGATGAGGGTGTTAGACCAAGCCGGACAGAACACTAGACTGGATCTGGGAACTTCAGGACGTTGGGTGTTTACCTGTGACTTGGGGTTTCATATTCTTGTAAGGATGACTTGGAAGTCAGTTCTGTGATTACCTGGAAAGGTTTCCAGATGTTGGCCTACAATAAACAAGGTGGAAATCCAGAGCATCCTGTTCATGGTACTGAGGAAGGAGTCAGAAAAACTATAGGAATATTATGGATATACTATGTATGTCAGGGCTGTGCTAAGGCTCATTCTTTTTTATAGTTTGCAGGGACTTGCACTTGCCCTCCTGGGGAAAAAATGAGGGCATCTTGTCCTCAGCCTGTGAGAGCTGGGGATCACGGGACCGCGTGGTGCATCTGAGAGGCACAATGGATTGCCGGTGTTGGGTCCGTTCAGTTCCTCCACTGCTCCCAGGCTTGCAGCTCCTTTGTGGATAAAGTCGGCCACTGCGGCTGTTACATCACCTCCCGACGCCGCCAGCTGCTGTGGCCACCCCCAGGGCGAGCGCTGTCATGGTGGCAGCCACAAGCCCTCTGGCACTCAGGATCCATTGCTCCAGACCCATCAAAGCTTTCATTCCTCCCATCATCCCTGGGCCCAGATGAAGTGCTGGGGCGTGGACTGTGGCTGCTTCAGGTGACAGAACCTGGACGTGCTCGGGAGTTCTTGTCCCACGAGCAAATGTTGATTCATAAGAGACAGGATGTAGCCAGCAAGGAGATTCCTCTCCCATCCTCCCCCCAGATGGACTTTCCCACATCTGGTGGTCCAGAGACACCCCACGTGTCTGAACAAGTACCCCCGCTCTCTCGTGAAACCGTGGCCAGCTCCAGGATGCACTACTTTGCACTGACTTTCCTTCCTTCCACACTTAACTTCCCACAGCCTGGGATTCTACCAATAAAGCCTCAGCTTGTGAGCTTATCTTCAGGATCTGTTTTCTAGGGAACAAGCCTGAAACAGGAGGCAGCTATGGTTACACTCACATAGGCAATGTGCAAATAATAAGGACAAAATATGCTGGTGTAATCCAGCCTGGGAAACCTACCAGCCTCGTGTAATTGGGACTGCTCGTAACATGAATCCTTTTGGAATGACTTTACAACACGGGTTGAAAGTTTAAATTGAAAATGTTCTTTCTGGTTATTAAAGTAATATGTGTGCGTTAAAGAAAATTTGGAAGGTAAGGGACAGTGATTAAATTGCCCTGTTATCTCACTGTGTCCAATTACCACTTTATCGTATTTCCATGTGTATTTATAACACAATCTTGAATCCAGTTGTTTATACCATTTAAAAAACTCCCACTAGCAGTTATTTTATAATCATGTTCTGTGGGGTGGAGTTAAACATCTTTATCCAGCTAATAGTTTTAATGTTTCGATAAATACTTAAATAAGTCAACATTACAAATATTTATGTACCATCCACCCAGCTTCTAGAAATAATAGCATTTTGCCATATTTGCTTGAGATTTATGTATTTTATAAAATCCTATAGATGGAGTTGAAAACCCCTTTAACGCCCCGCTGATTCTATTTCCCTCCCTCACATCCCAGAGGTAACCACAATTCCAATTTTTCCATTCCTAGGCACAATTTTTATACTATTACTACGTTTTAATAGGACCATAGTAATGTACACCACTGTTTTGTGGGTTTTCAATACTTTCGTGAGTGTTATCGTGCTTCTTGCATCGTATTGCAATTGACTCTTTTTGCTCAATGTTATATTTATGAGATTTATGTGTGTTAATATAAAAATATCTAATTCATTCATTTCCACTGCGGCACGAATTTCATCAGCTCTACCGTGATTGACTTATCCAGTCTCCTGTTGGTGGACCTTTACATTCTCGGTTCTTCTGCTATTTCCAAGAACGCTGCCATGAATGTTTCCACACGATTCTTCTTATACACACACGTCACAGCGTCTCTAAAGGACATTTCCAAAACCGGAATTGCTGGGCATGGACTGTGCACGTTTTCGACTTTACTGGGCACTGCAGTGGCGTCCCACGTGGTGGTACCAGTTTGCACTCCTGCCAGGAGTGGATGCGCTTTCCCTGATCCACAGCCTTGTCCATACTTGGCAGAGGTTTTCATTCTTGCCCATCTGATGAGTGTGGAAATGGTAACTCAAGATAGTTTTGACTGGCACAGCTCTAATCATGAGGGAAGTCTGTCATCTTTTCATATGCTTATTGGCCATTTATGCTTTTTCTTTTGTGAAGGCCTGCTCACCACCTGTACTGATGGTGCTCACTCTCTCTCCCTCCTTCCCTCCTCTCTCCTTCTCTCCCTCTGATTTATAAGAGTTTTAAAAAGTAACTTATTGGTATTAACCCCATATCAATCGTCTGTGTTGCAAATGTGTTTCTCCACTCCGCTTTTGTCCTTTTACTTCATTTTGCCCCTTGTAATCCAGGAAGGTTTCAATCTGAATGTACTTCAATATGTCACATCCTTCCTCTATGATTCTTACTTTTATTCTCTTGTTTAGGAAACCACTTCTACTCTGAAGACTTTAAGATGGTCCCTTTTATTTCTTTTTAAGGGTTAATACGTTTTCCTTTTTCCAATCTCTCTAGAATATTTTTTGGGGGGCTGGTATTTCCTGTGTTATCCAAAGTGGTGGTGCCAGTTTACACTCCTGCCCTACAAGGTGGTACCAGTTTACACTCCCTGCTTCACATCCTCACCTGTACTTGGCCATGGTTTTAATTATTGCCAATCTGATGAGTGTGGAAATGGGGTAGTAATGGAAAGAAAAAGGCAGTTAAATTGCCCAGAAATTTATGCTTTTCCCAGTGACCTGCCATCCACGTGTTTCAAGTTTATAGATATGTGTGGGTCTGTGTCTGACTCTATATCCTGTTTCATTGGTCTGTTTGTCTATCCCTGTGCAATTACCACACTAAGTATTATGGCTTCGTACTACCCTTGATGCTTAGAAAGGGAAATCTCCCCATCTTATTCTTCTTATTCAAAGTTGTCTTGGCTATTTTTTTTGTTTGTTTGGTTTTTTTGCGGTACGTGGGCCTCTCACTGTTGTGGCCTCTCCGGTTGTGGAGCACAGGCTCTGGACGCGCAGGCTCAGCGGCCATGGCTTACGGGCCCAGCTGCTCTGCGGCATGTGGGATCTTCCCGGACCGGGGCACGAACCCATATCCCCTGCATCGGCAGGCGGACTCTCAACCACTGCGCCACCAGGGAAGCCCTTGGCTGTTTTTGACTTGCCATTCTTCATCATGAATTTTAGGCACAACTTGTTGAATTCTGTAGAAAACTCTGTTGGGATATTGATTGGAATTAAATTAAATTTATGGGAAAATTCGGAAAGCATTGACTTCTTTTATCCTGTTGAATCTTTTGCACCAGAAGACGGTGTAATCCTTTATTTATCAAGATTTATGTCTTTTATAAGTCCTTCAACAAGGTTGTGATTTCTTTCTCCATAAAAGTCTTACACATATTTTGTTAAATACATTCCCTATATATATTTTATAATTTTTGGACTACCTTTTTTTCTATTAGGTTTTGCTAGCTATTACTGGGAGCTCTATTGATTTTTATATGCTAGTATTCTATCTAGAAACTTCTGTGAACCCAACTGAAAGAAATTTCCATCCTGAATGTTTTGCCTTGCTTTCCTTAGCAGTAGGTGTTTTTTATGGTTTTGGAATTTTGATGTGCAAGATCACTTTGAGTGGAGGTTTTTGTTTTCCCTTTTCTTCTCCTGTTTATTGAATTAATGGTTTGGCACGTGCTTCCATCCATCCTGTAGACCAACAAAACAGAACCAGGTCTGATATTTTTGGGGAAGGCAGCATTCCTGGCCCATGGCGATTTTGTCATGCTATTGTGTATCCAGCCATTGAGCTAATCAATGGTCAACTTATTTCATTTTCCAGTGGTTAAGCTTTGTCCTCATCCTCCTGCTTTCCAAGCCCATTACACCAGGGTCAGCCTTTCCTTGCCGTTGGAGAAAATCCACCTTAGCCTTGCTCCAAACCCTGAGCCCAGCTCCCGCCCCATCCCTCATGGACCGCTTTCTCCACAAGGACAGAGCTTCCAGTTACACTTGTTTGGGCCCTGCTCCAGAGCCCAGCAAGCCTTTGGCTGCAGCCCTACTTACCACATTTTGTTTCTCTACCTTTCTGGTCAGTGGAGATCTTCACCTTATTTTTGAGTTCATCCACGATTTTCTAATTTATCTGTCCTTGTTCCGTGTTTTGAAGAGAGGATATGTGTCTAAGTTTAAACTTACAGAGCTATCTTGACTGAAAGTCTCTCCAAAATTACCTTTCAAAAAAATTCTTCCAAGTAGTAGGTGGTATTAGAGCATGTTTGGAGACTGAAAATAATTTTTGCCTTATTCAGACTATTTAGAAATGAGATCTTTAGCCCATATGAAAATTCATATTCACATGGGGTTCATTTGAGTTACAATTCCCAAAACGCTCAGCTAGTTGACATTTCTAAATGTCTCTTCTGCATAGTTTAACTCTTAGTAAAACCTCTTTTTTCCACAAATGGTTTGAAAAAACTGCTTTGCATTTTATCCCCTGTGACTTTTTGTCATAAATTCCTGAGAGGCGTGAAGTTGGAGTGTTGTTAAATGTGAGAGTGGTCTGTTCTGTTCTAGATCACACACTAATAATGCTTAGGCCTGCTATAATTTGGGCAAAGTGATCCATTCTCTCCCCACTGTTGGCATGAATGATTAAGTATGGACACTGTCTAAATACAGATATTGATGCTACAGGCTACCTATCATCTGACCGACCTGAAACCAGGTATCCTTCACATATAAATGAGCTGATCGGGCTTCCCTGGTGGCACAGTGGTTGAGAGTCGGCCTGCCGATGCAGGGGACACGGGTTCGTGCCCCGGTCTGGGAAGATCCCACATGCCGCGGAGTGGCTGGGCCTGTGAGCCATGGCCGCTGAGCCTGCGCATCCAGAGCCTGTGCTCCGCAACGGGAGAGGCCACAACAGTGAGAGGCCTGCGTACAGCAAAAAAAAAAAAATGAGCTTATCTATGCTGTCCCAATAATTTATGCGAGTGAACAGAAATGGAAACATTTTATGAGATGCTTAAGCGTATATGAAGCTAGTCATTCTTATGAGAATCTTAAGAGAACATGAATTCATATAACAAAAATATTTCACACTTACTAAGTGGATATATTGTGCTAAGCCCATTAGGAAAAAGAACAGCCTTGTGTTTGCTGCTCTTAAGAGGGCAGAAGCCACCTAGGAGGGGTGTAGATGAAGCCTGGAAATCCCTGTCAAGGAAAACAGGAGCTGATGTGTGTACAATGGCAGGTCAGGCTGAAACTAAGGAGACAAGGGATGTTTATACTGCTTCCCGGATTTCCGTGCAAGGTCCCAGCCTTTGTTACTGGCTGTAAAGTGGTATTGAAAACTCAAATGCCTGCAGGGGTCAGCAGGACACATAGATGAGTGCAGGGAGCTGGTGGGCACCTGGGAACCAGAGAGGACGCACCTGCCCTCTTAGCCGCCGTCAGGAAGACTCTGGGCCAGTTGCTGCTTTATCTTCTCATTTTCCCAGGGGAACCAGAAATCTCAAATTGTTCAAGGCTGGAATGAAATTCAAACATTTTAAGGATGATGGTGCACCATAAATCCTAGCCTTCTAGGCCTTCTGAACTCTGACCTCTGTAATCTCGACACATTGAGGTCACTGAGTTTGAGTTCCTTCTTTGGGGGCAAGGAGGGGACCAACCATTCCATTTTGCCTGGGATAGAGGGATGTCTGGGGGGCACTTGCAAGTGCTAAAACCAGGCCAGTGCTGGGTAAACTGGGACCAGTGGTTCCTGGTAGTCAATCTGGACATGACTCCAAACAGGAAGTCCAGGTGTCCACAGGGATGACCTCTTTTGTGTCCTACTTCTGAAAATTATTGTTTCCTAGGTGTTATCCTCTAATTGCTTCCAGTGGGAGGCTGAGTCTATAACCACCTACTCCCCACTGACTGTAGGTAGAAGTTAATATTCTTTATCATTATGAGTCTAATTTTGTCTCCTACAAATAAGGATATGGAACTAAATCTCAAATTGATGTGAAGATTAAGAGCTTATATGTATAAATGTTTGAAAATAATAAAATGTTATATAAATGTTTAAATTTTTATTTACCAAGATACTACATTCATTTTCGTACTTACAACAGCATTACTTATACATATATGCATAGATATTAAGCCTAAATAAATTCAAGAAGAATTAAAGATGGAATGCTAAGGTAATGAATGTGCACCAAAATAGGGGAATATTTTCATGAAAGGTAGTCTTTATATAACACCAAAGGAGAATAAAATAACAAGTGTGACTTTGAGAGACACAGTAAACAAAGTTTAGAAAATTGTTTGTACTTTTATGACAGAAGATCACTATTATTAGTAATCAAAGAGTCCTCAAAAAAATAAATGAAAAATATGGACTCCCCAAAGGAAGAAAAATTGGAGAACATTGTGGCCAACATGGCTTGGAGAAAACTAACTTTATATGGTAGTCTGGGGCTGTCCCAACCTGCTCTTGTAACTAGATTTGTCATTGACACTAGTTAATGAATGTTTTACTGGCTATTGCTGGGTTTTCCCCCCCTCTCTTTCCTTATGCAGATCTGATCATCACATCCCAAGGGTCTTTTCTCAAAACGAACAAATAATCATCCCCTCTGGGGCGATCTTGCCACCAGAGAACCACCGACCGACTAAAGCATGTGCTTTTGCATCTCTCACAAGGACCTGTCCCATGAAAGGACCACTTGCTTTTCCATAATTGTTTCTCATCAGATGCTAAATGGCATACAATGTGGAACACGTTTAGATGACATTCTAAATGACAGGAAGGTTACAAATAGAAATACCCAGGGCCAGCACGTTTGGTTACTGAGTTAACACTACACCACAATCCGGGGGACTGGGGGCAAACTTGAGACCGTTGTCTCTGGTGGCTGAGGAGAAGAGAGGAAAGATTCTCTCCCATCTCTTCTGGCCAAAAAACTCCTGGAATTCCTAAAGCAAGAAATAATTTGATCTGATCTTTCCTTTTGCATCCTTCCACCCTCTCTTTTTTCATGCTTGTCAAGCTTTTGAGCATGTCCTTCCCAGCTTTAGTCAATAACGGCTCAGTGTCTACAATGTAGTCCCTCCATGCTGGCTGCTGAGGGTGGGACCCAGCTGTGTGATCCTGGGCTAGTCATTCAACTTAGGCCTTGGTTGTTCCTTCTGTGAAATGGGAATGAGGACTAACCTGGTGGAATTGGGACCCTGTGATGGAGGATTTTGTGAGCTATGGAAAGAGCGACACCAAGAGCCAGTTCTCTAAGGGCTTCTTGTGTGGTCGGAGAGACGACGCCAACAGGTGGATGAAACGATGCTGACTGGTGGATAAAGGGAAAACAGGATGTGGCCAGTTGACAAGGAATAATTGTACCAATGACTCCAAAATGAATGACTCACTCAGAATGGCTTAGCTGTCTCTTCGGACCTAGCAAAGTACTCGTGTGTGAAATTAAGATCTTTAGAGAGAGAGTGTGTGTGTGTGTGTGTGTGTGTGTGTTAAGGATTAACAAGCTCCCTGTATATCTTTTAAAAATAGTACAATTGGGCTTCCCTGGTGGCGCAGTGGTTAGGAATCCGCCTGCCAATGCGAGGGACATGGGTTCAAGCCCTGGTCCGGGAAGTTCCCACATGCCATGGAGCAGCGAGGCCCGTGCACAACTACTGAGCCTGCGCTCTGGAGCCTGTGAGCGACGACTACTGAGCCTGTGTGCCTAGAGCCCATGTTCCACAGCAAGAGAAGCCATCACAATGAGAAGCCCGCGCACCGCAATGAAGAGTAGCCCCCGCTCGCCACAACTAGAGAAAGCACGCACGCAGCAAGGAAGACCCAACGCAGACAAAAATAAATAAATAAAATTAATTAATTAAAAAAAAAATAGTACAATTGTCATCTTTTCAGACAACAAATAATTATCATAATTTTGTAATCCCAAGGGTAAATCACACTGTGGCAATTTGTTTCATGTTTTTTCAGATTTTTAAAATGCAAACATCAATATAAATTACATACGTGCATATATATGTATTTCTTACATATCATCTGACAACCTTTTTATACATAATAATATCTCAATAAAGTAAAAATCTACCTTTTCCTTTTTAACAGTTGCACAGTGTTTTCCTACATAGCTATACTGCCATTTATTTAAGCAATCCTCCAAGAGAGATACTTAGGTTGTTTCTAACTCTCTGTATTGTAAACAATGATTCAGTGAACATCTTTACACATACTTTCTACACATACACATTTATTATTTTAACATTCCAGTCTTTAATTCTTCTCGAATTTATTTTGGCTTAAAGTCTATAGGTATAATAAAGCCATGATGTATAAGTATGAAAATATATGTAATATTTTGTCCTTTATGTTCTTTCATTTTTCTATTTCCTTAGGACAAACTTCTAGGTAAAATCATTAAATCCAAAGATTTGCATATTCACAGTCCTAATGCCTTCCTACAGGTTGTCCCAACTGATATTCTGATCAAACTGTACAAAAGTGTCGTTCTTTTTATATATTCGCATTGGCAATGGTTAGAGTCTCCCTGTAATTTTTGTCAATTGGTAGGAGAAAAGAAATCGTGACTCCTAATTCTCTATTTGCATTCTTTGAATAGTAAAAATATTTTAGTTTTTCATACATTTATTGGTTATTTATGTTTCTTCTTTTCGGAATCTCCTGGATTCCAATTCCAGAGAAGTGGAACAAAGGTGTGTACTGATAAAATACCTAAACTTGACCGCGTATTTACCTGTACCAGGTGCTACCCCCTCGGGTCTTTGATCGTTTTCTCCCTTTCGGAATTTGAATAGGTGCTCAATTAATATTTATTGAATAAATAAATGAGACAAGATCTTTACATGAATCATCTTCCTGAATCATCACAATGATTGCTTGAGGTAGGTACCGTTTTCCCCCATTTATAGCCAAAGAAAATGAGGTTTAGGGGATGAACTTGACCATGATCAGAAAGATTGTGTCAGGATATAGAACTCGAGTCTCTCCAAGTCCAGAATGCTGTTACTCCTCCAAGAGTCATGAGCCAGAGGAACAGGAGCTTATGTTAGAATCAGTAAACAGACACTTTTGTAGAGAGATGTTTTCACCCTGTTTTCAGGGTGATCAAACTGTGTTGCAAGGCATATAGTGAATTTAATACAACCTGGCCTATTTCTAGCCTAAAATAACAGCCACATCAACCAGTGCTCTTAAGATCAGCATAAAAAGCAGCTTAATTTATTCTAGCAATAGAGTCCTTTGCAGCAAGGATAGGTGAGAAGGAAGAAGGTTCTGTGAATGAACATTTGTGGAGCAGACACCTGTGCCATGTGCCCGGTATTTATTACGTCATCCAGTCCTGACAACAACCATATGAAACGTGCCACCTGGGCTATGCTTCCCTCCCCCGTGTTCACCCAGAGCCCTGGGCTTAGCTTTATCCACAGTATATTAAATTCTGGCTCCCGATCTGTCTTCCTCACCACACTGGGAATTTCTTGAAAGTGGGCACTGTGTCTTGTTCCTTGTCTAAGGAATCTCCACATTCTAGCATGTTGCATGACCCCTCTAAGGCTTTAAAAATGTAAATTAATCACTTGTTGTGTATTGTCCAATTTGGAGAAAGGACTTCAGCTCACCTTGAGGGTTTTAAAGTTTAGAGAAATTAGATAATCGTGTATATGAAAGAGTTGGAAAATAACCCAAGATATTTTGTAGTGCAACGCTTGATTTTGTGGTTTACAAGCTTTAAGAAGCAGAGACTTAAAAGGATGGAAGGATCGTCGTGGATGGAGATTAATCCTGGAAAGATTTATCTCTTTATTCATTTATTCAGTATATTACAAATGCTTGTACTATATCGTGAACTCTCTTGTGTCTAAACATTAGCATAATCCTCAACCTCAAGGCACATACGTTTTAATGGAAAAATCAGATATAAGAAGATCTGAGGCTAAAACATAGTCTTCTAATAGTCTGGTATAATTTTAATAAAAACATAGGGTGCCATTTTCACTTTACAAAGGCCAATTCTGATCATTTGTTTTTTAAAAAATAATTTTTAATACCACTTGCATCAACCTTCGGCATAACTGAATATGCTTAAATTTTCCAAGTCTGTTTGAATTCACACCTCTTACAGATGGCAACTCAATCCTCTGGCTCACGCTAAGATATGAGGACCCAGAGTTCAAACAAGTACAATGACATCATCATCATCAATGACATCATTATTATTATCATCGTCATCATCGACATCATCAATGACATCATGGGAACATCTATCGAGCATTTACTATGTGCCAGGCTCTGTGCTGATTTCTTGTTAGCTGAAGGATGATGGATGCTCAGCAGCAGCACACTGAGATACAAATATACATAGTTTATGGGGGCAGGGATGACTTACAAGCAAAGAGGAATTAGAGCCCATACCATCTCCTGATGTCTTAACCTATGTTTCAGAGCAGGCATAAATGGGCTGCATACTCTGGTCACAATTTACGGAGGGAAGGAAGTCCTGCCCTGAGCATGGCCCACATACTTATAGTTCTGGGCCCACAGAGCTATGTGACGACTATGTGACTGTGTGACTATGGAAGCCTCCCGGGTTGGGGGACCCTCTGGAGATGAACAGTTGTATCAGCTCTTCCTTTGCTAACTCAGCCCCCTAGAGCCAGCTCTCTGCCTAGTGACTCAAGTCAGCCTCCGGGCCATCCAGATTCGCTGTCTCACCCCAGTGGATTGTAGGGATTATCTCATCTCATCCCCCGACAGCCTTATGAGGCATTCTCTATTATTATTTCCATTTTACAGATGAGAAAACTGAGACTTAGAGAAATTAAGCTAATTTACGGTCATCAACCAGTAACGGACAGGTCAGGGACTCGAGTCCAGCTCTCAGTGATACGTTGGCATATAGATTCAATCTAATTGATGGCTTCTACATTTGTATATATTTATAATTTTTATTATATCCTCCATATTGTACAGCGCCTAGGCAAAGTGTTGAACTCAGGAAAATTACTCCATAACAACACTAATGGGCATGAAAAATAAAGTTAACTAAAGCTTATTGTTAAACAAAAAAAAAATCTGTGTTCTCTGGTTTGAAGAACTGAGAGCTTAAACAAGCCTGAAAAAATCCTTAAAGGATCCAACCAGCCAGCAGCTCATAACATTGCAGAAAAGAGTATTTTCAGCATCCAACTTCGAGAAGACATTCAATACACACTTGCTGACTGGATGGAATCAAACAAATAGACTTTCGTGATTGATACAACATGGGAACTAATTGCAACACCTATTTGGGGAACAACTTGATGAAAGAAAACAAAACTACATGGGCCAATGTGGAGGCCGTGTGATGGTATCTGAGCATCTTGGTTTCTGGACTGAAAGGCAGTTGAAGAGAATGTTGTTAAGTGTGGACAACGTGTGGGCAAGGGCCGAATAGAATTTCTTTGACAATCCTTTTGGAAGCTGTTTACACAGTCGGCATATGAAACGCTGTGGAAATTGTCTTTGCGTCTTTGCAAGAGAGTGACTGCATGCAATCTCCCCAGCAATCTCTGTGTATTTGTAAGGCAGTTGCTACAGAGAGCAAACTTGTAATAACTGCATCGCCTGCATCTCTTATTTCAGCATTAAAATAATATATTGAAGATGATATTCATGTAAGTGGTATCATTGCAGGATGAAATCGAATAGTTAAGCTTCACGGGAGCGGGGAGGAGTGGTGTCAAATGGTAATGCTGAGCTTGAGTTCCTGAGAAAGGAATTTTCCATGGAAATGCAGCCCTCCGTGATTCTTCTGGTGTTTGGGAAGTCAAATTGTCGTATTAAATGGTGCAGAAATTGACAGATTCCAAACAAATAGAGAGAGTAACCATTGGAGGGTGCACAATAATCTGGCAATATGGAAATTACAAATTATAATATTTTCCCCTTGAGTAAATGAAATAGGCAAAAGAACAACTACATAATACAGTAGAGTTTGTGTAATCCCTCGGTAGCTACGGTTAGCAAGCTACTTTATCACAGTTGCATACTTCTCAGTTAATAATTAATGCACAAAATTAAGTTTAAAATAAACTGTAAAACTTTTTTAAAGTTCAGCTTTTACATAAAGTGCCATCAGGAAATATCAGAAGGCTCTGGCAACCCATGGCATAAATCTTTTAAAATATCTTCATTTTTTCTGAACACTCTACTTTTTTATGGTAATGCTAACTCTTCTTTATATCAGGGAATTTTTCTAGTCTGCTTTCAGCCTATCTTTTTTCTTTTTTTTTTAGTTTTTATTTTATATTGGAGTATAGCTGATTTACAATATTATGTTAGCTTCAGGTGTACAGCAAAAAGATTCAGTTTACATATACGTATGTATCTTTTTTCATTTTCTTTTCCCATATAGGTTGTTACAGAATATTGAGTAGAGTTCCCTGTGCTACACAGTAGGTCTTTGTTGATTATCTATTTTCTATGCAGTAGTGTGTATATGTTAATTCCAAACTACTAATTTATCCCTCCCCCCAGCCTTTCCCGTTTGGTAACCATAAGTTTGTTTTCTATGTCTGTGAGTCTGTTTCTGTTTTGTAAATAAATTCATTTGTATGTATTTTTTAGATTCCACATGTAAATGATATCATATGGTATTTGTCTTTCTCTGTCTGACTTACTTAGTATGATAATCTCTAGGTCCATCCATGTTGCTGTAAATGGCATTGTTTCATTCTTTTTTATGGCTGAGTAATATTCCATTGTATATATATGTACCACATCTTTACCCATTCATCTGTCAATGGACATTTAAGTTGCTTCCATGTCTTGTCAACCTATTATTATACATAGTAACCTTGGTCCTAAAGAAATAGAAAAGTTTAATTCTGCCAGAAATATTTTTACAATCTTGATAGAATCTTAATAAGATTGTGTCTCTTCGTGCTTTTCTGTGGAATATGATATGGAAATTCGATACTGGTGGGGACAATAATGTTAATTCATTTTAGTTGACAAAACTTTGGGGAGTGTTCTCTACTTTAAGACCTCAGAGCTCAGTATTATGAAGGATGCAGTAAGCACAGCACACAGATTTGCCTTTTAGCAATTTACAGCTCTTTAAAGAATTGTTGGAATCGGAGTTTTTTTCTTTGTTTGTTTGTTTTTCTGGTACGTGGGCCTCTCACTGTTGTGGCCTCTCCCGTTGCAGAGCACAGGCTCCGGATGCGCAGGCTCAGCGGCCATGGCTCACGGGCCCAGCTGCTCCGTGACATGTGGGATCTTCCCGGACCGGGGCACGAACCCGTGTCCCCTGCATCGGCAGGCGGACTCTCAACCACTGCGCCACCAGAGAAGCCCGGAATCAGAGTTTTTAACATTGGTCTGGTTCTCACTCTCAAAGCAGCATTCACTGCAAGATCCATGTCTTTTTTTAGAGATATATAGGATGTTTATTGTAGTGTTATATATAATAGCAAAGATTAACAACCAAAATATCCAACAGTGGAGTCCTGGTCAAATACAGTAGTATATCGGATAATGAAACCTTTTGATAGATGAGCTGTTAAAAAAACATGTTTACAAAGAACATTTAATTGTAAGGGAAAATAAAATATATTGTGTGGGAGAAAAAGCAGTTCAAAGAATAGCAGGTACAATTTTTAAAAATGCATAGTTAATATGTATGCATATATACACGCATACATATCTAAATGAGAGAGAAAAAATGATGTGTTATAAGGGAAAAAAACCACAAAATGCACGTTGCAAGATCCATGTCTTTAGTCAACTCCTGATTATTTAAAAAGCTTGCTCATCTCATCTTCTAAGGCCTTGCCTTATCAATTTCACTGCCTATAGTGAAAGGACACAAAGAAGGCAAAACTCACATCAATATGGATGTGAGAAATCTGACCAAAGACGCATAGGGAAATGTCTGACTCGTGTGGGTGTTGATCATTTCTTTCTTTCATTCACATGAGTCACCTGGAATTGCCATATTCAATGCAAGGGTGCATGTCCTAGGTTTATACCAGGTCTTTGAAGTGGGCAATCTTTGTTTATTTCTGTCTTGCCACTGCCAATTCCACCTTCACTATAACTGTTTCCTTGAAAGTTTGGGTGAGTCTTAACTTCCCCCTACATGGAGTTGGAAGATTTTGCTTTTCACCTGCTCATTTTCTAATGAAAGTGAGTTGCCTCATATTTACAGAGACAACAGGTCAGCCCAGGGGAAGTTTCTGAAGTATGTAGACAGGCATGATGCTGAGATGGAAATACTGTACCAGAGGCAACACTTAAAGGATCAGGGCAAGCCAAGTGGCCCTGTCCTTGTGGTCAAGCCAGTCTTGAATGCCAGGGGAGGATAAATGTGCTTAGGATAGCAATGATTCTCAAACATTTCCTCCAAAAGTGGTTCTAAGCAACTGTTACAAAGGTACAGAATCAGCAAGATCCAGATACTATATCAATACTTGGACTTAACCAAGGAGACTTTATGTGCCTTCTGACTGATGCTGGGCTGGTTACCAAGCAAAGAGTAATTGAGAGCAGAATAGCGGAGTTTTATATGAACTTGGCAAAACTAGAGCAGATTCTGTTGGGATGTCCCATAGATGTCTACTCTTT
Organism: Hyperoodon ampullatus; assembly: GCF_949752795.1. Lineage (NCBI taxonomy): Eukaryota > Metazoa > Chordata > Mammalia > Artiodactyla > Ziphiidae > Hyperoodon > Hyperoodon ampullatus. The sequence goes on from NC_136916.1 coordinate 24,310,580, forward strand.
ACTCAATCTTTGTTATGCTTGAAATGCATGAAAACAGGAAACTGCCTTTAAATGGATGCAAGGTATTAGGAAAATGAATGCCCAACTACTAGGAAGGGAAGTCTTTGGTAAAATGTTGGTGGATTGTTCGGAATTAAACTTATGTAAACGGATAAGAGTAAATCGAAATACAGTAAAGCATGCACTTCTAAATGTGCTAAAGAGTGTCATTCAGAAATCATTTAGCAGGGACTCATTCTTTAAGTTGAACTCAGTAAACATCCATTACACGGTGCTCTCACATTGGACAGTGGGTGAAAAATGAAAGATACTGATCCTCAAAGACTAACATGGTATAATGACAAAGTCAATGAACAAAGCAGAACAATTGATCCAGGTTAGGAGAGCTGAATACAGCTTACTTCGGAGTGTTTGGGAGGCTGCTGGTCAAGGAAGGGGGTTTGGAGTCTTCTGGAGAAGACTCCAGATGGAAGGGCTGGGCTGGTTGGTGCTGACTGGACGGAGGAAGCGTGAGTACAAGTAGGAGGGGCAAGGAGGCTGGCTCACCTGTGGAGCGTCAGCAGGAATATCAATGAAGGGTGATGTATACACTCTTGGAGTAGTTCACACACTGGGTAAGTGCATCGAGGAAGGCCTCACGTGGGTGTATGTAGAGATGCATGTGGATGGAATTGTGGCTGGTGATGGGGGCTGATTGATTACAAAAATGTACTCAGTGTAACATGAGGACAATTTGCTACTTCCACCTGGGTTAACCTCTCCTGGCAACCTTGCAGAGGGGACATTATGGAAAACTTTCAGCAGAATCCCTAAGACAAGGCTTGGACCTATAGATGAGACAGTTTCTATGGTGTCTCTTGGCTCTCAAAATTTCACAGTTTCAAATTTTCTCTAATTAATACCGCTTATAGCCAAGCATCCAGGATCATTCCTATTGCATCTCTTTTGTTCACTGTACCCTTGTTTGTTAAATTGTTTTCCCCACTAATCTGTAAACTCCCAGAGGCCACAAACCACATGTGCTCTTTCTTCTCTGCATCTCCAACGAGGTATGAGAGTTGCATATTATCCCATTGGTGCTTCACCAGTTCTTGTCCAGTTTGGGGGTTGGTATCAGAGCCTCTAAATGCCTGTGTTAGTTTTTTTTTTTTTTGAGCATCCACAGAAGAGATGGTACGTCTCCAGTCTTCCATGACCTAATCAGCAAACTCATACCTGCTGTAGCCCAGAATTACTCAGCCAGAACACGGCGCCAGCATCTTTATTCCCCCAGTTTGAAGTCTTTGATGCAAATTAAATGGAGGGGCCCTGTACAGCTCATTTACTTACCCTGCCATTTTAACTGAATGCTCCTTGACTTAATTTTATCCCAATGAGTATAAAGCATCGAGAGACTCTCCCATAAACATGGAGTTGCCTCTGACAGCTTCTGGGAAGGAGCCCCAAGGGGGTAGCTTGGTGATTTACTGTACTAACAGCACCGCAGAACAGCTTTGGCACCAGAAGTTTCTAGGGCTTAATTACTGCCTTTAAAATTTAAGCCAGAGTTAGGCACTGAGCAGTACCCTGCAGAGGAGGAAAAAAAAGGCATAATTACTTAGCAAAAAAAAAAAAGACTTGTAAGATGAAGTTGGTGTTATTCTTTGTCGTAGGTCCTGTGGAGACACCAACCTAAATATTTCATCTTTCTTTCTATGGTTAATATTATCCATTCTTTGTATGGCCTCTATTATCTATACAAAGAGACCTGACCCCTTTGAATCCAACTGAAGTATTCTCTCCAGAGGTATTACAGGACTTTTACCTACTCCTTAAAAAAATCAGGACTTTTCTACTCCTTTCAGACAATCTCTGGCCAAGGACATAAAAATTCCAGTAGTCTCCAAAAAATGTTCATATACTTTTAATTCTCTGAATCACCCATACCCCCTTCTCTCCCATTTAACTGTTGAAAATATACTATATTTTAAGAACAGTTCAGAGTTCCAAAGACAAAACACAGAAAAAAACCCACAAATAATGCGGGGCTGCTAGCTATTTTAAGAAATAACAATTAGAGAAATACAGATTTTTCTCTAAGGGGAAAGCCTTTCTTCGAAGTGGGAAATCACTTTTCATTAAGAAGGAGTTGGTTAATACCCCCCAAAGTTCTTCATTTAATGGGGAAAGGATGCCTCTCATGTTCGCTTCAGTGCTCTGTTGATTGTGCTTTAAGAATTTAGCAGCTGTGCTGGGCTTCCCTGGTGGCGCAGTGGTTGAGAATCTGCCTGCCAATGCAGGGGACACGGGTTCGAGCCCTGGTCTGGGAAGATCCCACATGCCGCGGAGCAACTAGGCCTGTGAGCCACAACTACTGAGCCTGTGCGTCTGGAGCCTGTGCTCCGACAAGAGAGGCCTCAATACTGAGAGGCCCACGCACCACGATGACCGCTTGCCGCAACTAGAGAAAGCCCTTGCACAGAAACGAAGACCCAACACAGCCAAAAATAAAATAAAATAATTTAGCAGCTGTGAACCTGAGGGCAATATTCCAAGAACCAGGCACTGATTGCCCATGTCCTTGGGAAAGGTGAAAACCTAAGTGAATGGGAGCTGAATTTTAAAGATGTCTAGGAATTCTGAAATGTATTTTGGCAACAAGGCTAAACAGATCGGGTCATCTTTGGCATTTGGGAGCTAAGAGCTCTGCGGAGAGAAAACTACAGAAGAGGAAGGAGTGCTTCAACCCCTTTTACCTGCTGCACCCCATCTGCTGGGACTGCTAGCTCCTGAGCCATCCTTTGGCACTATTGGAGCTACTTATAATTCCCCAGTTGGATGTTGTTGCCACTGTCTTCTCTCTGCCTGGCTATCGGATAAGAGCTCAAACATCACCTCCCCCAGGTAAGATTTCACTGACTTGCCCAGCTGGCCCCAGACACTCCTCCTCTCTGTTTCTTTGATTCCTCATTTATCTCCCTTGTCACACCGAAATCTCCATTCAGCTTCCTTCCCAAGGAGACTGAATTCTAGAGATCTTGAAAGATGTCTTGATTTCTGTAGCCGCACAGCTTAGCACACACAGGTGCTCAGCAAATATTTACTGACAAACAAAACTCCTAGTCACAGGAGCTCTTTTACTATTGACCTAATTTCAAGGGCCACCATTCTGCAAGTGTAATATCAACTTTCCAGTGTTCTAGAGATATGCCTGTCGGAAAACAGTGAGTCATTTTAAAGTCTGTGTCTAGTGTGTGGATGGATGGTGACCTGAAATAGTCTCTCTTCCCAGAAGATAAAATAAAGAGAAATTGGGTGTGATTAGGAAAGATGCATCCCCACCCCTAATTACATTAGTATGACATGAAACAGATAATAGGGAAATAATAATGTGGTTGGAAAGTCTTGGCTAAGGAAGGACCAGCAGTGAGTGGGGCTTTGAAAGAGGAGGAGAAATGCATTTAACAGAACTGATGGTGCTATGTCACCAGCCTCTTCATCGGATTGAATGTGTGAGTCACGTGGCCCTTGGTGGGCTGGGGTCCTTTATCCCACTGAGTTCTCTGATCCTTCTAGCACACAGTGTCAGTTACATGCTCCAGGATTTACATCAGACTTGCCAGGAGCCAGAAATTTTTCTGTGAGACTGTGAAATAGAAAACTGAATTCCTGAGCATAAATAGCAGCGGATGATATTTGCTTTCTATTGTGTGTGGCTGGGAGGGCTCGAAAAAATCGTTTTTCTAAAGCCTTGGTATCATTTTTGTTGTTAATTCACTTGTGATAGAAAGACTCAGGGAAATAATTAAGATCACTTACATATATGTTTCTAGCCAATCAGAAAGCACAGCAGTAAGGGACTAGGACACAGGTGCAGCCCAATTGGGACCTGTCTTGGTACCATCACTACTGGTTGACCTTGGGAATGACTCGTCACCTCTCTGGACTTTAATTCTGTCACCTGTAGAATGAAGAGTTTAATCTAGATGATCTCTTCCTAGCTCTAAAATCCTGCAAGACGAAATCTCTTCTTTTTTTTTTTTTTTTTGAGTACCACACTGGAGTTTAATTGTATAAGTTTCATACACCAGTATAGCAACATCCATAAGTGAAAGTCTTTTCATAGAATTACAGCAAATATCTTCATAAGGGCCATACATATAATACATTTAAAGTATTAAAAGGTACAGTTGAACTCAACAGCAAAATGTAAAAGCTATATCCTGTTAACACGCTTAATCTGAATTAACTTGAATCTTTCTATGATTTACCATTCAAGAAATTAGGATGGAATACATTCCTTGTCCAAAGCAGTTTGTTCATTTATAAAACTATAAGTTAATTAGGATCACTACCTGCTCAGTCAGATAGCAGAGGGCCCTTCTTCATAATGTTTATGCTGCCCCAGATATTTATAACGTGGCCTTAAAAAAAAACAACACTTTGTAAGGGCAAAGCTGAAAATTACCATTTTCTCTACTAAATAAATGCAATGTATGCAGAGCTTCTGGAAATAATTCAAAGGTTCAAATTCTTAATGTGAAACCAAATAGAGAAAGATTCAGAAGCAGTAAATTTTTTCCACTTTAAGTAAATGATACCTAGGTATGACAGGGGATAATTCAAGTTCATAATTAATAAGTCACTGAAAAGACATTGCCTTCATTCATGTATCATTAGGTTAGAAAAGATAAGAGGACATGCTCAAGTCACTGAACTGGCCAAGAGTCAACATTTTACTGATTTATTGTGTCCCAGACTATTACCATTTGAGTTGATACTCAACAAAAAATTTAAGTGTTCAATTATGCTAAACATAAAGCACCTGTGAGCAGTGGAAACCAAAACATTTTAAAGCTAAAAATAAACACGTTTAGACACTACTTCATTTGTTGTCAAAAACGGTGACTACTAATGCCAAATGATTAACTTTAAAATATAGTGCCAGATCCTCTCAAGGAAATGTAAAACTACTGCTATCATTGTTATTTTTCAATTTTATAAGAATTATACAGAAGTTAGAAATTTATGACTGTCAATACCATCTTTGGAGAGTTATAGTATAGTATATAGTTACAGATGGCTTTGTCTAGAAGACTGGAAAAGTGCTCATGGAATAAACACTATACTCTGATTGCCATAAATCAACAAAATGCCAACTGTGTCCTGTGGACATGGCAGAGAAAATGGCAATTTTGAAGAAGGAGCGCTTCTAAAGGCTTTCTCTTGGAGGCAGCCAGGGTTTTTTTTCACATTACTAAAAGACTGAGTAATGTGTTTATGATTACTTTAATTCCTACACCCAAACTTCCACTTAGGTATAGTTCCGTGTTCCCACACTATTTTCCTTCTGTCCGCCAAGTTGGCTTCAGTACTCCATGGTCCACTGTATCTTTTGGTCTTCCCCCTTTATAGCAGCAGCCTGGTGGTGCTATCCGTTGAGCAGGTAGACCACTAATTCATAGGTGACCATCATAATGGCTGTGTTTGGAATCTGTCTCACCAGATGAGCTGTCAGACCACAGTAAAGAGACCCTGGTGGCACAGTGGTTGAGAGTCCGCCTGCCGATGCAGGGGACACGGGTTCGTGCCCCGGTCCAGGAGGATCCCACATGCCGTGGAGCGGCTGGGCCCGTGAGTCATGGCCGCTGAGCCTGCGCGTCTGGAGCCTGTGCTCCGCGACGGGAGAGGCCACAACAGTGAGAGGCCCGTGTACCGCAGGGGAAAAAAAAAAAAAAGAGAGACCCATAGCCTTCTTCTTGAACAAGCAAAGGCAGTGTCTGAAAAAAGAATCTAATTTTTTTCCCTCTTCACGCAGTCTTGTTCTTACAACTTCATGTGGATATGCTATAGTGTGGCACACATTTTTGAGGTGGCGGCAGCTAGCATCATTCCCACAAAATCTGATGCTTCTTTTACAGACTCTTCTTCATTCTCCATCATAGAAGCAATCTTATATTCCAGTAGTTTTTACTTAATACTTTCATAAATAACAAAATGGATAACAGTCTCTGATATGCCAGCACATGAAGCAGGCATGCCCCTATAAAATCCTCTAAGTCCATCTGTCTGATACACTTTACAGACACACTCAAAAGTGCCCATTCGCTTTTCCCCACGGCTCCTTGCATCAAGCTGTCACCGAATCTTTATCAGCCAAATGGGGTTGGTCGCTGTGATTGCGGTAAAACGAGGTGTAAGTCAGTCCATATTTCTACAGGAAGTGACCTGCGGAGGGGGAGCATGAGATGACACAATCTCACTCTTTTCTCGGGAGAAATGTGCAGTAAATGCCTGCCATTGCAGCTGAAATCGTGTACCTGGGTAGAATCAGGATCAAATAAACCATTCCAATCTTCCGTGCAGTTTGAATAAGCAGCGAAGTACATTGCTCTGGAAGGGGCCACCCCCAGCAAATTGCGGCCTAATCCTCTAAACAGAGAACGAGGCCCTTCTTTTTCCAAGATCACCTTTAGACAACGGAGAGGTCCGGGAGACACTGCTCGATGGACACTGGCTCCAGCCATGGTGTTCAGCTGAACTTCAGAGATGTGAAGTGTCACAGAAGATGACTGCAGCTGTGTTTTGTTTTTTTTGGTTTTTTTTTTTTGGTTTTTTTTTTGCGGTACGCGGGCCTCTCACTGTTGTGGCCTCTCCCGTTGCGGAGCACAGGCTCCAGACGCACAGGCCCAGCGGCCATGGCTCACGGGCCCAGCCACTCCGCGGCATGTGGGATCTTCCCAGACCGGGGCTCGAAGCCGTGTCCCCTGCATTGGCAGGCGGACTCTCAACCACTGCGCCACCAGGGAAGCCCTGCAGCCGTGTTTTTACAACTTCCAGTGGACATGTCAGAATACCTCCCACTGTGCCACCACATCCTCCCGCGGCAAACAGACGCACCCGCGTGGCCCTCTGGCTCATTCTCCCTCCCGCGTGTCCTCCGGGCGCTGAGGCGGGACCGCAGCTTCCGCCCCGGCCCAGGGCTGGAGCCGCTCGGCGCCCCCGTGACGGCGACGGGAACTGACGGAGACGCGGCTGCAGAAGGCGACCTGAGGCGCCCTCCCCGCGGTGCTGCAGCCACGCCACCTCCCACTCTGGCTCGGTTTTCATCACCCGCGCTGGAGGGCAACGCCGAAGTCTCTTCTTAATAGTGTTTTCAGCACTTTTATAGAGTTTTTGTGTTTTACCCTCTAAGAAGCATCTATTATATATTGCAAACGTGTAGGTGGTTAATAAAATAGTAAGTTATTGACTTTTAACTCTAAGTTTTAGGAAGTGAGGTTTCTACCCTAGATATACTTGGTTTGCTAATGAAATAAAGGAAGGAGGTGGGCATTGAATGAAGTATACCACATGTCCATTCTTTGTTTCTTTAAGATGAATTGGGAGATTGGGATTGACATATATACACTATTGATACTATGTATAAATTAGATAACTACCGTATAGCACAGAGAACTCTACTCAGTGTTCTGTGGTGACCTAAATGGGAAGGAAATCCAAAAAAGAGGGGATATATGTATACGTATAGCGGATTTCACTTTGCTGTACAGTAGAAACTAACACAACATTGTAAAGCAAGTATACTCCAATAAAAATGAAAAAAAATAAAGACATGAATAGTTCAGCTCACTGAATAAATCTTTACCCTGAGAAAAATCTTTAGTAGGGAATTTTCAGGAAGTGCAGACTCTAGGGCACTGGAACCACTCCCTCTAATTATTTTCAAAACCACTGTAAACAAAATACTCTTGATTTGGAAATGATTCCCATTTCCTGGGGCTTTGTGTTCATGGCAATCAGTTAAAAAGTGAACGATGTAAATACACTGCGTTTTTGCTCCATCGTTTATGCATTTGAACATATGTGACCGCAGATTGGAAATCATTGAATGAGTGGGTGCCATCAGTAAAAAGCATAGAAGATTATTTGTCAATATCAAAATGAATGAGCAATGACGAGCAGGGACTTTTAATAGGTGAGCAAATGGATTTTTAAAAAAGAGCTTGTATTTTATTATAAAGTGAATGGATGGGGTGGGGGGAGAGTTAGGATTTCTGACCATCTAATCAGATCTTCAGCCCTAAAACATAAACCCCCGGTCAGGCCTGAGCTGGTGTCTCTGAGTCCATGTGCAGAACTGAAAAGCTCTCTGTCCCACATCCTGGGCTGCGCTGGAGGAATTTTAGTTTAGTGGAAAAAGTGAGTGATTGGAAATAGGCTTCTACAAACTTTTATTGTTCTGTGGGTAAACAGAGATAATCGGTCTTCAAAGGTCTTTTTGCCAGCCGGGAACTCAATTATAGTGTAGCTATAATTCCAGAAGTCTCTGCCCTGCAACTACATATTATTCTCTGCACAGATCTTTAACAGCTATTCATTAGTTCAAGAGACCTTTGCTGTTATATGAATCACTTTTTGGTGGGTACCGAGAAAGGTATTCATTCTACACAGCTGCTACTTTATTGCAACCCTTCCATGCTTCATTTAAATTACACTCTGACCTTTTGAAAATGGGACAGAGATTACAAAAGTTTATTGGATATTCTCTGAAAAGCTGTTACCCTGTTTTGCTTCTTGATTTATAAGGTGTTCTTATTCTAAAATGCAGAAACTCACACTTTAAATGTAGATACTCACACTTAAAAAGGAGATTAGCTATAAATAAACACCACACACACAATACCTTCAAAGGAAAGAAAGATAAAACCATCTGTGATGGCTTCGTGTGGTCAAGAAAAGCCGACAGAAGGGACCTGGGGTGGAGGGTTTATTCCATAAGAGGTAGAAGAGAGACAGCAAGTCAGAGGGAGACCCCTTCTACACATCATTCTATCTATCATTTTAAACAGAGGAGTAATGATCCTTGGATTCTAGAGAGGTCTCGGGGTGTAACGAAAAGAATATTATCATCAAACGACAATGTCTAGAGTACAGATATGATGCCCAGAGAACGGGTGAGATCAGTGTTGACTGGAGTTCTGGGGGGCGGTGGGGGGAACCTTTCAATGGGCAGTGGGCAAATACGGAGGGAGGGCATAAGCAAGTCATTAGCATATGGGAAGAAATGTTTTAATGCTATTTATACCAAAAAGATATGAAAGAAATGAATCTTTGAAGAATGTTTAATGTACACATTTACATTTGATCTGCAGGTCAGGTGGTCATGTGGCTTGATGGTTTCTGAGTTAAGACCAGGCATTCTGCTGGGTCTTATTCTTCCTTTTGCTTCCTTTCTGCATGTTGAGGAGTCATCAGCTGATTCATGCCTGGGAAAGTGGTTTTATGCATTTACACATTTTAAATATGTACACACTGCTATTTTTAAGATGGATAACCAACAAGGACTGACTGTATAGCACAGGGAACTTTGCTCAAAGTTATGTGGCAGCCTGGATGGGAGGGGAGTTTGGGGCAGAATGGATACATGTTTATGTATGGCTGAGTCCCTTTGTTGTGCACCTGAAACTATCACAACATTGTTAATTGGCTATACCCCAGTATAAAATAAAAAGTTTTTAAAAAGTAGTAGAATATTTAACATACTTTGTAAAGATAAGGAGTGACTGTGAATATCTTTTCTACCACCCAGAGGTTTGCTGCTTATTTTGTGGAAAACTTAAAACAGTTGGGAACAGAAAGATGAATTGCACGTTTTTTTTTTCTTTGTTTCTTTTTGCAAAAAGACAAGAGCTTCGAGTTGTGGGCATTTCCTATGATGAAAAGTGACTGTCAGAGTGTGCTACCTAGCAATAATAGATGCACTTAATCCATCCTTCTGTGGCCAATGCAACTTAACATTGGAAAAAAAATAAGGGCTTTTGTCTAATGATTAATGACATTGAGCATCCTTTCATGTGTTCCTTGGCCATCTGTATGTCTTCTTTGGAGAAATGTCTATTTAGGTCTTCCACCCATTTTTGGATTGGATTGTTTGTTTTTTTGATATTGAGCCGCATGAGCTGCTTGTATATTTTGGAGATTATCCTTTGTCAGTTGCTTCATTTGCAAATATTTTCTCCCATTCTGAGGGTTGTCTTTTCGTTGGTGGGAACGTAAATTGATACAGCCACTATGGAGAACAGTATGGAGGTTCCTTAAAAAACTAAAAATAGAACTACCATACGACCCAGCAATCCCACTACTGGGCATATACCCTGAGAAAACCATAATTCAAAAAGAATCATGTACCACAATGTTCATTGCAGCTCTATTTACAATAGCCAGGACATGGAAGCAACCTAAGTGTCCATCGACAGATGTATGGATAAAGAAGATGTGGCACATATATACAATGGAATATTACTCAGCCATATAAAGAAATGAAATTGAGTTATTTGCACAGTGAGATGGATGGACCTAGAGTCTGTCCTACAGAGTGAAGTAAGTCAGAAAGAGAAAAACAAAGACCATATGCTAACACATATATATGGAATCTAAAAAACAACAACAAAAAAATGGTTCTGATGAACCTAGAGTCAGGACAGGAATAAAGATGCATACGTAGAGAATGGACTTGAGGACACGGGGAGGGGGAAGGGTAAGCTGGGATGAAGCGAGAGAGTAGCATTGACATATATACACTACCAAATGTAAAATAGATAGCTAGTGGGAAGCAGCTGCATTGCACAGGGAGATCAGCTCGGTGCTTTGTGACCAACTAGAGGGGTGGGATGGGGGGTTGGGAGGGAGACACAAGAGAGAGGGGATATGGGGATATATGTATATGTATAGCTGATTCACTTTGTTATACAGCAGAAAGTAACACAACATTGTAAAGCAATTATATTCCAATAAAGACGTTAAAAAAAAAGAGCTTTTGGAAAGAAGCTAGTGCTATGGAGAAAGCATTTTGAACATGGGTCTTGGGAAATGTTACTATCATTATGTGACTTTTCTGAGGAAAATGGTTTAAATGAATCACTTACAGAGACTTTCATATTTTTATACTTAAAAAACTTGGAAACAATGTTTAAACAGAAGAGTTTCAGAGCATTTTGAGTCAATTTGTTGAAAATAAAAAAATGTAGCACCTTCCGGTTAGTAAATGAAAACATTTGCAAAGAGAGAAATGTATTAGCTGAATTTCAACAAATTTTTGTGTGCTTGAAGGAAGGGACTGAAAACAGAAAATTCGGGGCACAAAAAATGACTTCCTCCACCTGGGTTACAACAGCCATTAAGACTGCATTGGGGAATAGGCTGAATTTAGTAAACTGTAAATTTTGTAAATTGAATTACAATAAACTGTAGGTTGTTCAATCACAAATGTTTAATCAAAATTTTCAAAAATAATGATGTTCAATTACATTATGGTCCCTAGAATATTAATAATAATTGCTTATAAAGACCACAATTTTGTACCTTCAACAAATAATCCATTATTAAATTTTAGTTCATCCTTTTCAAACTTGTATCTGTATCTATTTTGTAATATACATGGGATATTTACAAGTCAATGCATGTATTTACATGGGACAATATACATGTAATATGTGTATGATATATATGAGGATAGTACTACGTGTATACACATATATTTTATAAGTAACTTGTATATGTGCATATCTTTATAATTTACAAGGAAAATATATACATACTTTGAGAGTATGTGCTCAAAACCATTTTTTTGTTCAACGTTTAGAGACCATGGGTATAGAGGAAAGAATATTTATGGCGGATTCAGAAGACCCAAGTCCTAGTTCAAGTTCTGCCGTTAAGACGTGGTACCTCATACAAGTCAGAGCTGATGGGTGAAGAGCAGAGCTGTCCTGCAGAGTTTGAGAGGATTGGGGGAAATATGATTATGTGTGTTCATTGCCTGGCATAGAGCAGACTAGAGCCTCTGTAACTCGTGGTGGCCAATGGAGGGGACACTGAGACCACTTGGCCCATCACTTAATTATCCAGGTGAGGACATGGCAGGAAGAGGGAAGGATGGATTTGCTCCATCTCTTAGGGCAAGTGCTGGCAGGGCCACCACTGAACTCCACCTGTGAGCTCTTTTGAGATTTCATGTTAGTCCTGGTGACAACTTCTAATGATGAATTTCTTATAACAACATTTCCTCCAAGGGTCAGCTCTTACGGTAACACAGAGGAGGGCTATGAAATTTATATGTAAACTTACCATCTATATGAGTTAGCTTTTCATATTAAAAGACCACCAGGTTGACATTTCTTGATTTTAATTTCTTCTTCCCACCACCTTTAATTCCCCAGGATGGAAGCATTCTGGGGAGACCAGAAGAACAAATGGTGGGACCCCCAAAGTTCTGGCAGGCTCCAGACAGTATCAGAAACTAGGAAGAGAGTGAGGCATGTGCTTATTGATTAGAAAGGGCCAGGGCTAAAGATAAGACTAGTTTGAATCAGTGACTCTGAACTTTTGGGGTGTCTTCTGTTCCTCTGAGAATCTGATGAAATATATGGGTCATGTCCCTAGAAAACACACATATGAACGTGCACATGATATTTTACATAAGATTCCAGGAAATCACGCAACTTCTGGAGTCTACCCATTGACCTCATTTTCTGTAAGTTCCAGCTCTGATACTCTGTCCATTTATAAATATTGAGAAGAGGAAATTCCTTTCCTAAGGTTTGACTGTTCACACCCTCATGCCAACATCACCCATTTGTACATGTTCCCCCTTTAATTAGGTTTGGTGGCCTTGGTGATAAAATCAAATGCGTTTCAAAGGTGTTCTTAATTTCTACCTGGATCAATTCATCCCGCCAACACCTGGGCAAGGGTTTCTGAAAGCATATGGCGCTCACATTTGCATTTCTACTTTATTTCTCCTTTATGCAATCTTTTTTAAAAATGTATTTTATTTATTTATTTATTTATTTATTTTGCGGTACGCGAGCCTCTCACTGTTGTGGCCTCTCCCGTTGCAGAGCATAGGCTCCGGACGCACAGGCTCAGTGGCCATGGCTCACAGGCCCAGCCGCTCCGCGGCATGTGGGATCTTCCCGGACTGGGGCACGAACCCGTGTCCCCTGCATCGGCAGGCGGACTCTCAACCACTGCGCCACCAGGGAAGCCCTAAAAATGTATTTTATTGAAGTGCAGTTGATTTACAATGCTGTGTTTCCTTTCCGCAATCTTGATCATGACTCTTCCAAAATGTTTCCTTCTTGAAATCTGGCAATGAGACTTCTTTGTCAAATTTGGTGTAATTGAAACAGGCAACATCACTTCAGAGTACACCTGTTCAGAAAGACACGTGGTGTTGAAATTTTTTTATAACTAATGGAAGAGGTTTAACATTTATGCACTGCTTACCCCGTACCAGACCCTGTGCTAGGGGTGTCTGTTGAATCCCATCATTATTTCTTGTAATGTGACTATTAGGTTTGATGTTACTGCTTTTATTATAGAGATGCAGAAATTAAAGAGAATTTGAGTAATTAAGGAGCAAATTAGATGCTCAGACTCCTAGATTACAATTCTAGAATTACCCCTCTCAGTGTTATTCTGATAGGACTTCAAACCCATCACTGAACCTTCTCTTTGCATTTCTCCATCTGTAAATTTTGTCTGTCTGCCACTGACTTTGTATACTTACACAGATGAGTGATTAAAGAGAGGAGGTTTTGACTTTGGCAATACCATCTGTTATTCTGACACAGATCTGAGTTTTACTTATTAGTCAGCAAAATTTTTCTCCAGTCCCTCAGCCTCCAACTGAAGTTTTAGGCGTGATGCCCTTCCCAGAAGGGAACATTTGTAGCCCTGAGGAAGTCTAACTGGAACCAGCCCCCAAAGTCATGGAAAAGCCATTCCTGCTCCAAATCCGAAGAAGGAAGTCAACGTGAAAAACCCATTTAGAGAAGGGTCTGCCAGTTTATTTGGAAACTTCAGAGGGCTGTGTGGTCTGTCTGGAGTATGGTCAGCTAACAGCACAAAACCCTTAAAATTGCTCTGTCGTCGGCCAACAAAGCTGAGGGAAAACAGTAAACATGTCTTAACTTCAAACTTATGCTGGCAAGTTTTAGTCATTTCATTATTAGTTAAAGAAAGGTTATGTGCGTTTATATGCATGTGTTTCTCTGCTTATGAACCTTGGAAGTAGAGACTATAAGTTAATGAAAATTCTCAAGTCTCTATATGATGAGTATAACGCATTGATAGAGACGGTGTTGACAGTGATGACACATATGCTCTTAAAGAGAATTTTTGGATAGCACTACTGTACTACAAACCCATGGTAGCCGTATATGAAGGCAATGATAGAACCCCCTGCCACAGGGTCTTTGCACATGCTAGTCTCTCTTTCTGGAACATCTACCCTCAGCTTTCTTTCCATGGTTAGTCCTGATGCAGCCTTCCGATCTTAGCTCAAAGGCCATGTTCCAGCCCACTGAGACTAGATCAGACTCCTCTGTAATAAGTTCTCCTTGTTCATTGTTATTTTCTTTTAAAATGCTTAATTAGTAGTTATATCTTGGTTGATTTAACAATTTGATTATTTGCCTTAGGCTGTAAGTTGTATAAGAGGACAGTTGTGACTAGTACATACAGTTACTTAATAAATGTTTGTTAAAGGAATGAATGAATGAAGAAAGAATACATGTGACTTGACCAAGCACAAGTTTTCCTAAGGAAGTGAAACAACAGAGATTAAAGAGAAGACATGACTTAGATGATTCAGTGAACAGATAATCGAGGGCACCAAGATATTGGAAACAGCTTCCCTCCTGCATATCCATTATTAATCATTATGGCTTCCACAGCTATGTTTGTGGCTTTTGTTGATCATGATCAAGATTTGCCCCCCTTCTTCTCCAGGCCTGCTTCATTGGTTCTTCCCTTGAGTCTTTGGGCCCCTCATTCTCTATGAATAAAGTACCTTGCATCTTCAATCTCTTCCCATCCACCTAATGGAGAATATGATGGTCTGTAGGAGAGCATAGCCTTGAGGAAAGAAGACCTGGGTTTGGATGTCAGGCTCTATGACTTGGGCACACAGTTCTCTATTTGCTTTTCTCCATCTGTAAAATGGACCTTTATTAGATAGCTATTGGTGCAATAATGCTATGTAACAAACATCCCCAAACAAATATTTTTCTTTCTCTAGGGTCTGTGGATTGGCTATGGTCTGGTGAATCTCAGCTGGGCTTGGCTCTGGGCTGAATGTTGAGTTCATATCTTTGCCACGTGTCTCACTGGGGCCATGGCTGGGGGGCAGGAGGTATTCAGGGCATGCCTTCCTCTGGATGGACAACAGGACTGTAAGAAAGTGGGAGGGATACCCATGGCTCCTGATGGCCTCTACTTGGAAATGGCACAGTTACTTAAGCCCACATTCCATCAGTCAAAGCAAGTCTCAGAGCCAAAGCCAACATCAAACAGGAGAGCAGTTCACACCTTCCACCATGGGAGCTGCTGCAGAGTCACATGGAAAATATAATTTTATAATACGTAGGAAGCGAAGAATTGAAAACAATGTAACCTACCACGGCAATCTACACATATGTGGGAGGGTCAAATAGGGATCCTGTGAATGGGTTAAAACATCTGTTTTTATTGCTATTGTGAAAAATGCCTACATTTGTCTTTCCTCTAATGAAACATTGTTCCTTGAAGTATGTCAAAGTGGGTGCCCTGGTTGTGCTGTTGGTACTTGACCTCACGTTTGGTCTTGAACCCCTACTTGACTCTTCTTCATGGCCCATTGAATCAAGCACCTCTTCCTTGGTTGAGCATTCACAACTCTTCACAACATAAAGTCAACATAAAGTTTCAAACCTTATCTAACTCCAAGATGTACACGTTAAGCCTGACAGACTGGACTACTCAATGTTCCTGAAAACTCTGTGTCACCCTGGAGTCGTGTACACAGATCTTTCTTCCCAGAAGACCCTCTGTGGTACCCTCTCCTATTTGTCTGAAATGCTTACCATCCCTCTCTACCAGGCCCATCCTCCATGGCTTTCCTGCCATTTCTCTCATCCACTGACATCAGTGTTGGCCACATGACTTGTTCTGGCTATTGAACCGTGAGGTTGATAGAGCAGAGGCTCTCAGAGCCATCACAGGATTCCCCTGATGGTGTTTGCTCTTTGCCATGAGAGCAGCAAGTCTCAGACAGTAGCTACTCTTCCAGCTGAGTCCTGGAGTCAAGAAGACGTACAGAAGAGTGAGTCAAAGCCAACCCACACCTGACACGTCACCTGAGTGAGAAATAAACCCTAGTGATGACAGTCCACGGAGACCTGGGGGCTGGTTGTTACTGCAGCGTGACTTAACATCAGACTACTGATGAACCCTCCCACCAATGTGGCAGGACAGAAAGAACAGGGGCTTTAAAATCAGACAGACCTGCATTCAAATCTTGTTGGCATCCATCACTTACGTATGAAAGAAAATTCGTTGACCCCTGTGACCCTCAGCTTCCACATTTTTAAGATGAGGACTAGCATATCAACCCTCAAGAATGCTGTGGGCTTAGTGATGGTTTAGGTAAAGTATCTGTGGTGGAGAAACCCCTCTTGTAGAGAAGGTCTTCAGTTACAGTAGTTCTAATTGTTTTTATTGTTAATGTTACACTTGTTGAAATGCCACTTATTTTCTCAAGGATTGGATATTTGTCGTATCACAAAGGTTTGTTTCTCTGGATATCTCAAACAAAATAAATCAACACCCCACCCCCACCCCACCACCAAGAAGACTTCCCAGAGAAGTACTTCTCAAAGAACCTTCTAGACTTCCCATTAGGGAGCATCACCAGGCACTGCACTTTGCTGTCCCCTAGAGGTGTTGGCTGGGAAGACCCACCATAGAGATCACAGAAGCAACGGATTCCTACAAGAAGCAGCTGTCACGCCATGAAAAATGGAAGCTATTATAAATATAACTGTAATAAAAGCTACCATTTATTGAGTGTCATGCATCAGGTGCTACGCATAACTTTATGAATCAGGGTCTACTGCATACTAATTTTACAGTTCGGAAAAGGAAGGTACAGAATAGTTAAATCACTCGCCCTGGAAGATGCAGCTATTATGAGATAGAGACTTTCCTCAAACCTGGGGTAGACTGATTCTATAAAACCCCCGTCTTCACCACTACACTGTATTGATCTTACAAGCTTATGCTCCTATGCTTGCAAAATCTGCTCAAAAGACACTACTGCCAGCCACAGATAAAAAACAAAAGTTCTTTGCCCCTACTTTGCTCCTTCTCTTGGTGAACAAATAACTCTTCTAAAGGCCAGTGGGGATTTTATGTTGCAGAGACAGGGAAAAACCATATTGCTTCATTCTAAAAGAAAAAAATAACAATACAACCAGAGTCTGCCCTGGCTTAGGTTAAAGACCAGGTCTATTAGACACCGTCTTCTCTCACGGCCGAGGTGGCCGCTCCAGTAATTATTTTGAAAGGTGAGTAGTCACACCACTGTATGACTCAGAATGAACCTGGGATCAGGGTGCCCCTTGGCCATTCTGTTACCATAATGATTTCAGCATTTATGAAAGAGACTAATGACTGAAATTGCTATCAACATTTGCAACAGAGAGACAGCAAGTTGGAAATTGGATTTTCCTCTCTTCTTGCTAATGAGTTCTTTTCTCAAGGTGCCGACGCTTGGAGTGGGAAGGGAAATTGGTAATTCTTTTTCTGTGTTGTATTCTTACTAATGCCTGTGCTGAAATGCCGGCAACACACCTGTGACAGTGGAAGGTTATGTGAAACCATAAAAGTATTGTCAGAGGAAATGGCTTAGCTGGGGACACCTCAACCCACTTAAGAATTGGAAACTTTAATTGCACAAAACATGAAGGGTTTTCAAGTGGGTGTACAGTTTCAAGTACTTCTACCTCAGGAGTTTCAGTGACCAGAGTAAAGTAACTCTTGATTTGTTTGTTTCGTTTTGATGGTATTCTCAGGAGAGGTTGCCAAACAACGGATGTCAGATGGTTCTGGAAGAGTTGTTTCTAGTGGTACCTTTTCTTTAGGTGTCTATTGGCAAGGCATAGAGGCCCTCTTTGCACATGGGAACTTGATGGACACATGTAGTTCTTGTTCAATTACAAAGGTACATCGACTGTTGGAAAAAACCCTTGGTTTCCATAAACAAAACCCAGAGCAGCACTCAGAATTCATTCCAGCCTTTCGTGAAAGCGTTCCTCTAAGTCTGGATGGAGGTAAAGCGTGAGTCATCAGAAATTTTCAATGTGGCTGACTTCTTGCAACAAAGTGTGTGATGAGAGGTTAGCATTTTCTTGGCCAGATCCTCCAACACTTCACTCTAGGGCTCCCTGGTGACCAGCCCCACCCTTTCAGCCTGACAATTTCCTTGAAGGAGACGAGGTATACTGGTGACAACGTTGATAAGGGTCCAATCCAGACATGTTTCAGACTCAACCAAGGTAGCTGTAGGCTCATTTTCAGAAATGACAATGTTTCTGACAATACAGGGGTTACAGATAATTGTGGAAAGCAGTGATTTCCACGGGAGAGATCTGAAGGGTAAAGCAAGGAGCATTCCAAAGCCATTTTGGAATAGCTATGTGATCAGTGTCCAGCTAAATCAGTGTTTTGAAGTTAAAAAAAAAAAGAGAGGAAAAAGAAAAATCACTCCTAACCACCCCCACCCCCACCCCCATTTTGGTCTATTTCCTTCCATTCTCTTTGGGGTTTTGCCCCATGCATATTTTTCTTCACCTTAGTCATAATGGCTTTGTTTGCCAGTAGTTAACTCACTGGCTGCACATGCCTTAAACAGGGCAGAAGGACTGGCTGCTGCATTGATGAAATTGTCCAAGAATGTCCCTCTGAAGCCCTATAGAACCGTACTCTCTTATGAAAAACAACAACAAAACAATCCAAATAGGCAGTTGAGGGAAAAATGAAAACTGGAGATTGTTCAGATTACGTGCTGCTGGTTAACTCCTTGTTCTTAATTTTTCTCACCTTTCTGAATTACTTTGGGTCTATTTTCTCAATTATATCAAATAGTAAAAAATTCTGAGGTTAATGACCCTTTGATCACCTAGAATATAAATTCCTTCATGATATAAAATGATTTTCAGGAAGAAATACAAATAGGCAAAATTGGGCTTCATCTGTGCATGTTTTAGAATCTACATTTTTGCATCATCTCAGAGCCTGTTTATGTGAGATTCTAGCCTATAGCATTGTCGGTCCTAAGTCTGGGGCCGTGAGCCTATGGCAGCTCACGACAAATTTTCACTGGTCAGTAGCAAAATGAGAAGAGAAAAATATGAGTTTTTCATCAGGCTAAATTCATTCAATTTAAGGAATTGCTCTTTATTCCCAGATTACGCTCTCCTGTCCTATTCAATGATGGGGTTTTGTTTTTTGTTTTATTTTATTTAAAAAAATTTTTATTTGAGTATAGTTGCTTTACAATGTTGTGTTGGTTTCTGCTTTACAGCAAAGTGAATCTGTTATACATATACATATATCCCCTTTTTTTTAGATTTCCTTCCCATTTAGGTCACCACAGGGCACTGAGTTCCCTGTACAGTAGCTTCTCATTAGTTATCTATTTTATACATAGTATCAATAGTGTATATATGTCAATCCCAACCTCCCAATTCATCCCACCCCCCCTTCCCCCCTTGGTATCCATAAGTTTGTTCTCTACTTTGTTTTTAATGTATTTATTTGACCAAAGCATAGACTAGTCAATCCTACAATAATATTCCAGATTTAAAATTTTATCCTTGGGCTTCCCTGGTGGCGCAGTGGTTGAGAGTCCGCCTGCCGATGCAGGGGACACGGGTTTGTGCCCCGGTCCAGGGGGATCCCACATGCCGTGGAGCGGCTAGGCCCGTGAGCCATGGCCGCTGAGCCTGTGCGTCCGGAGCCTGTGCTCCGCAACAGGAGAGGCCACAACAGTGAGAGGCCTGCATATCGCAAAAAAAAAAAAAAATTTTATCCTTGATGAAAGCCTACAGTCTAGGGACCTCTGTCTGCTGCCCTCACGAGCTCTCTGCATACACAAGGTCTGGAGGGGTGGAGAATAAGAAGGTTGCAGCAACAACCATGGTGACCAAACAACAGTTAACACTGTAGAGGTGCTTACTGTGTGTCAGGCACTGCTCTGAGTGCTTTACACTTTACAGATCAGGTCAGTTAATTAATCAGGTCATTAATCAGGTCATTTAATCCCCCCCAAATCCTCTGAGGTGAGTGCAAATAAGCATTCTCATTTTCCAAAGGAGGAAACTGAAGCCTAGAGTTCTAGAAACTCCTGTGTTCTAGAAACAATTCTGTGACCTACTTTGGTTTTGAATCAAATTCCACAACTCATGACTGGAACTCAATTTATAGGACTAAGCATGATATTAACATTGTCTGCTTCCCATCTCCCACCTGGTTCTCCTCTAAGAAGCCTTCAGTGGCTAGTCCTTGCTATTACTTACTAAGCAAGCTTTTTATTCAGATTTGATTCCACTTGATTTAGGCTACAGGGACTATCCATAGTCTTCAGAAATAGCTCATTCTGTCATCTCTATGCTAACAACCAAGCAACACGGTCCACACAGAGATTCGTCTGGCAAGCCAGAGGACTTGTATGCATTGTGCTGGGGTTGAGAAATGAAGTCCTTCATTTACTTCTCCATCCTGGTTACTTATGGCAAGTAGATTTCCCTGTGTGGAAATTAGTTTCAATATTTATTTAGGACTTGACACTGTATTACTGTGTTCAGAAATCTGCAAAGTGTACTTTTCCTCCTTTTTCCCTGTATGTGAGCAGGGAGCTCAGCCTCTGCACACACAATGAAAAGAAATCCTCCCAAACATATATATTTACATACATATATATATATGTTTACATACATATGTATGTTTACATACATTTTTTTTTTTCACTGTGCCGTGAGGCATGTGGGATAGTAGTTCCCCGACTGGGGATTGAACCCGTGTCCCTAGCATTGGAAGTGTGGAGTCTTAACCGCTGGACCACCAGGGAAGTCCCCCAAACATATACTTTTAAAAACTTCAGGTATTTTTAAAATAATATTGAACCTCAACGAAAACTTTGTCTATAAATTTGTATGGTATGGATTTTTTTTTCCTCTCGACAGTCTGTTCCCAATGTACTTAGAGTGTATGAGAATCAGGGCTGGTCATCATCAGAGTGAGTGGGCATTTCTTTCTCTCTTCAAGGTGCAGTAAAATGTTGTTCTCCAAACACTAGCCATGGCCTAGAATTCTGGGGATTGGGTGGGGGGAGCCACCCATTCTTGAGCCATCACAGTATCCATTTTTGTTATTGTTTTCTTCAAAATAAATCTCTGGCTCAAGTTACACCCCTGGGATCCTTGCCCTGTATTGAGCAGGTAACACAAATAAAATGCAAACCTGTCTGTTCAGAAGAGGTTGACCCCCTGGTTACAGTGAAGGCATTGATGGTGTTCAATGCAAGACAGTTTCTTGGTCTATATATTTTCATGTGATTGTGAATAGCTCATTTACTGTTAAATCCTTAGTGTTCATTGTTCTTTACAGGGAGAGTTCAACAAGAATAAACATTATCGCACTGTACGTTCTGATTTATTCTTTTTAGTCATGTTGATTTAAAATACTCTACTCCATTGTCCCCAAAGTACTCTGAACTTTAGAAACCACCTATCCTGATGTTGGGTTTTGAAAATATAGAAGCCACAGTCAATAACTAAGAAAAGTGTATATGGTTTCCTGTGAAAAAGGGACTTCAGGTTAAAGCTAGTTCTGTACTTGCCTATATCTCTAGACTGATATATAAAGTATGATCCCTTACATTGACTGAGGATTTATGGGTGTCAGTAATTGTGCTAAGCATTTTGACCATCTTTATCTTCATTTGATTCCCTACAAGATTGGTACTGTTATCTCCCCTGCTTTACAGATGAGAAAACATGGTGGCAGATGTTAAATCCCTCACCCAGAGTCACACAGTTGAATAGTAGTGAAGCCTTGCTATGAATTTCAGAGCCCTTGATCTTAACCACTTTGCCAAACTGCATTTCTACAAGAACGTGGATAGACTAACATCTCTTTTATTGTTTTCAATTTGTGAATTTAAGAGATTCTTTTCTTCCCCTTCCTTGCAAATCAGACCTTTCTCCTCCTAGAAACTACCATCTTGCTCACAAGACAGGCTGTGACTTGCAACCCTGCCAGCATCCACTAGAATATCCTACCTGTTGTTTGGTGTCCCCATGTGTGGCCCCATTTCTCTCCATCTGGGGCACCTTCCCACTCTCGGTTTGACATGTGTAGAGAATAAGACACTTAAGTGGGCTGATTTGTCTTGAAAGAGAAATGAGGTTCTGAACAAGTGCTTCACCATTCAGGTTCCAACTCAACCTTCATAGGCTAGAAAAGAGAATGACCAACTTTGGAAACACGTGCTCCACTGGTAGATCTCAGGAGGAGAGGTTACTGTGGGAACATACTCTGAAAACTGTAGACTTTCCCCCTGCAAGTTGCCACTGCTGTACACCTCCTAAGAAAGAGTCAGGCTGGCTTGCTGGTGGACGTCACCCCCTGAAGGGAGTCAAGTCCCTTCAGGAAGAGCAGATGCATCCACAAATCTACACACAGTGTTGGTATTATTGTCATTTGTACTTGTAGACTCCGTTCCTTTGTAAACCCGAGGTTGAGATTTGCACTGCTGGATGAAGGGATGTAATTCAGCTTTGCCAGCAGAGGCACGTTCGTCAAAGTATCTTGTTGCAAGAGTGGAAGTCATCTTCTGCATTTGTGGGACACCAAAATGAGGTTTGAGAATGCTTGTATCTTGAAAGACAGCCACGTACCCTTAGAGAAGAGTTATTTCCATTGTACTGAAGTTAACTGAGAACTGAAATCACTCCCAAGGAAGGGAGAGAAAGAGCCAGAATGATGGCGCTCAAAGGAATATCAACTCAACAGATCCCTGCATTTTCCAGATAAAGAAACTGAGCCCATAGATCATAAATGACTTGCGCACAATAGAAAATGTATTATTTATGTCAGAGAGAGGTCTAGGATGTAGATATTCTAACTTCTAGGCCAATAGCAATATTTACCACTACCCTACCCCACCACAGAACTGAGCCTTACTGGGAGGATTCATTCATTCATTCATTTATTATTATCCACAGGCTTACACAAGTCAAAAAACCTAGAAAACTTGGACACTTTATTATTCATCACTCCATATATCTTTCTACGAAATATTAACAGTTCTACATCCTAAACATCTGTCAAATCTATCCCTGACTATCATCTCTGCCATTATCTTATTTCAGACTCTAATTACCTTCCAACCAGACTACTGATAGCCTACTCTAAAAATAACATTTCTTCAATTATGCAACAAAAAAACACATGGGGAGCAAAGGTCAAGCACAGGGGGACCCGTGATGAGCAGGACTTGTGGCCTCCTCAAAGTTGCTGACAGTCCAGTGAGGGAGAAAGATGTCTGCTGTCTTATTCTAACTATGGAAGCCCTTCCATAGGACAAATCAATAGACAGGTGGCTGCACTCTGCCCTTCTGTCTCTTGCTTTAGAGGAAATCTTCTCAACATCCCCCTGGACTTGATTGGCTAGAGAAGACCCACTTATGGACCAGCCTCTATTTTCACGTGGTCATCGGGGGATGAATGGCACTCGTGTACCATATAACGGGACTAGACCAGGTTTAGAGTAAACAGCTGGGAAGTGTCAATGTGCAGTTTGGGAATTGGGAATGAAAGCTCATTCTGCATAGTTGGAAATCCAAAGGGAATTTAGGTAGTGGGATGAGTTACAATTCTGCAACCTGGTGTCAGCCTGGATTGGAAGAGATCTGACATTGGTCATGCAATATTTTTGCAAACACGTGGCTAAATTAGGCTTCACAGACTTCCTGTAACCCCATAGTTTTCCTTTTAAATACACATACAGATATGTATGTTGTATGCCTATATACATGTATATATTACTAATTTATTTTTCCGATATGCCCTCCCCTTCTCACTTCTCTTACATCACAAATATGTATTTTATGGGTTGAGAGAAAAATAATAGTCAGCACTTTCCCTGGATCTTGGTAATAGTAATGGAAGCTGGGATCCACGGAGGGCTTACTGTGCACTGTGCTAAGAGCATCACACACATTCACTGTTTCATTTTTGCAAACAGAACTATGAAGTAACTACTGTGATGACACTTTCTCTGTTCATGATTCTTCATAGGACCTCAATCTCCTAATGCTGATCTTGGGTCCACTTACTTACTCACTTGTTTTCCTTTTAACTTAATTATGAAATAGAATCTATTTCTCCTCCCTGATGCTTTCCTCCTTTACTTGTTAGTCCTCATATCTTTTTAGTTCATCCCATATTTCAAATAACCATGGATTGTAACAGAAAGTGAAACCCTTGTTCCATATTTTTTTCCTAAAAATCGGAGGAATGACATTCACTGAAATATGTAGGTTCTAGAAATTTTGAGGTCCAAGTCATTCCAAAATACCCATCAAGTCTCATCAAATTAAAATTCATTAGCAGATAATGTGTTTCAATGCTGCCTGATAGAGTGTTTGTTAATTCTTTGGGTGACACTGAAGATTCCTGATTTTGCCTGAAAATGAACATTTAATTCTAACTCTTAGCGGCATCTACTAGGGTAGATTTTTTGAGGCTTTGAAATTTGTTGTTCATCCTTCATTTTCAGGATCAGCTAATGCTTTAAAGTCCCTGAGCTACTATGGAAGAGACCAAAAAATCTAAGTATATACCAAGAATTCAAGAGTTTCCATCACTTTATAGGGTGAATCTATTTATAAAGGACAGTGTGGAAATCTTGGGCTGACACCAGGTGAATTAAATTAGAATATCTCTAAGGAGCTTCCTTTCAGATATAACTTACCCAATGAACTCAGACAGGATTGAAGTATTTGTTTGTAATTATCTGGGATCATGGGGACGGGCCGGCTCTGGAAGGAATGCAGTGTACTTTGCAGACATTACCTCATTCTGTCATGGATGGCACTGGGTATAATTTCCATTTTTCAAGGGAATGAGCAAGGTATATGAAGGCCAAGTGACCTATGTTGGGACACTGGTGTTTAGTCTCCAGTACAAAACTAGCCCAAGAATCTGGGTGATCGTCCCACTAATTCAGGTAAGGCAGTGACTCTGTTTATATTATTTCAGAGAAAATTCACTTTTTGCTTTTCATTGTTAACAGATCTAAACTATAAGTTAGTGGGGGATCTATGAATGTGGATTCCCTGTATATCAAGGGGATTTAAGAGAGCTTGAGGGCCCCCAAGTATGATTACAGTGTGAAATAAACAAACAAATCCATAATATCCCATATTTTAAATACTTCTACACCTACAGCTACTAGTAGCTACCATTTATTGAGGTTTTTTCTGTTACTAATGATTAAGGCATTTATTCATTTCTACTAAGAAAATATATTAATATGGGCTCATAAAAAACAAAGTAATAGCAACTGGGATTTCAATAATCTTTTTGTACCACATGCATGCTGGTTATTTTGCCCTGAAGACCTTCCTCACTTCTCTACATGTTAAAATCCAACCCTTCTTTCAAGGTCCATCCTGAAGCCATTTACTCCAGGGCAAACTTTTCAGATGACCTCATTCTCCCCTGAATTCCACAGTATTTCAAAGCTCTCCAATAACATTGTGCTGTGTAATATCATTGTGTGTATTTGTCTTGCTTTCCTTTCTAAAATGTAAGCTTCCAGGTGGTAGTTCCCATATGCATTTAGTTTGTTTTTCATTCCTTGGCATGATCAGTTATGGATAGAGTAAGTACTTGTGACATAATGAGAAATATGTATTTGGTCTCTGCCCCCAGCTCCTGACAGAGAGTCCCTAAATCCCTTGTAATTTCCTCAGTAATAGAAGTGTTTTTGTTCTAATGAGACAACTCTGGGTGGGCTCCTGATTAACATTAGGATGAGGGCTGGTCACCAGAAAGACCAAGCCATGATTAGAAGCTTGGAACTTTCAGACCTCCCCACCCCATCCTCCAGGGAGGGGAGAGGGGCTGGAGATTGTGTTCATGATCAATCATACCTAGGAGATGAAGCCTCCACAAAAATCCATAAACTATGAGGTTCAGAGAGCTTCCAAGTTGGTGAACACACGGAGGTGCTGGGAGGGCGGTACCTGGAGAGCATGGTAGCCCCACGCTCTTCCCGTCTACCTTGCCCTCTGCATCTCTTCCACTTGGCTCTTCCTGAGTTGTATCCTTTATAATAAACCAGGAGACAAAGTGTTTCCATGAGTTCTGTGAGCCCTTCTAGCAAATTAATGAACGGGAGGAGGGGGTCATGGGAACTCCACATTTATTCAGTCTTAAGTACAAGAGACCAGGACTTACGATTGGCGTCTGAAGTGGGGTTGAGAATTCCTGTGGGACTGAGCCCTTCACCTGTGTGTCTGCATTAACACTGGGTAACTACTGTCATAATTGAATGGTAGGACACACAGCTGGTGTCTGGACAGTTGGAGAATTGGTTGATGTGGGAAAAAAACCCCACGTTTGGTGTCCAAAGTGTTCTATGGGTAGAGAAGAACAGTGTTTTCATTTGGTACTCAACATTACTCTCGGGCTTCCCTGGTGGCACAGTGGTTGAGAATCTGCCTGCTAATGCAGGGGACACGGGTTCGAACCCTGGTCTGGGGAGATCCCACATGCCGCGGAGCAACTGGGCCCGTGAGCCACAATTACTGAGTCTGCGCGTCTGGAGCCTGTGCTCCGCAACAAGAGAGGCCGCGATAGTGAGAGGCCCGTGCACCGCAATTAAGAGTGGCCCCCGCTTGCCAGAACTAGAGAAAGCCCTCGCACAGAAACGAAGACCCAACATAGCCATAAATAAATAAATAAATAAATTTTAAAAAACATTACTCTCTTGAATTAGTGAAATTAAATCTCACAGTTGGAACACAGCGTCCATGGAGCCCAGCTTCCTCCTCGATGTGGAAAGGACGTCCGTGGCATCACGGAGGAGGTGGAGATGCAGGGATGTCCTCTTCCTTCTGGAGCTGCCCCTGGCAGGAGCCCTCCCAGCTGGGATGGATGATGTGTCACACATGTCCTAGCCTCTCTTGCCTCCACACACAGTCATGTCATTGGCTCTTGCTGGCAGATGTGTACAGAACTAGTACGGGCCTGGTTCTTTAAAAAGCACTTCATTTTCTCCACTTTTTACTTCCTCTCCACTGGAGGGAAGAAGAGGACTCCAGAGCTCTCCAGGGGGTCAGTGCAGCGAGATGCAAGAGCCTGGGATCCTGAGTCACAACGTGGAAGAAAGGACTAGCTGACCAGGAGCTCTGGCATCAAGCCATTATGTGGGCAAGAAAGAAACTTCCTTTGTGCTAAGCCATGGAAATTTGGGGGGCTATTTGTTAAAGCAACAGAATTGCCTCAACTTTATTGATTACTTTCTTTGATGGAGAGTTAGCTGTTCCAGCTCTAGTTGTCAGGAAAACCTTACGCATTATCTTAGCTCAGGCTGCCGTAACAAATACCATAAATAGCTGGCTTAAACAGCAAATATTTATTTCTCACAGTTTTGGGGGTTAGAAGTCTGAGACCAGAGTGTCAGCATGGCTGGGTTCTTGGTGAAGGTTCTCTTCCTGGTTTACAGATGATGGTCTTCATGTTGTATCCTTGCATGGCGGATGGCAGAGCAAGAAGCAAGCTCTCATCCGTCTCTTCTTATAAGGGCACCGATCCCATCATGAAGTCTCCACCCTCAGGACAATCACCTCTGAAAAGTTCCATCTCCAAACACCATGACATTGGGGATTAGGGTTTCAACATATGACTTTTGGGGGGACACAGACACGTGGTCTGTGATGGTTAGTTTTATGTGTCAACTTGGCTGGGCTAAGGGATGTCCATATGGTTGGTAAAACATTATTTCTGTGAGTGACTTTGAGGGTGTTTCTGGAAGAGATTAGCATTTGAATTGATAGACTGAATACAAAAGATCTGCCCTCCCCAATGTGGGTGGGCATCCTCCAATTCCTTGAGGGACCCAAATAGAACAGAAAGACAGAGGAAGGGGTGAACTCCCTCTTTCTTTTCGAGCTGGAACGTTCATATTCTCCTGCCTTCTGACATCAGAATGCCTGGTTCTTGGGTCTTCAGACTTCAGGACTTACACCATCAACCCCTGGTTCTCAAGCCTTTGGACTTGGATTGAATTCCATTACTGGCTTTCCTGGTTCTGTAGCGTGCTGATGGCCGAAAGTGAGACATCTCAGCCTCCATAGCCACACGAGCCAATTCCTATCAAAAATCCCTTATTTGGGGCTTCCCTGGTGGCGCAGTG
The DNA here is from genome assembly GCF_949752795.1 of Hyperoodon ampullatus. Classification (NCBI taxonomy): domain Eukaryota; kingdom Metazoa; phylum Chordata; class Mammalia; order Artiodactyla; family Ziphiidae; genus Hyperoodon; species Hyperoodon ampullatus. Next base: position 24,338,871 of record NC_136916.1, read on the forward strand.
GTTGACAGTCCGCCTGCCGATGCAGGGGACATGGGTTCGTGCCCCGGTCTGGGAAGATCCCACATGCCGTGGAGCGGCTGGGCCCGTGAGCCATGGCCACTGAGCCTGCGCGTCCGGAGCCTGTGCGTTCAGGCTGAGCCTGCGCGTCCGGAGCCTGTGCCCCGCAACGGGAGAAGCCGCAACAGTGAGAGGCCCGTGTACCGCAAAAAAAAAAAAAAAAAAAAAAAAATCCCTTATTTGTATATGTATCTATCTGTCTCCTAATGGTTCTGTTTCTCTGGAGAACCCTAACGCACAGTCCATAACACTCACATTGAGCTAAAAGTTGTCCTCCCATCACTCCAATCCATGACTGTTGTTTTGCCTTTTCAGTCTCCACAAATGTATTCCCTCTTCGTCGAGACACCTTTTCCAATATTTAATGGCAGGTATTATATCAGCCTTAGGATGATATTTTTCATTTCTTTGTGTATTGCTGGATCAGCAAACAGACTCTTCCAGAAACTCAGCAACCATTTTAAGGTTACTACACCAAGAATCGTCATGACCTTTGAATGGAACCATAGGCTTCATGAGCCAGGCCTTCTATGTCCAAAGAGTAACAGCAAAAATCTACTCACTTGGTTGCATCCTAGGGGGAAAAATTCCCACCTAGACACTTTCAAAGGAAAACCAAAAGAGTTGAAGATGCAGAACATGGCACAGATAAACCAACACAACAAGCCCTCGTTCATTCATTCAACAATCAAAAAACCTAGGTGCTCCTAGGTCTTCTAGGAGAGATAAAGGTAAGCCTGGAACATACCCTTTTATAGGGAATCTGACATGGTGGTGAAAAGATCACTTTTAAGCTAAAAAAATGAATGAAGATGGTTGCTTTTAGGCTAAAATTGTCACTGCCTCCAAATTTGGAGGCTAAACTCTCTGTGAAGTGCTGAACTGATTCAACTTGCCCTACAGACATTTTGCAAAGTCCCAAAGGTAGTACTTGATAGCAAAGCCCAAGTACGAAGAATTTGCCTTTCCGCCCTGCAGTTCTTCATCCTCTAACTAAAACCTAAGACTAGGCAGTGTGGCCAACGTGGGCATTCAGCTCCTGTTGAATGACAGTCTTCAGCCTAGGTAATCTGCATGTCTCTTCACAATAATTATTTTGTCTGTGTGCATTTTCTTATGAGCTACAGAATGTTTGTTTAATCATCATCATCAACATAGTTGACTAAAAATTACATTGAAAATGCAAATACCATTGGACATTATCATTCTCATTGTTCAAAGCAGCTTTCTCTGGTCAGCTGAGTGCCATGTGGTTTCTAATACAACCTGTGATTAACGTGAACTCAAACTTCGAAGCACATTTTGCTCTGTCTCTTGCATTTAACATTATGAGGATTTACTGTTCAGTTTAGAGAACTGTGGAAATAAATAATAATGCTAATGTACTTTTCCTCTGGACACGTCCCGTGGCAGCTATGGATCGGGTATGAGGACAACTGATTACCCAGCATGTGTTCGAAGAAATGGATAAGATGATGCTGCTAATTAAATGTGAGGATGCTTTAGGAAACCCCAAGAGGACAAAAAGAAATTCTCTTTTGTTTGACTGTTTCTGTGTCTGCTCTCAGGGGTAAAGAGATTTCTATCCCCAAATAATAACAGCTTTAATTATTGCCTTATTTTTAATTTTCAAAGCTTTCAGTGGAGTTAAAAACTCTGTATAATATATTCATTTTTGTTTTGTTTTGTTTTTGTCAAGGAGAGTCAAAAAGTGTCAGCTGGACAAAGGTTTGAATTCTATTCTGTTCTAGATTTCCTTCTTAACTGTATTCCACCTAAAATTTCTGGGTAAGAGGGTTTTTTCATGTCCTGGGGGTGAGGGTGTAACTTGGTTTGGAGGACTGGGAAAAATATGCTTCAAAATTTAAAACACACACAGCCTTGACCCTGGAATTTAGGAAGGTAGGGATTTAACCCCAGAAAAAAATGAGCCAGGTATGCAAAGATGCATGTCCAAAGAGCTCATGAAATTTGGAAAACTTTAAAATAATTTGTAATACAAATATATATGGAGTGTTGATGAAGGGTTTGGTTCGTGCACAGAAGGGCATGAAGTGTGACAGGTTCACGGGCAGCTTGAGGACTGGGCGAATCCGTTGATGGTTGTTTGTCTCTTGAGGCAGGGTCCAAGTCTCCTTGCAAGTTGAAAAAAGACATTAACTAGAGAGTACAAGGGTCAGCCCAGGATGGCAGGGGCAGGTTGAGTGGAAAAGGAGCCTGGGTAGCTCTGAAACACTGGGAGGGACCATGTGAAAAGTCAGGTAGAGGAGGAGCTGGAACTTAATAAGGGAGTGAAAGCTTAAAAGAAAATGTGCTCCTTTCCCATTTCTGCTCATTCTGAGCCTCTAACCTAGACGCCATTTTGTCCTCATTTCTGTTTTGTTTGTTCTTCTCTTAAAAACCTTTGTTTTCTGCATTTAGCTTTACCATCCTACGACCCCATCTTTCACTAGTTAGGAAACATTCTCATGAAGATTTGAAAGCTGTCCACACTTTCAGGTTTGCCCTGAGGTTTAGCAAAGCATAAAATGGGCTGAGATACTTCTATTTGCCTCTTGCTGACTTTGTACCTCCCTTAATTTCCTCAGTGACTGACAAGGCTGAGATGAAGAAGACAGTCCCTTCTTAATGGGGCCTGAGCTCCCATCCTCATTTCATTCCAGACAGGACCCTGCCCTGGCCTGGGAAACAAGCTCTGGGTTTTGAGTACAAACCAGTGAAAAAGTGTATAACCTATTTTCCCTTTGAATCCCCTCAAATATGTTTGGCCAGTCTACAGGCCACATCAGTGTGAGTGTGAGTATGACAGTGTGTGTGGGGTTCTTAATTCAGGAAAGTGGTGGTGGAGAGTGTGGATTCCTGGCTTAAGTCACCTCTACAGCTTGGTGGGAACTTTCTGAGAACCAAACAAGGGGGGCACCTGGGTCCACAGGCCATGTCATATGATCTCCATTTGCATCTAAAAGAACAGTGAGAACCCACTTCAGGGAGATGGGTCCCATGGGACACCTTCAGCGGATTTCCACATTCCCTCATCTCCTTTTTGGGGAACATGGGAAATCACCTTCATTTCAACTTCTTTCTGCCAACAAAGAACCACAGTCTTTGCTAGCTCCTTTCATGTTTTCTCTGGGAGCATCTAGATCATCCTTTCTTTATTGTTTCTCTGCCCTTTATTGTTTCGAGGTTAATCTGCAGACCAGCACTTCTGTCATATAGAATTGCTTCAGATTAATTAAGGAGAAATGAGTAGTTCTGAAAGGATCACCAGGACATTGCATAAACCATCCAATGATCAAATGTCTATGACTTTCAATGCAGAACTGAAAGAGGTGTCACAGATCACCCAGTTTAATGCCTTTGTTTTACAAACGAGGAAATCTAGACAGGGAAGAAAATGCAGTTTACCTAAGGTCACAGAGAAGCAGGACTTGGATGATCTGATTCCTGTTCAGAGGTGTTTCTCTAAGAAAGCACTGATCGAATCTGTAAAGGAGCCTCATTTAGACCTATGGAAATGTGCTGGGTTTCCATCTAGTCGGCCGGTTGGTCATTCAACCAGTAAATGTTACTGAGCACTTTCCACCAACGCCAGGTCCTGGGGATGAAGCGGTGACTATGAATTCTGTGGCACCACATGGATTTTACAGTCCACTAGGGATTATGAACCTTAAGTAAATATTTACCAGCGTAGTGAGTGCTAAGAGGAGAAAGCACACAGTCTTAAGGGCGTATATACATGGGAGCAAGGCTAAAGATTCCACAACTCTCTTTTCATGTTTGACTCAAGCCTCCAAATCAAGTTTGAACCAGAGCTATGTTTATTTTCAAGGCGGATGCAGCATTTTGCATGCAGTATGCTGGGAGAGCCTGTGTAATTTGTCTGACACACGGCCTTTCTGAGATAGTACAGTGATGGCCCTTTGGTCAAAGAAGAAACTGAGGTTAAGAAACTTTAAATGATTTTTCATTTAAATGATTTGGCGGTGCAAGAAGAGTGAATGTTGTGTAAGTGGGAAACAGAGGCAGTTTCCTGTGGCCAGAGTGCAGGGTCCAAAGGGAGATGCAGGAATGTGTTGTTTTATAACTGAGGACCACCTCCTCTTGGGAAATGATGCGTAGGGCCAGCCTTAGGCAAGATGGTGGGGATGTAAGTTCTGTCTTCTGAGGTTTCCCACTCCCCATGTGGCGGGTCAAGTGCTTTATGTCACAACTCCCCTTTGGAGTGGAGTCCTCGTGCCCATCCCCTGACACCTCCACCCCTCACCTCCTTCCTTCACTTTCACTCCTGGGAGAATGGCCCTAACCAGAGAGAGGCTATCTAGGGTCAGGAATTGGGGAATGTGGGGTGACAAGGCATTGACACTTTCCCAGAATCAGCCTTGGTTTTAGGTAACTTTAAAAAAAATTATTAGTATTTTTCCAGCTTTATTGAGGTATAGTTGGCAATTAAAAATTGTATATATTTAAGTATATAACTTGATGTTTTGATATGTATATACATTATAAAATATTCACCACAATCAAACTAATTAACATTTCCATCACTTCACATAGTTACTATTTGTGTATTTGTGTGGTGAGAACACTTAAGAGCTACTCTTTTAACAAATTTCAAGTATACAATTATGGTATTATTAGCTATTGTCATTTTGTTGTACATTAGATCTGGGGAACTTAGTTATCTTGTGTTACTGGAATGCTGGATGGTAGTTTTCTTCTTCCCAGTTTTTTCTATTGCGGTAAAATGCACACAACATAAAATTTACCATCTTAGCCATTTTTGAGTGCACGGTTCAGTGTGTTAAATGCAGTCATTTAATTGTGCTACCATCACCATCACCTGTCTCCCATAATTCTTTTCATTGTGTAAAACTGAAACTCTATACCCATGAAACAATAACCCTTGAGGGCTGTTTTGAACAGGAAATACAGGACTTGTAACGAACCTGTGATGGCTTGTTTGCATCTTTAAAAGAAACTTAAAAGCTTTTGAACAACAAAGGAAACCATAAACAAGATGAAAAGACAACCCTCAGAATGGGAGAAAATATTTGCAAATGAAGCAACTGACAAAGGATTAATCTCCAAAATATATAAGCATCGCATGCAGCTTAAAATCAAAAAAAACCAAACAACCCAGTCCAAAAACTGGGCAGAAGACCTAAATAGACATTTCTCTAAAGAAGATATACAGATTGCTAACAAACACATGAAAGGATGCTCAACATCACTAATCATTAGAGAAAAGCAAATCAAAACTACAATGAGGTATGACCTCACACCAGTCAGAATGGCCATCATCAAAAATTCTACAATCAATAAATGCTGGTGAGGGTGTGGAGGAAAGGGAATCCTCTTGCACTGTTGGTGGGAATGTAAATTGATACAGCCACTATGGAGAACAGTATGGAGGTTCCTTAAAAAACTAAAAATAGAACTACCATACGACCCAGCAATCCCACTACTGGGCATGTACCCTGAGAAAACCATAATTCAAAAAGAGTCATGTACCACAATGTTCATTGCAGCTCTACTTACAGTAGCCAGGACATGGAAGCAACCTAAGTGTTCATCGACAGATGTATGGATAAAGAAGATGTGGCACATATATACAATGGAATATTACTCAGCCATAAAAAGAAACGAAATTGAGTTATTTGTAGTGAGGTGGATGGACGTAGAGACTGTCATACAGAGTGAAGTAAGTCAGAAAGAGAAAAATAAATGCCGTATGCTAACACATATATATGGAATCTAAAAAAAAAAAGTGGTTATGAAGAACCTAGGGGCAGGACAGGAATAAAGACGCAGACATAAAGAATGGACTTAAGGACATGGGGACGGGGAAGGGTAAGCTGGGATGAAGTGAGAGAGTGGCATGGACATATATATACACTACCAAATGTAAAACAAATAGCTAGTGGGAAGCAGCCACATAGCACAGGGAGATCAGCTCGGTGCTTTGTGTCCAACTAGGGGGTGGGATAGAGAGGATGGAAGGGAGATGCAAGGCGGAGGGGATATGGGGATATATGTATACATATAGCTGATTCACTTTGCTATACAGCAGAAACTAACACACCATTGTAAAGCAATTATACTCTAATAAAGATGTTAAAAAAAAAGAAAAAAGAAAAGAAACAATACAAGAAGCAACATTCTCGCCTCCGCCCCTAGCTTTCCCAGAACCACATCAAGGTTTCTGCTCTCTTGTTTTTCCTTTGCAATTATTCTTGACTAGTGACATTTATTCCTGATTGTTGACATTTATTGAATACCCACTATGTACTGTCCTCAATGCTTTTAATATCAGAATTATCCCCAGGAAAAAAAATGGTAGAGAAGATGTTAGTGGCATTTTTATTTTCCAACAATGCATGGTGCAGCCTTGTAGAAATGATATAATAAATAAATGAGAAGGGTATGGACCCCTGTTGGGTAGTTCTCATTTCACAAAGATAAGAAGCTAAAACCCTGTGTTATTTGAATAGGTGTCTCCATAAATCTCAGTCCCTTCGTGGTTTAGTTAAGATGGATGTGGACAGTATTTGGTGCTAATGGGGCAGAACCTTCTTTTTTTGTTTGTTTGATTTTTGCCATTCAAATACTTTGCCATTTTTTAACTGGGTTGTTTGTCTTCTTATGGTTACGTTGTAAGAGTTCTTTATATATTCTGGATACTTGACCCTCATCAGATATATTATTTGCAAATATTTACTCCCTTTCTGTGGGTTGCCTTTTCACTTCTTATTTGTCCAGAGATTCTTCTGTTTGGGGCTCCTCAAGGATCACAGGAGTCATGATGCTCTATCATCATCACACTGTCAGGATTAGCTTTTGGAACAAATTGTGGTAAAGGGAGTTGTGAAAGAAGAGCAGGGGGATCTAGGAGGCACACACAGAGCATTGTGGATGTCAGGCTACAGGGATACCTTCCTAGAATCATGGGGAATTACCACTGGATTTGGGTTTCCACTTGGATGTAAAACTGGCTCCTTAGAATGCTAAATATAATATCAAGAAAGGAGGAAATAGACACCCCCCAAGAAAAAAGACCAGAATAATCATTTGGGGAAACAATTTGGACATTTGAAACTGTAGCAATTGAGTTATTTGTATTTACTATGTGGTTAACCCTGGGGAATAGAGAGGAAAAGACAGGGACTCCATCTGAGTCCAACAATTCAAATGCTAAGCCTATCTGGAAACACCCTCACAGATACACCCAGAAAAAAGTGTGAAATCTGGGTGCCCTGTGGCCAGTCAAGTTCACATTAAAATTAATCATCACATAGACCTGTCATAGTTGTCATCATAACCATCACCACCATCACCACCACCATCATCACCATCACCATCACCATCATCACCATCACCGTCATCATCATTATCATCATCGTCATCATCATCACCTTGATTATCATCATCATTATCTATGCTTAACTCAACTCTGTCCTTTTTTCTACACTTTTAAAACTGCTGGAGGGAAGCTCACCAGAGGATACTATATTATTTTACAGACTTGAAGGAGAGAAACTCCCTACGTGAGTAGGGAATAGAAAATGACCTATCCATACATTTTTACTTTTCTTGACAACCCTAATTATTTGTTTAAACTAACATCTTCTTCATTCTTTTGGAGTCCTCAGTACTTCAGCAAATAATAACGTGCTTGAATTTCCATAAGCACATTTAGACATTACACCTTTGAGGCTCAGACATTATTTTTATACGCTGATAGCTATAATCAAAGCATGGGGATTACTTAAGCTAACAAGTGATGATCCATCACAATAGAAATGCAAACAGAACTTTAATTCATCATTTTGCTAATGGTTCTTCCCTGGTACATTCATCAGCCTCCACTCCATCTTTTGCCCTAATAAATATGCTGTATTGTTTTATGACCTCTCTTCCAAGTGTTAATATAAGGAGAGACTTATTACGGACTGTATTACACAGACACAAGATAGAAAGAAGGACTCGCTGGAGATTATGTTTTCCTATCACTGTATAAGTCTTCTAGCTGGATTAATGCCAGTTCTTTCTCCCATTCTCAGCCCAAATCCCTTCCTCTGGCACTCTCAATTTCCTTTTATGTTCAGAATGAATCCGATGTTCATATGTTTATGTCCTGAATTAGCAAACCAGCTTTCTCTTCCAAATGAGTGCCCTTAATGTCAACATAAGAGAAATAAGACAAAATGGCAAGGCAAGATCCTTTACTTAAACCACTTTGTAGCCAAGATGCAAACTAAAACCGTAAGCTTAGTCTGCACAGTAATCACATAAGCATAGATGTTTGACCAGGAGTGACATTTACCCTGAAGCATAGTGAATTTAGGCTAAGACCTGCATTAATGTTTTGATTTTTCTTTCTCTGCCATCTGATATTGCTGTATGCATGAATGTATGAGTCAGCTCAGGCTGCCATAACAAAGTACCCCAGACTGGGTGCTTAAACCACAATCATTTATTGTCTTATAGTTCTGGAGACTAAAAGTCTGAGTTTAAGGTCCTGGCAGGGTAGGTTTCTTCTGAAGCTTCTCTCCTTGGCTCGTACATTGCCATCTTCACATGGTCCTTCCTCTGCACTTCTCTGTGTCTTAATCTCCTTATATGTACGAGGGTCCACCCATTTTCCTCATTTTAAATTAATTACCTCTTTAAAGACCCTTTCTCCAAATACAGTAACATTGTAAAGTACAGGTGGTTAGGACTTCAACATAGGAATTTTGAGGGGGACACAGTTCAGACCATAACAATGCAGCTGGTGCTTATTTACCCAGAGGAACACAAAGTTTGGGGAAATTTTTTCAAAATTTTCTTTTATTGAAGTATAGCTGATTTACAATGTTGTGTTAATTTCTGCTGTACAGCAAAGTGATTCAGTTATATGTATATATATTCTTATATTCTTTTCCATTATGGTGTATCACAGGATATTGAATATAGTTCCCTGTGCTATACAGTAGGACCTTTTTGTTTAGCCATTCTGTATATAATAGTTTGCATCTGCTCATCCCAAACTCCCAATCCATCCCTTCCCCACCCAGGTTGGGGAGATTTCTGAAAGGAGAGGAGAATTACATAAGCGATGTAGCATAATCTGATCATTAGAAACTTCACTGTACCTATGAAGTGAACGCTTATGGCTGTCATGGTCTTAGAAATAAAGGTAGCTTTCATAGAGATAAATTTGACATAGATTTATAAAATTCCTAGCTGGCTAATGCAGGAAATAGATTAGATTTACGTACCCAGAATTTTAGAATTTCGGAGATTCAGGATCTCCTGTATATCCTTTCTTCCGCAGCACCTCCTACTGGTGGCTGTTAAGTACTGTCAATCTAGAGCAAGTGAGGAGGAAGAGCTGAGTTCTGGGAGCTGCCTCTGTGTGATGCCATCTCTCAATACCCGGAGCTCACTAGTGGTGGTTCTCAGAGGCAGGCAGTATCTTAGGTCCCCGATACCGTGGTCTCTGTGCAAGGGGGCAGAGGTGAGCAGCAAAAGTAAAGGCAACAGAGAAAGTAAAGTAAAGAATAGGGCTTACAGACCTCTGCGTTTTGGAATGCTGCCCAACACTTCATCGGATCAGCCAGCATCTCTACAAATTATCCAGTTCCATCTGATGGGGCATTTTTCTTTCCTAACCTCCAGAGAAAAATAAGTATTTTTTTGGTAGAACCATAGGTGGAATTCACTCTTCAGAAATTGATATTAGGGCTTCCCTGGTGGCACAGTGGTTGAGAGTCCGCCTGCCGATGCAGGGGACACGGGTTCATGCCCCGGTCTGGGAGGATCCCACATGCCTCAGAGCGGCTGGGCCCGTGAGCCATGGCCACTGAGCCTGCGCGTCCGGAGCCTGTGCTCCGCAACAGGAGAGGCCACAACAGTGAGAGGCCCGCGTACCGCAAAAAAAAAAAAAAATTAATTGATATTAGCAATATCTCAGCCAGGTTGATGCTATTCAACAAAGTAAAGAACCCTTGAGTGACGGCACCACTACCCAGCTCCCACGTCTGGGCTGTGGTTTGAGGGGCAGGCAGGGAGGGCTGTTGTCACCTTGTATCTCAGCGTGCGCCTAGCACACAGTAGGTGTTCATGACACATCTGTGGAACTGACCTTTTTGAACTGCACTTCGGTTTACCCAGTAATGATGGGTGGAAGAAAAGCTCGCTCCCATTTGGTGGTGACAGTAGGTGCCGGGGAGAGTCTTAGACTAAATGCAGGGGCTGCTGTGAAGCAGCTTCCTTCACTCCTTCCCCCTTGCCTCCCGCCCCCGCCCTGCCTTTGCCTTCTCCTTCCCACCACAAAATGTTTTTACGGGGATTGAATAGGCTAATTGGAGGCAGAGACAGTAACCCAACCAGAATCCCAGCACACTACAATCGCCTTTGCCTGTCCGAGCTGGACTCATGCAAATGTGACCCCCTACAAACAGAGGTCGAATTATAAAGGACTGGGCTCATGGAATCCTCAATTTCTGGTTTTCCATGTGGGGGAGAAATCAGAGCTGGTCACATTCCCAGTTTGTGCGTTTTCACACTAAATCCAACTGGCTGCACAGCACCACCACAGGAAAGCGATGAGAAGGAGAGAGGTCAGGGTTCAAACGAAGTCACTGGAGTTTTGCCTTGAGATTGTTTGCCCTTGTTGAATTTTAAATATTCAGATTCCTCCTGCCTGGGTCGATGAAGAGTGACTTTCAACCGTAGGAGGTGAAAACAGCGTCACAGAGAGAGCGGAAAAACAATGCATCCATTTATGGGCCAAGTTGCCCTCCCCTTCCCCAGGCGGGCACAGTCAAGCTGTAACCAGTGGTTCCAGGGAAAGATGTTTTTCCCCGTCTTTTTAAGGGAATGACAGATACTATTTACTAAAGAAAAAAAAAAAGGAGCTGGTGTCCTTACCACGAAATAACAATGTTGTAGCTCACCCAAACCGTAGGCTCCACATTTTATAAACCCAGCACACTGCCTTACTCAGTGTTGAGTTATTATGTTCCTTGCAGAAAGCACCAACTCTGAATGTATTAATGATTCATGCCTGCCTTGGCAGGACATAATGTATACTAATCACACGGAACCAGGGTACAAGAGCACTTGAAGTGCATTTGTCCCGTTAATAGTTTGACTTAATCTGATATTTCATTGGGTCACCGACCTTTTCATTGTAGGTAATGCACAGAGGAAAATGTATGGCTGACACCCTGGTGAATCAACGGAGGGCTTTCTGGTTACCAAGCAACCTTCTCCTTAAGCTTTACCTCCGCATCATTCTGCCAAGACTTCTGCTTCTCTCAGCTGATGAACTTAAGTGTGGTTCTGCGAGCTCACGTGTTTGTGTGTGTGTGTGTGTGTGTGTCTTTGGGGGAGGGCAGCACCGCAAGCACAGAGTAGCTCATTTAGGCCGCTTTTTATAGGTATTAGGCAGTAAGCTCCCATAATAAACAACCACGCCAGAGTTAATACTCAATAAACAGTACGGTTTATAAGCAATTAGGGACCCAAATCTCAAAATAAGACAGTTCAGCAGAATAAGCGCATCTACCCTAACAATGCTCAGTGAGATATGTGGCTTGTTAAAAGTGTCATCATTCTCCTTTAAAAAGCGATGAACAGCTTGGTGTATTTAGGTCTGCCAAGCATGGAGTTGCTTAATCAAATGTGAGCACAATCAAAGAGCCACTTCTCAGCTTTACGTAGCCAACCTCTGTTTACCCAGAAAGCATGGTCGAAAATAAAAGGATGGATTGATGTTCTCTCCCTGTTTGTTTATCAACCTGGGAGTCCGTGGAAGACATCAAGATGAGTCAGACCAATGCATTTTGTCAGGTTTTCAAAGAAAGCCAGCTACTCTATTTTGCCAATGTCTTTGTATTTCTTAGTAACTTTGTAGGTTAAAAAAAAAAACCCTCTGTTTTCCAGCTCCTTCTTTAAATTGCAGTAGGTGATTGGAAAGACAACACGCGTTTGCGGTGTCTTGTCTTTTATGACAATAAACACAAGTGTGTGGCCCTCATTCTCTGCAGCTGGGATTGTTTTGAGGTATTTTGAGATATTTTCCAAGAGAGTTCAAAACTCAGCTACAGATTTCCTTGACCCACTGCCTTGGAGGCTAATGAAGCTTATTTTTAAATGCACTATTAAATGATGTAAGCTTTCAATGCCAGGCAGAGGTGTGGGGAAACTGGGCAGAGATAGATGTGCTTCCTTGCTGGGACTCCCCATCCAAGATGGATTTATAATCATTTCCTTTTAAAGCACCATGAAATGAGTGCATCACAGATCAATGCTGGCCTTCAAAAATCACATATTGACTTTCTTATCCAAAAATCGAATAATTTTGTTTAATTAAGGAAATGTACAAGAGAGGAAGAAAGGTGTAGTGTGCACTTAGGTCGTTGGCCATGTCAAATTAAACACCAAATGTGAAACTCGGTTCACCTTTCTCCTGTTCTCATCAGCTTTAGCCATTTCTGAATGCTGCTCTAGGAAGCTCTCTGCTGAAATTCTGGCGTTTTAGGACTTGACCCCTTTCTATCCAGCTGAATATGAGGGTAGTAAGACATAAAGTGTGTTCATACTTGTCAGCTTTAGAGACTCTGATTTCCCCTGTAAAATTATCACATTGAATGGATCATCTTTGGTGTTTTCTCTCTGGCGATTGCCAAATCACTGAACTCTGAAAAATTTTCATAAGTTATATGTAGGTTTAAGGTAGAGAAATCAATATGAGGAAAAGCAATACATAAGAAACAAAAGAGGTCTAGGAACTTTGACAGGCAAGTGTAACTATGCAGACTGAAAACCAAACTTCAAATGAAGCTAGTTTTAGAAAAACTTCCAAGCAAAACTTCTGGGACATTAAATTAATTCTCATAGCCAGGATGAATGATAAATTAATTCTCATTTATCAAGTATAGGCTGGGGAAATTCTGTTTCCTTCCAGTGGGGTATTTAAGAGGCCACTATACCAACATGACATCAACCTCCACCTGGACAAGTACAATTAGTCCCAAGCCCATGAGTGTGTGTGTGTCTTATTCATATCACCAGCATTTTCTGTTCAGTTGCACATTCCCCTTCCCAGACCTTATTCTCTGGGGTTGTTCTAGTGGTCCTTTTGCCTTCACTCTGCACAGCTTTCCTGTACCCACTTCCTAATTCTGAACATGGAAGATGAGGAGTATCTCATCTTCTGTGATGAGAATCCCTCAACTCATCACACCAACTGTGAAGGAGCATCCCTTAGCGTCCAGAGAGAAGACACTCGTAGAGTCTTTTTTTTTTTTTTTGCAGTACACGGGCCTCTCACTGTTGTGGCCTCTCCCGTTGCAGAGCACAGGCTCATGGGCCATGGCTCATGGGCCTAGCCGCTCTGCGGCATGTGGGATCTTCCCAGACCGGGGCACAAACCCGCATCCCCTGCATCGGCAGGCAGACTCTCAACCACTGCACCACCAGGGGAGCCCTCGTAGAATCTTAAGGACGTATTCAGCAATGTAATATTTCCTCTTCCTTCAGCAGAGTTTAGAGTTTGAAGAAATCCCTGGTACTCTCTGGAACTCTGCCCGTAGAATGGACTGCCCCATTCGCATCCTTTTTTACAGCTCCTTGTGAATGTGGCCGTTTATACAAAATTCCCCAGTTAAAAATGAATTCCTCTGTCAGTGTGTTATGTCAAGGCTGTGGTGGCGGGGCGGGGTTTCCATTAAGCCCTAGTCAGCTACTAGCTGTAACTAAGCAGAGCCAGTTTTCCCCAGTATGTGGAGCTGGTGGATTCTGAGTGATTATTATGAGGGGTGGAGAGAGGTATCCAGAGAGAGATGTTTCTCCTTGATCGAGGAGGGAATGAGGTTAAATGCACAACATGTAAAAGAAGCAAGGACTTGAAAACAGAGAGGGGGCAATGCTGAGTGCAGTGCACTCACCAAACACGTCTCTCTAGAGTTTGTGTGCTGGCCAGCTCCCCGCTTCCAGAAAAGGCAAAGTGAAGTTAGGATGGTCCTGTGTTCTCTCCTCCTTAACTTTCCTTTCCTTATAACTAGTTTGGTCACAGCAGGTGCTGATAGCAAGTTTGACCGAAGGAGCGGCACAGTAAATATTGACTGTGGCAAAGAGGAAGTCAACATTTACCTCAAGGGACAATAAAGCCTCATATTCACTGAAACGTGAAGTTGATATTTTGAAGAAGGTGTCAGATGCATCTTAAGTTCGCTGAAGTAGAAGTAGCTGGAAATAGTTCTTTAACGGGTAGGTTTCCTTAGCTTTGCTGTTTTCCATTTATATTCATGGTTTAAAGAGTAGAGGAATGGAGAGATTGGGGAGATGGCATTGTGACTTTTTTATTTTTGGAAAGACAAAGAGACTCACTATTACGCATCAGAAACACCTCTGTCTTTTCACTTTCATTTTTGAATTTAAAAAGAAAATCATGGACTGGGACTTCGCCTTCCATGTGATGAACAGAGAACACGTGGGAAAAGGAGGAGGAACTCGCTGGGAATGGATTTGTGTCTGCAGCAGAACTTTTCAGAGCTCAGGCAGCCGGAGCCCATTTTATTCTCACCAGCAGTGATGTTCATTGATTTTCCATCCACTTCCTTTAAGGGTAGCTTTCCTGAGACTTCCGGGTAAGATGGCGGAAGAGTAAGACGCGGAGATCACCTTCCTCCCCACGGATACACCAGAAATACAGCTACACGTGGAACAACTCCTACAGAACACCTACTGAACGCTCGCAGAAGACCCCAGACCTCCCAAAAGGCAAGAAACTCCCCACATACCTGGGTAGGGCAAAGCGGAGAGATTCCCGCACAGAGGAGCGGTGCCGAGCGGCACTCACCAGCCCGAGAGGCTTGTCTGCTCGCCCGCCGGGGCGGGCGGCGCTGGAAGCTGAGGCTCGGGCTTCGGTCAGAGCGCAGGGAGAGGACTGGGGCTGGCGGCGAGAACTCAGCCTGAAGGGGGCTAATGTGCCACAGCTAGCCGGAAGGGAGTCCGGGAAAACTCTGGAGCTGCCGAAGAGGCAAGAGACTTTTTCTTCCCTCTTGGTTTCCTGGTGCGCGAGGAGAGGGGATTAAGAGCGCTGTTTAAAGGGGCTCCACAGACGGGCGCGAGTCACGACTGAAAGCGCGGAGCCCAGTGACGGGCGTGGGACGCTGGGGCTGCTGCTGCCGCCGCCAAGAAGCCTGTGTGCGAGCGCAGGTCACTGTCCACACCGCCCTTCCGGGAGCCTGTGCAGCCCGCCACTGCCGGGGCCCCGGGATCCAGGGGCGGCTTCCCTGGGAGAACGCACGGCGCGCCTCGGGCTGGTGCAATGTCACGCCGACCTCTGCCGCTGCAGGCTCGCCCCGCACTCCGTGCCCCTCCCTCCCGCCCGGCCTGAGTGAGCCAGAGTCCCCGAAGAGGCTGCTCCTTTAACCCTGTCCTGTCTGAGCGAAGAACAGACGCCCTCCGGCGACCTACACGCAGAGGCGGGGCCAAATCCAAAGCTGAGACCCAGGAGCTGTGAGAACAAAGAAGAGAAAGGGAAACCTCTCCCAGCAGCCTCAGAAGCAGCGGATTAAAGCTCCATAATCAACTTGATGTACCCTGCATCTGTGGAATACATGAATAGACAACAAATCATCCCAAATTGAGGAGCCAGGAGTCAGTGCTGTGCCTCTGAGGTGGGAGAGCCAACCTCAGGACACTGGTCCACAAGAGACCTCCCAGCTCCACATAATATCAAACGGCGAAAATCTTCCAGAGATCTCCATCTCAACACCAGCACCCAGCTTCACTCAACGACCAGCAAGCTACAGTGCTGGACACCCTATGCCAAACAACTAGCAAGACAGGATCACAATGCCACCCATTAGCAGAGAGGTGGCCTAAAATCATAAAAAGTCCGCAGACACCCCAAAACACACCACCAGACATGGACCTGCCCACCAGAAAGACAAGATCCAGCCTCATCCACCAGAACACAGGCATTAGTCCCCTCCACCAGGAAGCCTACACAACCCACTAAACCAACCTTAGCCACTGGGGACAGACACCAAAAACAACGGGAACTACGAACCTGCAGCCTGCAAAAAGGAGACCCCAAACACAGTAACATAAGCAAAATGAGAAGACAGAAAAACACACAGCAGGAGAAGGAGCAAGATAAAAACCCACCAGACATAACAAATGAAGAGGTAATAGGCAGTCTACCTGAAAAAGAATTCAGAATAATGATGGTAAAGATGATCTAAGATTCTATTTCCCAGATCCAAAATCTTGGAAATAGAATAGACAAAATGCAAGAAATAGTTAACAAGGACCTAGAAGAACTAAAGATGAATCAAGCATCGATTAAAAACACAATAAATGAAATAAAAAATACTCTAGATGGGATCAATAGCAGAATAACTGAGGCAGAAGAACGGATAAGTGAGGTGGAAGATAAAATAGTGGAAATAACTGCTGCAGAGCAAAATAAAGAAAAAAGAATGAAAAGAACAGAGGACAGTCTCAGAGACCTCTGGGACAACATTAAACGCACCAACATTCGAATTATAGGGGTTCCAGAAGAAGAAGAGAAAAAGAAAGGGACTGAGAAAATATTTGAAGAGATTATAGTTGAAAACTTCCCTAATATGGGAAAGGAAATAGTTAATCAAGTCCAGGAGGCACAGAGAGTCCCATACAGAATAAATCCAAGGAGAAATACGCCAAGACACATATTAATCAAACTGTCAAAAATTAAACACAAATCATATTAAAAGCAGCAAGGCAAAAACAACAAGTAACACACAAGGGAATCCCCATCAGGATAACAGCTGATCTCTCAGCAGAAACTCTACAAGCCAGAAGGGAGCGGCAGGACATAATTAAAGTGATGAAGGAGAAAAACCTGCAACCAAGACTACTCTACCCAGCAAGGATCTCATTCAGATTTGATGGAGAAATTAAAACGTTTACAGACAAGCAAAAGCTGAGAGAGTTCAGCACCACCAAACCAGCTTTACAACAAATGCTAAAGGAACTTCTCTAGGCAAGAAACACAACAGAAGGAAAAGACCTACAATAACGAACCCAAAACAATTAAGAAAATGGGAATAGGAACATACATATCGATAATTACCTTAAATGTAAATGGACTAAATGCTCCCACCAAAAGACACAGATTGGCTGAATGGATACAAAAACAAGACCCATATATATGCTGTCTACAAGAGACCCACTTCAGACCTAGAGACACATACAGACTGAAAGTAAGGGGATGGAAAAAGATATTCCATGCAAATGGAAACCAAAAGAAAGCTGGAGTAGCAATTCTCATATCAGACAAAATAGACTTTAAAATAAAGACTACTAGAAGAGACAAAGAAGGACACTACATAATGATCAAGGGGTCGATCCAAGAAGAAGATATAACAATTGTAAATATTTATGCACCCAACATAGGAGCACCTCAATACATAAGGCAAATACTAACAGCCATAAAAGGAGAAATCGACAGTAACACAATCATAGTAGGGGACTTTAACACCCCACTTTCACCAATGGACAGATCATCCAAAATGAAAATAAATAAGGAAACACAAGCTTTAAATGATACATTAAACAAGATGGACTTAATTGATATTTATAGGACATTCCATCCAAAAACAACAGAATACACATTTTTCTCAAGTGCTCATGGAACATTCTCCAGGATAGATCATATCTTGGGTCACAAATCAAGCCTTGGTAAATTTAAGAAAATTGAAATTGTATCAAGTATCTTTTCCGACCACAATGCTATGAGACTAGATATCAATTACAGGAAAAGAGCTGTAAAAAATACAAACACATGGAGGCTAAACAATACACTACTTAATAACGAAGTGATCACTGAAGAAATCAAAGAGGAAATTAAAAAATACCTAGAAACAAATGACAATGGAGACACGACGACCCAAAACCTATGGGATGCAGCAAAAGCAGTTCTAAGAGGGAAGTTTATAGCAATACAATCCCACCTTAAGAAACAGGAAACATCTCGAATAAACAACCTAACCTTGCACCTAAAGCAATTAGAGAAAGAAGAACAAAAACATCCCAAAGTTAGCAGAAGGAAAGAAATCATAAAAATCACATCAGAAATAAATGAAAAAGAAATGAAGGAAACGATAGCAAAGATCAATAAAACTAAAAGCTGGTTCTGTGAGAAGATAAACCAAATTGATAAACCATTAGCCAGACTCATCAAGAAAAAAAGGGAGAAGACTCAAATCAATAGAATTAGAAATGAAAAAGGAGAAGTAACAACTGACACTGCAGAAATACAAAAGATCATGAGAGATTACTACAAGCAACTCTATGCCAATAAAATGGACAACCTGGAAGAAATGGACAAATTCTTAGAAATGCACAACCTGCCAAGACTGAATCAGGAAGAAATAGAAAATATGAACAGATCAATCACAAGCACTGAAATTGAAACTGTGATAAAAAAATCTTCCAACAAACAAAAGCCCAGGACCAGATGGCTTCACAGGCGAATTCTATCAAGCATTTAGAGAAGAGCTAACACCTATCCTTCTCAAACTCTTCCAAAATATAGCAGAGGGAGGAACACTCCCAAACTCATTGTACGAGGCCACCATCACCTTGATACCAAAACCAGACAAGGATGTCACAAAGAAAGAAAACTACAGGCCAATATCACTGATGAACATAGATGCAAAAATCCTCAACAAAATACTAGCAAACAGAATCCAACAGCACATTAAAAGGATCATACACCATGATCAAGTGGGGTTTATTCCAGGAATGCAAGGATTCTTCAATATACGCAAATCAATCAACGTGATACACCATATTAACAAATTGAAGGAGAAAAACCATATGATCATCTCAATAGATGCAGAGAAAGCTTTCGACAAAATTCAACACCCATTTATGATAAAAACCCTGCAGAAAGTAGGCATAGAGGGAACTTTCCTCAACATAATAAAGGCCATATATGACAAACCCACAGCCAGCATCGTCCTCAATGGTGAAAAACTGAAACCATTTCCACTAAGATCAGGAACAAGACAAGGTTGCCCACTCTCACCACTCTTATTCAACATAGTTTTGGAAGTTTTAGCCACAGCAATCAGAGAAGAAAAGGAAATAAAAGGAATCCAAATTGGAAAAGAAGAAGTAAAGCTGTCACTGTTTGCAGATGACATGATACTATACATAGAGAATCCTAAAGATGCTACCAGAAAACTACTAGAGCTAATCAATGAATCTGGTAAAGTTGCAGGACACAAAATTAATGCACAGAAATCTCTGGCATTCCTATATACTAATGATGAAAAATCTGAAAGTGAAATCAAGGAAACACTCCCATTTACCATTGCAACAAAAAGAATAAAATATCTAGGAATAAACCTACCTAAGGAGACAAAAGACCTGTATGCAGAAAATTATAAGACACTGATGAAAGGAATTAAAGATGATACAAATAGATGGAGAGATGTACCATGTTCTTGGATTGGAAGAATCAACATTGTGAAAATGACTCTACTACCCAAAGCAATCTACAGATCAATGCAATCCCTATCAAACTACCACTGGCATTTTTCACAGAACTAGAGCAAAAAATTTCACAATTTGTATGGAAACACAAAAGACCCTGAATAGCCAAAGCAATCTTGAGAACGAAAAATGGAGCTGGAGGAATCAGGCTCCCTGACTTCAGACTATACTACAAAGCTACAGTAATCAAGACAGTATGGTACTGGCACAAAAACAGAAAGATAGATCAATGGAACAGGATAGAAAGCCCAGAGATAAACCCACGGACATATGGTCACCTTATCTTTGATAAAGGAGGCAGGAATGTACAGTGGAGAAAGGACAGTCTCTTCAATAAGTGGTGCTGGGAAAACTGGATAGGGACATGTAAAAGTATGAGATTAGATCACTCCCTAACACCATACACAAAAATAAGCTCAAAATGGATCAAAGACCTAAATGTAAGGCCAGACACTATCAAACTCTTAGAGGAAAACATAGGCAGAACACTCTATGACATAAATCACAGCAAGATCCTTTTTGACCCACCTCCTAGAGAAATGGAAATAAAGACAAAAATAAACACATGGGACCTAATGAAACTTAAAAGCTTTTGCACAGCAAAGGAAACCATAAACAAGACCAAAAGACAACCCTCAGAATGGGAGAAAATATTTGCAAATGAAGCAACTGACAAAGGATTAATCTCCAAAATTTATAAGCAGCTCATGCAGCTCAATAACAAAAAAATAAACAGCCCAATCCAAAAATGGGCAGAAGACCTAAATAGACATTTCTCCACAGAAGATATACAGACTGCCAACAAACACATGAAAGGATGCTCAACATCTTTACTCATTAGAGAAATGCAAATCAAAACTACAATGAGATATCATCTCACACCAGTCAGAATGGCCATCATCAAAAAATCTAGAAACAATAAATGCTGGAGAGGGTGTGGAAAAAAGGGAACACTCTTGCACTGCTGGTGGGAATGTGCATTGGTACAGCCACTATGGAGAACGGTATGGAGGTTCCTTAAAAAACTACAAATAGAACTACCATATGACCCAGCAATCCCACTACTGGGCATATACCCTGAGAAAACCATAATTCAAAAAGAGACATGTACCAAAATGTTCATAGCAGCCCTATTTACAATAGCCCAGAGATGGAAACAACCTAAGTGTCCATCATCGGATGAATGGGTAAAGAAGATGTGGCACATATATACAATGGAATATTACTCAGCCATAATAAGAAATGAAATTGAGCTATTTGTAATGAGGTGGATGGACCTAGAGTCTGTCATATAGAGTGAAGTAAGTCAGAAAGAGAAAGACAAATACTGTATGCTGACACATATATATGGAATTTAAGGGAAAAAAATGTCATGAAGAACATAGGGGTAAGACAGGAATAAAGACACAGACCTACTAGAGAATGAACTTGAGGATATGGGGAGGGGGAAGGGTAAGCTGTGACAAAGTGAAAGAGCGGCATGGACATATATACACTACCAAACGTAAGGTAGATAGCTAGTGGGAAGCAGCCGCAGAGCACAGGGAGATCAGCTCGGTGCTTTGTGACCGCCTGGAGGGGTAGGATAGGGAGGGTGGGAGGGAGACGCAAAAGGGAGGGGATATGGAAACATATGTATATGTATAACTGATTAAATTTGTTATAAAGCAAAATAAAAAAAAAAGGGTAGCTTTCCTTCCCCTGATTAATTATTAAGCCATTGAATAAAAAGCAATATCAAAAGAGTTTGTTAAAAAAGAAACTTCCTCGCAGTCCACAGTTTCATATAAATGGCATAGCAGCGCTCTTTTGGAGAAAATGACGCTTCAGATCCTCACGGACTTCAGCTCTGAAGCACCGACAGCTGCTGATTTGGGGCCCAGCTCTGCCCAGGGCTGCTTCAGGACCAGGGACGCAGCACAGACAGCAGCTGCGGTAGATGACTGTTGCCCACATTGCCCAGACAGCGTTCCAGGCTCTCTGCGAAGCCATCTCTTCTTAAAATCATTTCCTTTGTGGCCAGTGGTGTCCTTGGCAGTTGGCAAAACCTCCTATTTCACAGTCACTGATAACACTTTAAAAGCAAGCATAAATGCTGGAGTGGGTGTGGAGAGAAGGGAACCCTCCTACACTATTGGTGGGAATGTAAATTGGTGCAGCCACTGTGGAGAACAGTATGGAGGTTCCTTAAAAAACCTACAAATAGAGCTACCATACGATCCTGTAATCCCACTCCTGGGCATATATCCAGAGATAACCATAATTTGGAAAGATACATGCACCCCAATGTTCATTGCAGCACTATTCACAATAGCCAAGACATGGACACAACCTAAATGTCCATCGACAGATGAATGGATAAAGAAGATGTGGTACATGTATAAAATGGAATATTACTCAGCCATAAAAATGAACAAAATAATGCCATTTGCAGCAACATGGGTGCAACTACAGATTATCATACTAAGCACAGTAAGTCAGACAGAGAAAGACAAATATTATTTGATATCACTTATATGTGGAATCTAAAAAAATAAAAAAGATACAAATGAACTTATTATAAAACAGAAAGAGACTCACAGACTTTGAAAACAAACCTATGGTGACCAAAGGGGAAAGGTGTGGTTGAGGGATATTAGGAGTTTGGGATTAACTTATACAAACTACTATATATAAAAGATAATCAACAAGGAACTACCTACTGTATAGCACAGGGAATCCTTCTCAATATTCTGTAATAACCTAAATGGGAAAAGAATCTGAAAAAGAATGGGTATGTGTATATGTATAACTGCATCACTTTGCTGTACACCAGAAACTAACACAACACTGTAAATCAACTATACTCCAATATAAAATAAAAATTAAATGAAAAAATAAATAAAACTAAAAAGCAAGCACCACCCTGTGACAAATTCATATTCAGTAGGAGTGAGTGACAACTCATTTCTCCCCGAGAACAGGTTTTGCTGGAGGAGAGGTAAGCTGGGGCGGGGGGGTGGGCATGTGCTTTGGGCACCTACAGTAAGGCTGGAAAATGTTCCTAGAGGCAAAGGTACAGGGGACCGAATTTCTGGAAGTGCCAAGACCAGCTTCACTGAGAGTCATTACAAACACGTTCTGAGCAATGATAGTGCTTCAGACTCTGGTTAAGGACTTCACATGGGTTATCATGCCCATTTCACAGATGGGGGAATGGAGGCAGAGGAAGTGCATATCTTGCCCAGAGTAACAAGGCTCATGCTTGTAGCTCAGCTGTGTCTCGGTTGCTCCCTGGGGAAGGTGGAACAATTCAGATCTCATTTCATTCTTGTTGACCCACATGGGGTGCAGCCCTGTGCTGAGGACTTGAGTACAAGTGGACAGACAGGCTTCACAATTCAGGAGAGCTGGTGTCACATGGTTGGTTCCCAATTTGCCTGTTTTCTTCCTTCTTTTCCTCCCTGTCTCCTCCCGCCTTCATGCTCTCAACTCTCCATGTTGGGGAGGGGTCCGGACCACTTCTCTCTGGGTTTTTGTTCACGTCAGATTTGAGTCCAACCTTTGTGCTTTCTTCTAAGCTTGGGGGACTTTGGATGTATCCTCGGGTGGCAAAAGCTAGAGGGAGAAGTCTAGAATTGGCCCCAGGTCCTGGTACCCTACGTGGAAATGCTGCCCCAGCAGGGGGCTTCATTTGCATCTTGGAGTTGGGAAGCTCTAGGCGGGCGTGCCCTAGGATAGGCATGGGGAAGAATGTGGAGAGGGCAATAGCATTAAACAGGACTCATTCAACGAACAAAACCTCTCCACCTGCTGCCCGGGGAGTCAGAATTTGCAGTTCCAGGAGCGGTCTCGTGAGATTTCCTCTCCACTTATTTATTTCTCGAATAAGACTTCCTTCCTTGTACCCTTGCAGGGGGGAGGGTGGCCCCACTCTTCTGTGATGATTTATAAGGGCAAGCAGTCTGGGTGATTCCAGAGGCTTCTACCAGTTTCGTGACTACCGAAGGGAAAAACCATACTCTCAGACTTTCAAATGCAGGAGGAGAAAGCTAGTGCCAGGAGAGCATCAGTGCATATTTTTCTTCCCTGTTTGCAGAGCTGCTAAAGACACAGATGATCCCAGAGGAAAATTCTGTGTGAAGAATCCTGCAGCACACATCTCGCGGACAGGGGTGTGATGTCCCAATCACCGTTTGAAAACTGGGGCAAATTGAAAGGCCCTTGTTAGGACCATCACGACTGAGCCTCTTCCCCTTGTTTCCTGCTCCCAGGACACTTGTGACTCTGGTTTGCTGACCTGCTGGTCACAGGGTTTTATGCTCAGCATGTAAAACATGCAAAACATTCCTACAGATATTATGCCTGTTTGATGCGTAAAAAGAAAACAGATAGAAAAACTTAAAAATTAAGTTGCAACCCAAATGTACATCAAGAGATGAGTGAATATACAAAATGTGGTAAATGTATGCAATGGAATATTACTGAGTCTTAAAAGAGAAGGGAATTCCCTTCTACTTATGGCAGCGCTTCTGAGACCCAGTCTGTGAGCTTACTTACTGACTTCAGCTCTCCATCAAAGAGCTTGGGGGCTTGAATTCAGAAGAGCTGGGGCATGTGTATCTCCTCCTATATAGGCCCTCCCTTCCTTTATTTATTTATTTATTTTTTTGTGGTACACGGGCCTCTCACTGCTATGGTCTCTCCCGTTGCGGAGCACAGGCTCTGGACGTGCAGGCTCAGCGGCCATGGCCCACGGGCCCAGCTGCTCCACAGCATGTGGGATCCTCCCGGACCGGGGCACGAACCCGTGTCCCCTGCATCGGCAGGCAGACTCTCAACCACTGCGCCACCATGGAAGCCCTCCTGCTTGACTTCTTAACTGAGCCTATAATGTTATAATGAAGCTATTGCAAATTCTCTTGGGTATAAATAAATTAATAATATTATGATAGACGCAACATGGCCTAACTGCAGAAGAGAATCTATTCTTAGACTATTTTGAAACTAAATTTCATTTTCATCCAGGTGATGCATGGACATTGTTGAAGGAATTGTATATCTGTAGTTCTGAAAGGCTCATATTGAAAAGTGGCTTGTGGGAGGGTGCAGCAGAGGCAGAGCAGGAGCCAAGGATCCGAGTGCAAGGGCTTCATTGGCAGGTGATTCCAGGTAGGGAACTAGGGAGAGGCGGGGAAGGAAGCCAGTCCCAGGAGGGAGCGTTAATGAACAGGGCGATGCTGTGTGTGCAGCTGGAGCTTAACCTCACTGGGCAGCCCTGGGGGGTGCCGTGGACCCACCCAAAGGAAGGAGTTGGAATATTCTTCTTCCAATCCCCATCCATCGTTTGTCTGAAGGTCGGGGGAGGGAGGGGCGCGGTGGGGAGGGGGTCGGGTGTCACACCCTTGGCAATTCTGTCCCGCCCCAGGCTGCAGGCTGAGCGCAGCCAGAGAGAGCCCTTAGGTGAAGAGTCCAGGGACTTGAAGAATTAAAGCACCAGCACATGCAGGAGAAGGGAGGTTGGGAGGTGGGGGTCATGTGGGCGGGCGCTAGGACACAGCTCTGCCCTGCACTCATCTTTCTCCCTCACAAGCCCCCACCAGGGGAAGCCCCTCTCAAGGTTTGAGTTTTTCTGCTGTTTGCCTCTATATTCCAAATTACATACTTATACTACCATTCATGAATTTATAACTTTAAATATTATCTATTGACTTTTTAAAATAACATTTGAGGCTTTAGTTCTCTTGTACCATCGGCAGCCCGACTTTCCTTCATCCTTTTCTACCTGCTCAGGAGTGAACTATCTATCTATCTATCTATATATATATATATATATATATATATATATATAGATATATATATTTATATTTATATACATGTCAAATTTTGGTTATGTCAGCCAATTAACTAACACTATGTAAGGATTTTCACAAATGAGTCAAGCAGAATAATGTGATTACGTTTCCTATCTTCACCCCTTTTTTGTTATTCTTGGAATTATTGCCTCATTTTTCCATTTGCTTAGGGTTTTTATGTACTTATCACTAACTCTTTCCAGATGCTCTAACACATCCGTCAAACGCCTACTAATAATCTTGCCAAACGCGCAAACACCGTTCCGAACAATCCATCAGCTCCGTTCTGCTGTCCACGCCTTCCACTTGCCCCACCGAGGCAAGCTCCCCATCCTGGTCCAGTTTGCTTTCGAAGCCTGGACAGAGCTGAATCCCTGGGACTTTCCTGTGCTGTCGTCCTGGGGTCCTGTTTCCTCCATCCCGTGCTTTTCTCTTTCTTCACTCAGTCCCTCACTGAGATGGGCTAGGTCCTTGCTGAGAAAAGTCCTAAAAGGTGATGGTGATGGTGACGATGGTGATTGTGACAGTGATGATGACAACGGGGACAGGTGTGTTCCCTGCACGCCTGCCGAGAACAGTTTCCGCCTGGCTGCAGGTGTCTGGGAGCAAAATGACCCAAGCTGGAGTCCTGAAGTGCAGGGTGGAGTTTTCACTTAATCCTTTCCTTTTCAGCCTAATACTGCTGTCTGCTCTGCCTAGTGTCCCCCGCGTCCAGAGCACCTTCAACTGAATATATTCAGACGGTGACCCTCTTGTCTCCTGCTGGGGACAGGGGAGGGGTGGTCCCCTGGCTGCAGGGGTGAGGTGAGCAGTACGGAGGGCACGTCCAAGGGCACCAGGTGCAGACCCTGAAACAGGTCTTACTCTTTTCGGCGTGTGCTTAACCCCCAGCTTCCCAGTTAGAACACTCCCTCTCAACAGTCCTGTAAGGAGAAGTGTGTCACTTCCCATAAATGTCTCCAGTTTGCAGGCACTTACCTGTCTGCTCTGTCAATCCCTGTACCCCCTCCTGTCTGCTGTGTCTTCCGAAAAATGTATCGCTATTTCTTGTTCCCCGTGACACCTATTTACAATCTCCTTTTCCTGCAAATGAAAGCCATTGTCATTTCTTTCCTTCCACTTGAGTCGGGGTAGGTTGGGTAAAGAGGAAAACACGTGTGACCAGTCCTGTGTGTTCGAACATACTCTTCTGATGCCACTAGGAAGGGTCTGGATCAGAGATCATTGCCCTGTTATTGGTTGGCTGCAACCGTGGATAAGTAGACGGTGCAGCAAGTGTTCTTTTGAGCTAATGAATCAAAAAGAAAAAGATATCACTTCTTTTTTAGGACAGTTTAATAGGAAGATATAAATAGAGCTGCTGGAATGTGATGTCAGCTCTGCACCATACACCCCATAGCTTGCCTGGAATTGCTGAGAAATGGGGCTGCAGGGACAAGGGGTTCCACCCAGGACACCAGGCGGCAGCTCCACGGAGTGTCTAGGGGAGGGCAGTGTGCCTGTCTGCCCTACTTTCTGCCCACACTTCTCAAGTACATGCGATTTCTCCTGCATCGCAACAGCCACGGGATGTGATTTGGCCTGGGTTTGCTTTTACCTTGTATCTTGCAAAACGTTGTTTCATGGAGGTCCAGACCTGATTCAATTTCACCTTGATTTTTTCAAAGCAGGATTTTCTGCTTTGATCTACTATATAATACTTACAATCGTTGCTCCGCACTCGCAAAGCTGCGCCTCTCTCTTACTTTCTTAGACTGGATGCCCGAAGTTCTTTGCGATGACTGAGGACAGGACTGGACGAGCTGGCAGGAACAGCGTTCTGATCTGGGGCTTGATTATTGGCATCATTGCTACTAGGACCACAGCTTTGTCTGTTTCCCTCAAGCCTCCCATCCTCCGGCCAATACACTTGACCTTGGATGGGTGTTCCGTTGCCTAAACTGGGATGTAACTTATGTACGGTGAAGCATACAGGTCCTAAGCATACAACTCAGTGAGTTTTGACTAGTGCTTATACCCATATGACTGATACCCTGTCCAAGAATATTTCTTCATCTGTTTAATACTCTTACTGCGAAAGGGGCCTTCTCCCCTCAACCTTGAGACTTGAATCTGGACATTGAAGTATTTCATACAGTCGGAAAAGCTGAAAATAGAAAGGTCAAGCGTGCTTGAAGACTTGCATTTGTGAATCTGCATTTTTCAAGTACTTTTGGGAAAACGCAAGCTTCAAATATATCTAGTCCTCCCTTCTAACGACATACACCAAAATATTGTCCCCGAGTCTTGCTCGCGTATGGAAACCTCATCAGAGCAGTTACTAGGTATGCATTTTAGAAATAGGACTCCTAGCGTCACATATCAATGGGACTGTAAAAGGTGCAGCTGGACTTCCCTGGTGGCACAGTGGTTGAGAGTCTGCCTGCCGATGCAGCGGACACGGGTTCGTGCCCCAGTCTGGGAAGATCCCACATGCCGCGGAGCGGCTGGGCCCGTGAGCCATGGCCGCTGAGCCTGCACGTCCGGAGCCTGTGCTCCGCAACGGGAGAGGCCACAACGGTGAGAGGCCCGCGTAACGCAAAAAAGAAAAAAAAAAAAAAGATGCAGCTACCCCGCAACAGTACTCTGCATTTTAGCAAGACATATATCATTCTACACTTCTTCTCATCTCCAATCTGGAGTCTCCGACATTTCACTGATTTGTTATTTTTGTTCTATCAACAGGTGTTGTCATTTTACCTTAGAGACATTTCCTGGAGTCCCGTGTTTATTCTCATCACCTCGTCCTTCATCACATCTCAGATGGGTCAGTGCAATAATCTACTGTCCAGGCTCCCAATTAAACGCATACTTCTGCAGATCTAATTTTTGTGAAATGCCTGATATCCCACGAAAAAATCCCCAGCTTCTCCCCCAGTTTTTCACACTTCAGTAATTGCAATGCCAAACTTTTAGTCATTCAGGATAAAAACTTTGAAATCATGTGAGATTCCCCTTTCTTTTGACATCCAACCTATCAATAAATGCGGTCACCTCTCCTTTATCAATAGTTGCTCTCAGAATCCAGCAACTTCTCACTTCCCTGCTAACAGCCCCTTAGTCCCAGCACCTGCTGGTGCCTGGTCTGTCACCGCATTCTGCCCGGATGCTCTCAGTCCGCACCTGCTCCCTTGCTGTCTCTGCTCCACACAGCTAGAAGCAGCTGGAGGCTGGAAGCGTCCTTCTAAAATGTCACTTTGGTGTTTTCAACCCTCCAGGAACTTCCCGTCTCAGGTAGAAGCCAAGTCCTTGCAATGGTCTCACAACCCTTTGATCCTTCAGGATCGGCCCCCCACCCCGGCTCTGGCCACTCTGTCCATCTCACTAACCCTCCTGAATAAAGGGGCCACCTTGCCAAAGTTTTATACCTTTTCAAAGTTCCTCAAAACATTAAAATTAAAATTACCATATGATCCATCAATCCCACTCTGGGAAACAGACAAAAGAATGGAAAATGGCGTCTCAAAGTGATGCGTGTATACCTGTTCATAGCAGCGTTTATTCACAATAGCCAAGAGGTGGAAATCATCTACATGGCCATTGATGCAGGAATGGGTAAAGAAAATGTGGTCTATACATACAAAGGAGTATTATTCAGTCTGGTAAAAAAGAAGGAAATCCTGTCATATGCAGCAGTAAGGATGAACCTCAAGGACATTATGTGAAATGAAATAAGCCAGACACAAAAGAACAAATACTGTCTAATTCCACTTATGTTCATAGAGACAGAAAGTAGGATGGTGGTTGCCAGGGGCCCTGGGGAGGGGAGACGGGAGCTGTTCAGTGGATACAGAGTTCCACTTTTGCAAGATGAAAAGTTCTGGAGATCTAGTGCACAAAAAGAGGCATATAGTTCTCACTACTGTACTGTACATTTAAAAATGGTCAAGAGGATCATCAAAAACTCTACAAACAATAAATGCTGGAGAGGGTGTGGAGAAAAGGGAACCCTCTTGCACTGTTGGTGGGAATGTAAGTTGATACAGCCACTATGGAGAACAGTATGGAGGTTCCTTAAAAAACTAAAAATAGAACTACAATACGACCCAGCAATCCCACTACTGGGCATATACCCTGAGAAAACCATAATTCAAAAAGAGTCACATACCACAATGTTCACTGTAGCTCTCTATTTATAATGGCCAGGTCATGGAAGCAACCTAAGTGTCCATCGACAGATGAATGGATAAAGAAGATGTGGCACATATATACAATGGAATATTACTCAGCCATAAAAAGAAATGAAAGTGAGTTATTTGTAGTGAGGTGGATGGGCCTAGAGTGTGTCCTACAGAGTGAAGTAAGTCAGAAAGAGAAAAACAATTACCGTATGCTAACACATATATATGGAATCTAAAAAAAAAAAAGTCGTTATGAAGAACCTAGGGGCAGGACAGGAATAAAAATGCAGATGTAGAGAATGGACTTAAGGACATGGGGAGGGGGAAGGGTAAGCTGGGATGAAGTGAGAGAGTGGCATGGACTTCTATATACTACCAAACGTAAAATAGATAGCTAGTGGGAAGCAGCTGCATAGCACGGAGAGATCGGCTCGGTGCTTTGTGACCACCTAAAGGGGTGGGATAGGGAGGGTGAGAGGGAGACCCAAGAGGGAAGAGATATGGGGATATGTGTATATGTACAGCTGATTCACTTTGTTATACAGCAGAAACTAACACACCATTGTAAAACAATTATACTCCAATAAAGATGTTTAAAAAAAATGGTCAAGATGGGAAATTGTGCGTTATGTGTGTGTGTGTTTTTTTTTAACCACAATTATAAAAATGTCTGCTTGTTTTTATTCCCCAGTATTATTTATCCTTCCAATGTCAGCTCCAGGGTCACCTGTGTTTCTAGATCAGTCTCACCTGCCAGGTTCTTTCTCTTTGCAGAACTCTCCTTACACATATTTCCTGGAGGTCCTGTGCAGCGCTTAATTTTGCAGCAATAGTGTCACGTATATAGATGACTTTCCCTGAGGTCGACCTCAGCTTTACTAGGACAGAATCATTATGCCCTGTGCTTTTTGAGATCTGAGCAATGTATACACTAATGGGACAATGTTGTGTTTACATACAAATATTTTAAAATTAATTTTTATTGGAGAATGTTTGATTTACAATGTTGTATATAAAAATCCTTGATGGATTGAATCCAGTCAGTGGTGGTTATCCTTTATGATCTGCAGAGAGAATAAATTTCCAACCATCCTTGATGCTACATTGTAGCGTTCTAGCCTGTGGTTAGCTATGTTTAATATTTCATCGGTCCAGAATTTTAGTAGCAAGTTGTTATGGAAACAAACCTTTGTTGTCCTCTCCTGTCCATCTGAGTTCCCTTTGCACATGCTATTATTTTTTTTTTTATCCTTACAAATATTAAGACACTTCTGCAGGAACACCTGTGTAGAAATCGACCGCTTGAACTTTAGGTAATTTTTGACTTTAACAAAATTACATGATGTTTTCCTTAACTCTCACTGTTCTTCCAGTTGACAATCTGATTCTGAACGACATAATGCCTCAGGAAAGAGGTGCTGATATTTTCCTGACCAAGGCCCCTTAATAATTCATTACCACGAAATATCCCAATGTTGTTAAATTGAAAAATCAGAACACTTAGCGATATGATCATAGCTAAATCCTCAGTGGAATGAATCATTTATTATTTTGTGCCACTTCGAGAGAAAGAAGAAATGGCCCAAAGTCACAGCATGGGTATATGTCTATTTCATATTTTTACTGAACATGCATTAAAAGCCAATATTTTTTCCTCAGAAAAAATAGGATAATGTAAGAGCTGACTAGCCGATACGGAGGAAAATCATGTGTCTTTTGGGGGAGGCAAAGCAACCGTAAGTGACAAACTCCATGTGGTTTGGAAGGTGGTGCATGAAGGTTTCTTATGCATGTTTATTTTCCTCACAGAGGTCACCACCCCTTTGTAAGTTTTATTGGATACTTTACATTACCTAAAGGATAGAAACTTTCATTCAGATAATGGTGGAAAACACTACACCAGCAATCCAGAAGTCCAGTGAACACAAACAGAGAACATGTTTCAATATTTGGATCTCATTTTCAATTTATAAACTAACTTTGGGATTTATATTTTTATGTAGTGTGACTTGGGTTAGCATACATCATCCCAGGAGGACTTTAGGGTTTTCACTGTGGTTTTGTTTGGCCTTAGGGTTTTAAATCTCTGGTTCTAACAGACGGCCCTGGCCACCATCACCTTTATAGATTAGATCACGACACATCCTGAAGAGGCCAAGATCACAGACTCAGCAATGAAGAGGCCATTGAAATGCTGATGAACAACTAAAGCAATAAATGAGAGATGGAACTTCCCATATAAGTAACTGTTGGTGACTGGGGATAAGGCAGTATGTATATTAATGAGAAAGTTCTGTTAATTGCATTTGGGATTTAAGAGAATGGAAGCATCCGTTGGGGAGCTGTTCACGGTGGTAGGAGCTGTGGGTGGACAGCAAATGAGGATCAGGAGCCTCCAAGCCTGAGTCTCCCATGTGTGTTATCGTGGAGTGAATTCATTGGCAGCCTCTGCACATCTATATTCCTTCTGTCAGCTCCATATTTCTTCTTGCTGAGACTTCAGCTTACCAGAAATAACATGAGACCTACAAGATAAATGCTCGGAAAAGTTCCCAGAAGGAAAAACAGAGTGCATCGATCTTCAGGACGCTCAGTTTTTAACAGTTATTGCTATTATGATGCACCGAGACTAACCAGCCAAATTCTCCCCCCATCCTGTGGGCATCCGCCAGCTGTCCCCACCCACCTTCCAAGACTAAGCCTCCTTCAGTGAGCTGCAGCCCTTTTCCTGCCCGAGTGATGCTACATTGGTGGTATCCAGTAAACAAAGAGAAGAAAAAAATCTAAATGTATAACCTCCATAAAGAGAGAAGACGGTTTAAAAAAAAAAAAGAAAAAATATGTATCTTAAAACTCTGTGTTGTAGAGAAAAATGCTGCCAATCAGAGGAGGATGATTGCAAGAAAGCAAGGTGGGTGTGGTTGGCATTTGCTGATCATAGCTGGTTTATGGAATTTCCACAGGTGGCCTGAGCAGCTGGAGAGAGCTGTTTCCACCTAGCTGGGACCCTGGCCCTCTTGCTGACCGCTGGTTCTCCCTGGTCCGGTCACTTAGGTCCTAGAACTAGGTCCCTGTTTCTAAGTATGAATAATAATACCCACATCATGGTGTGTGTGTGTGTGTGTGTGTGTTGTTTTTGAAATGCCTTTTGAGTGGAAATGGGGAAGCTGGTGGAGACTGACGATCAGGCATTCTTGTAGAAATATTGTATAAACATGGGTAAATGTCAGCTAAATTTGTTCCAGCATGTGAGAAATTTACAGCATCTCAAAAAATATCCACCCTGCTAGATGTGAGCAGCTGATCATTTAATGAGAAAATTGATCATTCAGTGTTTTATAGCCATGAGACAACTTTGAGCTCTGTATTATTTTGCCTTGACCAGCTTTAATTATGCAAAATTAATTGAATTTACTGTGCTCTCATGTGCACCAGGTACCGTAGTGGGTCCTGAGCCCATGTTGCCTAAAGAGATGGAGTTTTTGCTCTCAAGGTGGCAGGTAAAGAAATAGATTCACTGTGTTCTATTTCATCCTCCTTACAAAAAAAAATACACGTATGAAAAATATTTGCTCAAGGTCTATTGTTTTATTTTTAATTTTGGTTATAGTCCTTAGATTTGAAAAAAATTTATTAACATTAAATTTCAGAAGTTTGTAATAACAACCGATAAGAGCAAATATATAGATAAACTTCTTTCCTCACTTATTTTGTTACATTACTTGATTATTTCTCTGGAATGGGGATTTCCTTTCTATCCATAAGGGCTTCTTTTTCTTAATTTGTTCTGAGAGATGCTTACTCTCTGGTGTCTCTTAAATCTAAAAGAGGTTGAAGTGGCACTCAAATTCCCAATCTTTTGAGGATTTTCATTTTTCCATCTTCTAGTCGACAATAGAATTCGTATTTTCCACACAATTACTACCTCTGCTCTCCTCTGGTACTCTTGATTTCCTCCTTAATTGTTTTTCCTTTGTTCATTATGTCTTCAGTTTACCAAACTCTACTGCTTTTCACAGGGCCTCTGTTCAGTCTCTGTCCCTTCCAGTCATTGTCTCAGAAGTTCTCCTCATGCATTTATTCACCGATGGCGGCCACCTGGTCGTGACCTTGGATTCCTCTTCGAATCCTTGATTCGCTCCATTTGATAGCAGAGTAAACTCAGTCCCAAAGCCCTCAGGGAACACATAGGGTCTTAATGCAGATGAAATTAAACAATATTTGTGAAGCAACCAGTATAGTGCCTGGTAATTCAGTGCCCAATAGATGTTTGTCCTTAAAATCATCTTATATAACATGTTTCTGTGCAGCCAACTTTCAGTATCAAATAGGCCAAACAAGTCAACTTGGAAACGACACCCAGGAGCATTTACTTGCTCATGGGCATCTCTGAACTGTGAGAAGAGTCCATAATCAATGAGAGAGCGGTTTTGGCCTTTGTCTGCCTTCTTCGGTTCCCAGACTGGCTCTGTCAATAGTTTTGTGACTTTGAGAAAGTTCCCTAAATCTCTCTGTGCCTCAATTTCCCTCTCTGTGGGTTCTGAGAGTACCTGCTTTATAGGGTTCCTGTGAAGATTCCATGGGATGATTGACATACAGCACTTTGCAAAGTGACTGACCCGTTCAATGTCCAATATCACCATCTAACAAGCAGGGTGCTGGCAATCTGGCTGAAAACTTTGGTTCCTAGAGAGTTTTGGTTTTTTACCATATGCAAATCAACTTTTCCCCCCAAGGAAATAGAAGAATGCAAGAAAATGTGCCTATCATTAAAACCATAATAACTACTAGTAGGTATTTAGCTCAAATCAATTAAAATATTTATAAAATGTCTCCAAAATGCAAGTGGTAGGTTTCTGGAAAAGTAAGAGGGCATTCGTCAATAGCCCTGCCAGTAAGCTGTTTCCCATGTAATTGGGGAAATGAACCAAGTAGATGAAAACAGAAGAAACCGCCCCAAGTACAATAGGAAGGGGGCCAAATTGTTGGCCTTATTATGCTGTATTACCATGTAAATGCAGAATAAAGTCTCCTTGATAAAAGTGTTTTGCTATATAGATTTTCCTGTTTTTTTTCTCTCTCTCTCTCGGTGTGTTTTTCCAAGTGATCATTTGAGGACAAGTTGACAGCCTTCTCCAAGAATCTCAAAGTTATGATACTTTATACAGGCTGAGGGGCAAGCGATATACTGGTACAGTGGGTTTTTTTTTAACTTTTTATTATGAAAATGTTCAAACGTATACCCAATAGAATAGTAATTATTAATTAGGAGCTTTTTAATATTGAGAGGTGTGACTCATTTGTGGGTCATGAAATCAATTCAGTGCATCAATATCAGGGTTAAAAAAGAGACAATATAACAATCATCTCATTCATACATATGTCGGGATACATCTTATCATGCAAGGGGGTCCCTAGAGCCACATGATGCAAATATATCACAGGCTTTAGGGGGGAAACATACTTGCAGAAGAGTAGCAGGATGCTCTCTGAATTCCTCATTCTCGACTCTCCATGGTACAGGCCAGACAGGAATGATCAGTGCACACCTGTGCAACAAAGAGCATGCTCCAAGGAGAGGAGAGAGCCCCACACCCAAGCAGTGTCACCAGGGCACATCTAATTTCCTTAAATAATAAGAACTATCTTAAGAAATCCCCAGGTCCAGGAATAATGCTGGAAGAGTGCAGACAAGGGCCTGGGACCAGCCTTACTTGTCAGGAATGCCCACATCAACCTAAGGCTGTTTCTCTACAGATCAGTCCAGGCTACTCACGGAAAGAAATGAGTCCCCAGGACCATCCAAATTTGCTTCTCATTATATCTCTAAAAAATAAGTATATTTTCTTGGAGAACCACAATTCCATTATTACACCTAACAAGAACACTAATTCTTGGTATTATCATCTTTGGTATCATCTAATGCCCAGTCTGTAATCTAATCAAATTTCCCCCAATGAGGAGCTTTTTTTTTTTTAATTGAAGTACAGTTGATTTACAATGTTGTGTTAGTTTCTGGTGTATGCAATGAGGAGTTTTTTAAACTGAGAGGCGTGACTCATTTGGGGAGACGTGAAACCAGTTCAGTGCTTCACTATCAGGCTTAAAAAAGACAGAGAGTATAAAATATCAGAGTGCATCAAAAATACTAAGAGTATTTCTTGCAAAAATATTGTTTAGTTATACATAAGTGGGCTAGGCTTGAGAAACACCATTTTAGGGAACTTTTATGTTAGTCTCCCTGTCCTTTTCTGCATCCTGTCTTGACAACTAATGCCTTACTTAAATTTTTAGCATAACAAAAGGATACTGACCTTTACCCTAAGGCACTTGATACTGGGTATTCTAAAAGAAAGTGAGTTATTCCTTTATTAGATTAGCAGCTGATAAAATAGTAAAGAGGATGCGTCAAGCAGACCAAAGGATGATACGTGTTTTTTGTTTTTGTTTTCTATATTGGCGTATGGTTGATTTATAATGTTGTGTTAGTTTCAGGTGTACAGCCACGTGAATCTGTTACACATATACATATATCCACTCTTTTTTTTTAGGTGCTTTTCCCACATAGGCCATTACATAGTATTGAGTAGCGTTCCCTGTGCTATACAGCAGGTTCTTATTAGTTATCTATTTTATATATAGTAGTGTGTGTATGTCAATCCCAATCTTCCAATTTATCCCTCCTTCCCTTATCCCCTGGTAACCATAAGCTTGTTTTCTATATCCATGACTCTACTTCTGTTTTGTAAATAAGTCCATTTGTATCATTTTTTAAGATTCCTCCACATATAAGCAATATCATATGATATTTGTCTTTCTCTGTCTGACTTACTTCATTTAGTGTGACAATCTCTAGGTCCATCCATGTTGCTGCAAATGGCATTATTTTGTTCTTTTTTATGGTCAAGTAATATTCCATTGTATGTATGTACCACATCTTCTTTATCCATTCCTCTGCTGATGGACAGTTAGGTTGCTTCCTTGTCTTAGCAACTGTAAATAGTGCTGCAATGAACATTGGGGTGCATGTATATTTTTGAACTATGGTTTCCTTTGGGTATATACGCAGGAGTGGGATTGCTGGGTCATATTGCAGTTCTATTTTTACTTTTTTAAGGAACCTCCATACTGTTCTCCATAGTGGCTGCACCAATTTACGTTCCCACCAACAGTGTAGGAGTGTTCCCTTTTCTCCACAGGGGTGGTGCGCTTTGGGTCAATTTTGAAGAATTATGACATTGTTAATGAGCCATCTTCTTCTGTTTCTTTAAACCTGGAAGATAATCTAAAGTTCTGTTGGGAAAAGCCCAGGGTGTAAACATTCAAGTTGACTGTCTTATCAAGGACAATATGGAAGGTGAAACCTTCAGGTCAGATGTTCAATGTCCACCCTAATTTTGGATTCTCATGAATCATGAGATCTCAGAGTAGCTCCATACCCAGAAAGAATCCAAGTTAAGTTCACCGTGGGACTTAAACATCAATGATGTCAAGAAATTGCCTTGTTGAGTAGTTTATTCTGGAATCCAAAAATAGGGTCAGCTCACTGCATCAGTGTCCCGGGGCTGCCTTAACAAAGTACCATAAATGGGGTGGCTTAACACAAAGAAATGTATACTTTCACAGCTTGGAGGTCAGATGTCCAACATCAAGGTGTCTGTAGGGCTGTGCTCTGGTGGAAGACTCTGGGGAAGAATCCTTCCTTGCTTCTGCCTGCTCCGGTGGCCTTGGGCATTCCCTGGCTTGTGACAGTGTAACTCCAATCACTTTGTCTCACTCTGCAGTGGCCTTCTTCCCTGTGCCTGTGCCTCTGTCTCCTTTTCTTATAAGGACATCAGTCATTAGATTTAAGCCCAGCCTAATCCATGTGAGTTCATCTTGATCCCTAACCAATTACATCTGCAAAGACACTGTTTTCAAATAAGCTCACATTCTGAGGTTCTGGGTGGATATGAATTTTGAGGGGACACTATTCAACCCACTACAGTCACAGATGGAAAATTCTAGGTGATACTAAAGGCTTTGAATGTTGATTCTGTGATTGTCTCCAATGACCACTCTGGGCTGTCTCACCAATGGAAAAATCTGATTTCATTGGCCTGGGACAGGCCTACACTTCAGTATGTTTCAAGCACTCCAGATGATTCTAATGTGAAGCCAGGGTTGAGAATCATTGGGTTATATGGTTTTTTTGGGGGGGCCTTTCAGTAGAGTTTGGGGATCTATGGTCTTTTCCTGCATGTTATTACTAAGAGTTGAGAATCTCCCTGCATTTCTAAGTTCTTAGACTTTCGTAAAGTAAAACATCTTCAGTCTCTTTCATTCATCTCTCCATCCGCAGGTGACATGGGACAACAGATTCAGAAGCCAGTTATAACACCCAAAAATCATAAGTGAAGAAAAATCAAAATAACGGTGAAAGAATAGTTAATTTTTTTCAGACTTGCTTTCACTATGAAAAGGTTGTCAGACTGAAATGCATTCATAAAACAACACTCAAGTTCTCATTTATATCTTTTTGACAAGTTGTTAATACTGTGGCATTTATGAAACAGCAGGGACCTATGTTGGGGTGACAACTTTCTCCTCTTCTGAACGTGGAAAGATCCTGAAGTAGGTGGACAAAACAAATCCTCAAGCCATTTGAAAAATGAGTGTAAGACATTCATTGGCAAAATGTTCTTTTGAATATAGAACCTA
Organism: Hyperoodon ampullatus; assembly: GCF_949752795.1. Lineage (NCBI taxonomy): Eukaryota > Metazoa > Chordata > Mammalia > Artiodactyla > Ziphiidae > Hyperoodon > Hyperoodon ampullatus. Next base: position 24,377,170 of record NC_136916.1, read on the forward strand.
TAGCTGATCTTGCTTAGAGAAATGTCATTGTGATGAAAGATCATGAACACTCAGGGAACTTCTAGATTTTTGATGAGATCCTTAATAAACTGGATTTCATCCACTTTGATGTCAGCAGATCTAGATTAAAAGTTAAACATACAGTCACCTTTTTATCTCATTCAGTGCCTTGTGGAGGGTCAGCATAATTATAAATGGCTGAATTTGATCTCATGGAGACCAATGAAAGGCACAATCAGCTGTCACCCTTGTTTCAAGTACAGAAAGTCAAGCTGAACCATCGGGCAAATGCTAGAATAAACCAGATAGCATGTTTGTTCCAGGAGTGCCAGCTCATCTGGGCACATCCTCCCGGCTCTGGAATATCTCTCTACATGTGGACTATGAGGACTTTCAAAGCTATTATAAGTTTTCCCAATCCTGCAAGAGCTGATATTGTTAAGGAACAAAGGGAAGCCTGCCTGCCCAAGGTAACATACAATGAGTCTGAAAAAGCCTAGGTTGGGATTCAACCACTAAAAGTTCAGTGGTTCTGTAAATTGGCTGTAGGACTTCATCAAACCTGGGAAACACAGATGCATCTTCATGTGAGTTTTCCAAACAACCTGTTGTGAGTACAAGACTTTCTCCATTTTCTTTCTTTGACATTTGTGTTCATCTTATGTTTAGGTGTAATGACATCAGCTTCCACTGATATTATCACTGCTGCAAAAACTCACTCCTGGTCATGAAAATAAAACGCTAAATGTCTTCCCTTACAGTACGTGCCACCTGGGATTGTTGCAGACTCATCTGCCACGTGAAGGACCGTCCACTCGCAGCCTGCCTCTTGCTGGCTCTGTCCCACCGTTGCCATCAGGAAGCAGCGAGGTGCCATTTACGTAACAGCTCTGCTCTTGGAAGCATCCGAAACTTCTCCAAACAGAAGATGCTAATTTTATTGTTATACTTAGCTTCACTCTTTTCATCTCTCAGTGGTGAATAAGGAACCACCGTGTGGGTTAACCTTTCTCAGGATGGCATTGCTGACTGGGTAATCTTGGAACGGGGGTGCGGTGAGCAAGAATACAGACACTCCAGTAGACAGTAATCTACATCCTTCCATTAGACATCACTAAACCCCTGAAAATAAGAAAAATTTCATTTGACCTAATGTTCAGGTGTACAAATTGAGGACGACCATATGAACAAATGATTTTTCCAAGGTCGTATAATAGCTAAAATGTGGCACCATCACTTTCATCCAAGGAGCAAGCGCCAAATATACTTGTCTTAAGATGCAGTTTAGCTCTTAAAAGAAATCCAAGGACTTGAATCTCCTCAGCCTCTGCAGCTAGGTTTGCAGAAAATACTTCACCTTAGAAACAGGATATCAAGAATGAAAAGAAAGACTGCATTTAGAATTCAGGCTGTGAGCAAGAAAGATGACTTTCTTGTCATCTTTGCCATTTTAATGGGTTTTGCTTGCTGCTATCGTAAACTTCAGTTCATGGCCAAAGGTATGAAGATATTAGTCTTTGCTTGCTTCTTTTCTTTAGACACTGAGGACAGTGCCATGCCTGTATCTATATGGGGTTTCAGACATGACTGCAATTTTACTTAGGCAACCAGAGAAGAATTTTAAGTCATTTGATTCCAGTGAGAAGAGCAGGGAGCAAGGGATCAGAGCATCCTTTGGTGGACTTGGTTTGGAAATGTGGGTGAGGGAAATGGAGGTCCCACAGGTCTGAGCATCTCTGTGTAAGTACCCCTACCCCAGCCAGGTGCTTCAGAATGAGCCACACTGGTTTGTAGCACAATCAGCAGAATAATCAAGATATTTTTTATGGCTCAGTAGCGGAAGCCAACCAACCAAGCTTCCAATAAACCCCAATCTTCCATTCTCTTGCCATTGGCAGAATCATCACAGATGACAGTCATCATGGACAGCAACCTTTGAAACCAAAACACAGTAACATTTAAGGGAAGGACAAACAGCTGGATAAACTGTTGACTGAACCAACTTGATATTCCATGAATTCAGACATGGGAATTGGTTACACGCAGATCAGCATGAGTCTCAAGGATTAGTGGAATTATTTTAAAAATGGAGATGGGGCAATGCTTTAATTTAGTGATCTTCTATTGTTGATAAGTTCTTGTAATATACTTTGTAGTCTATATTTACATTTCATCTTTGAGTATGGAGGCGTAAAAGGAAGCAGAATTCAGTATGATTGCTTAGCTGAGCTAAGGCAAGGGTGCAGGAAACCATACAGCAGAGGCGGATGTGGGAAGGACTAACCTCCAGTTGGAAAGTAGGCCAAGAAAGAGGAAGCTGAGGGTCAGGAGATCAAGCAAGTTGCAAAATGTCTTCACACTTAAAGATCAGAATATAATTAGAATAAACTCCAGAGCAAAACCTCAGGTTGATAAGTCTTGGAAAGCAATGGACTGGGACTTCCCTGGTGGTCCAGTGGTTAAGACTCCAGGCTTCCACTGCAGGGGGCACAGGTCCCTGGTCAGGGAACTAAGATCCCGCATGCCTTGTGGCTCAGCCAAAAAAAAAAAAAAGAAAAAAGAAAAGCAATGGGGAGGTGGCATCTGTCTACTTTAGTAAATATAAACCTGAAAGGGGAGTGTTTATACTTAAGAGGATACATATATAGGGGAACATCGAGATATCGGTATTAATTTTATAGGGTTGGGAAAAGAGTGAAATTACAGTCTTCCACAAGACCTAAATGCCTGAATTAGAGGATTGTCTGGTGAAAAGTCTACCTGGATGGATTGTTCAGTTCCAGAATGCAGGGGCTGGTTCTCTGGCTATTGCAGTCACACCCTAGAGCACCTTCAGTGGGGCTATATCTTCACCAAGGGCTCCTGGGAACCACTTCCCAACAAACAGGTTGGATTAAACATTCAACAGCAAGCTCTTTACACCAGGATTGTGGTTTTCGAGGACTCAGTAAATAAAATGTCTGTTCCCCACTTGAGTTCTAAACCATTGAGAAATAAGACAAAAGCGCAAGGTAGACGAGAGCTCTGAATATTACATTTCTTACTGGGGAAACTAGAAGACCTATGTCTGCTGGCCCAGCTGTTGGCCCCTGCCCAGTGTGGACATATTAAGGGGCTCCTGTGGCCTCCCTCTTGGCATGACTTTGTGCTCTGTTTACCTGCTGCAGCCCTTCTAGTTTCTGGTGTTGGCAGCTGATTCCTGGGTTCTCTGATGGCTTAAAATCTTCCCAGAGCAACCTCCATGAAGACTTAGAGAGTCACAGGGAAAGTCATTAAGATTAGATCATATGTGTACCACATCTCAATACTACTCAGCCATAAAAAAGAAGGAAATGCCTTTTGCAGCAACACAGATGCAACTAGAGATTATCATACTAAGTGAAGTAAGTCAGAAGGAGGAAGACAAATACCATATGATATCACTTACATGTGGAATCTAAAATATGGCACAAATGAATCTACCTATGAAACAGAAACAGACTCACAGACATAGAGAACAGACTTGTGGTTGCCAAGGGATAAGGGGGTGGGAGAGGGAAGGATTGGGAAGTTAGAGTTAACAGAGGCAAGCTAGTATATACAGGATGGATAAACAACAAGTTCCTGCTGTATAGCACAGGGAACTATATCCAATCTCCTGGGATAAACCATAATGGAAAAGAATATTTAAAAAAGAATGCATATATGTATATAACTGAGTCACTTTGCTGTAGAGCAGAAATTAGCACAACATTGTAAATCAACTATACATCAATAATAAAAAAAAAGATTAGATCGTACGTGCTTCTTATATTTCCTTAAGTCACACTTCAAAATTCTCAGGGATGCAAATTTCTCTGGGAGGCACTTGGCATCTGGGTTGGAAAGATAAGGGCAGCTTAGGGCAGTGAAGGGTTTAAATGTGTACAGAACAGAAAGGGAAAAGGTCTAGAATTGAAGACCCTACCTCCTGTCGGTCTACAGCCTTTGGTCCAGCAAGGTATTCATTGGCTGTGGACCCCTCCACAGGCAGAAACCCAACATGAATATCGAGGAAGGGGACCTTCTGTCTCAATCTCTGACTTCTGCCTGGATTGGGTTTCCTTCAGCTCTACAGAGCAAGCTCACCACCTAAAGTGTAATTTCCATCTGTCACCATACGTATGATCCCTTTTACCCATCTTGCCATCCCCACCCTGCCCCTTCCCCTCTGGCAACCACTACTCTGTTCTCTGTATCTATGTGTTTGTTTTTGCTTGGTTTTGTTTCTTCATTTAGCAGCAAAGTATTCTGTAATTAAGACATGTACATTGTTTCTTAGACCTAATGCTGTTGCACACTTAACAGATAGACTACACTATGCTACAGCATAGTGTAAGTGTTGTTTTAGATGCACAGGGGAACCAAAAAATTCATGTGACTCAATTCATGTGACGGTGGTCTGGAACCCAGCCCGAAATATCCCTGACACGCCCGTATGTATCTGTGAAATCAGTGAATCCATAAATGAAGGCTATTCTACACATAAGATTGTGGGATGATAAACACCTTAGGGGGAAGAATTACCAGGGGCGTGAATGACCCAGGACGTGGGACAGAACAGACGGTACAAAGGGAGAAAAGACGTAGTGGGAGTGAGGCTCCAGAATTGGTTTGGGGTTAGTTCTCAGATACTTCCATCATGTGAGTCTTACTTATTATATGGATGCACCAAACAGACTTGGAGGAAATCCTGGCCAGCTGGGAATTCCTATGTAAAAGTTATCTTAAAGGGAGGATGGCAGCCTATACATTGCCCTTTACTTATGCCTCAGTAATTGTCAACTCTTCCCATCAAAACATGGGAGCACGACGGAGGTGGCTGGGTCCCTCTTAGCTACCTCTTGGCGCTGCAGCCAAACCCAGAAATCCTTTTCTGTAGCTTTGGAACGTCAGAACTTGGGGTGGGGAGGATCTCTTAAAATCAGCATAGCCACATGAGCTGTGATAAACGAAGAACATTGTCTGGAAATGAATTGTGCGACATGACTCTTTGGGGAAGGACATGAAGAGAACAAATGAGTCATCAATGGATTTCAGACAGTTTGGTCTCCCTCAGAAAGCCTGAAAAGAAACTAGAGCAAACCAAAGGGGAAACTGAGAGCGAGGCTCTACACAAGGAAAACGGGACATCTGCAGTGGAAAGTGAAATGTCTCAATAAGAAATAGGGAAAATGGATTGAAAATGGGAATGAATCATCTTAAATGACATCCCAAGGAAATTGGTTTGCAGTTTCACAGAGGAAATGGGTCCCATGAAATGCCTACAATGAAGGCTTTGTTATAATAAATGTGTTTTCTCTGTGTGTGCATGTGGATTTTGAGCTCCACATGCTGATGGAAAGTTGGTCATGGTTATATAATACCTGATACACAGTGTGATGCTTGGAACACGAGGTTACTAGCCCTTTGGGGCTCATTATATTCAGAAAATTCTTTAGGGATCCAAAATGACACGGATTGGTGTCAGGAATGATTCTCTCCAAAGCTCTTTCCCTAATGGAGCTGAGCTCTGCGTGAACTGGAGATAAAGATGATTTTTCTAGAACCAAACTAATGAATTGTCCTCCTGTGGTCCTGACCTATTCAGGCTTCTCTCTCTGCATTTGCCCTCAAGCCAGGAAGTCATCCCACCCTTTCATCTTTAAGGTTTTGGATCATTTTTTAAATTGAGGTATAGTTACTTTACAACGTTGTGTTAGTATACAGCAAAGTGATCAGTTATACGTCTGTGTGTATATACATATATATATATATATAATATATATATATATATATATATATACATTCTTTTTCAGATTCTTTTCCATTATTGGTTATTACAAGATATTGACTATAGATCCCGGTGCTATACAGTCAGCCTTTGTTTTTAACTATTTTATATACAGTAGTGAGCATCTGTTAATCCCAAACTCCTAATTTAGGTGGGAGAGTGATAAATTAGGGGTTTTTGGATCATTTTAAGAGTAAGTTTCCCATGTCAGGGAATACTTCAGCATCACTGATTCTAGTTTCTGAGAATTTCTAGCAATCTTTGATCGCATTTTGGGAAGACAGTGAATAACTTTGTTTTCTGAATATCCCAGAGCAACCCACTATCAGGCACTTCTCAAAGTGCTTTATCAAATTAATTTATTGAATGAGCTTTCCATCAATTTTAAAACAATTAAGGGCTTCCCTGGTGGCGCAGTGGTTGAGAGTCCACCTGCTGATGCAGGGGACACGGGTTTGTGCCCCGGTCCGGGAGGATCCCACATGCCGCGGAGCGGCTGGGCCCGTGAGCCATGGCTGCTGAGCCTGCGCGTCCGGAGCCTGTGCTCCGCAATGGGAGAGGCCACAACAGTGAGAGGCCCGTGTACCGCAAAACAAACAAACAAAAAACAATTAAAACAAACTTTTAATGGAAATATTAGGCACCTACAGAAAAATGCATAAATTGTCCAAGGGCAGCTTGATGAATTTTCACAAAGTCAATAGCACTGATGTAACTACGCCCAGATGAGGGGACAAAGCACTGCCAGCACCCCAGAACCCCCGTCCATCCCCTCCCAGGTCACACTCACCTCCTGCTCCCTACTGAAGAAATAAAACAGTCTTGTCGAGCCACGCAGCTTGCAGGATCTTAGTTCCCTGACCGGGGACTGAACCCGTGCCCAGCAGTGAAAATGCCGAGTCTTAACCACTGGACTGCCAGGGAACTCCCAGTCTTCTGACTTTTATCACCAGCAAATAGTTTTGCTTAACCTTAAACTTCATATAGATGGAATCCCAAAGTGTATGTTCCTCTCTGGCTTTTTCCTTTCAACTTCATATTTGTGAAAATTTTTTCCAAGTTGTTGCATTTATTTGAGTTGGTGCTTTGTTTTGTATTTTGTTAGTCTCTTTTATGACAATCCTACTATTTATTCATTCATTCTATTATTGGCGAACATTTATTTAGGTTGTTTCCAGCTTTGGCCTATTGAGAATTGTATTTCTAAGAGCATTCTCATACATGTCTTTTGGGGCACAAATATACATTTCTAGCCCTAGGAGTGTAGTTGCTGGCTTGAAAGTTATATCTTAAGGTATATAGAACTTTTAAGATCATGCCATACATATTCCCAAAGGGGTGGTACCAATTCACACTCCCACTAGCAGTGTAGGAGAGTACAAGTTGTTCCAAGTTTTCACCAAAATTTTTTCATTGTTTGTCATGTTAATATAATTATTTGTCATCTTAATTGCAGCACTTCTGTTGAATGTGTACCTCATGGTGTTTTTTTTTTAATTAATTTTTATTGGAGTATAGTTGCTTTACAATGTCACTGTGGTTTTCATTTGAGTTTCCTTGAGGACTAATCATGTAGAGCATCTTTTTTATACATGTATTGGCTATTCAGATATCTTCTTTGTAAAATGTCTATTCAAGCCTTTTGCCCATTTTTTAAAATTGGGGTGACTGTTTTATGGATTTATTTGTAGGAATGACTTTATATATTCTAGATACATGTCTTTGGTTGGATATATGTATTGCAAATAGCTTTCCCCATTCTGTGGCTTGCTTTTTAACAGTCTTAATATCTTTTGATAAATAGACTTTCTTAATTTTAATGCAATCCAATGTATCATTTTTTCCCTTATTCTCAGGGCTCTCAATAATATAATAACGAGCCATTAATCACCTTCCCCTCATTCCCTCCAAACCCACTACTCTGGAAAACATGTGAAAGTCCCTTCGTCAAATTCTTAATTATATATGTGACCAGCAGCTTTCATTAAAGGAGGGACCAGTATATGCCAAGCAAATGCCATTGAGAAGAAATGAAGATAAGCACCATTTTGCTTCTGAAAAGAATGCGACGGTGTAGTAACACAGGAAAGCAGGGTCCAAGGGCAAATCAAATCGGGTCTCTGCCTCTTAAAAACCATTCACATTTTGCCTAGGTGAGATGAAATTAAAATAGACATGAAGGGTAACCCAGAAGGCAAAATGAAAATACCTAGAAGGGTGTGGGGATGAGGGGTATGGAATGAGTTTGGAAAAGTGTCCTCTTCGGCCTTGAGGAGAGCACAGTGCCTCTGTGAGCACTGCCTATCTACCTGCACACCTGGGTCCCCGTGCACATGCGTGACTCAGGACACAGCACAGCCTGGTGGAGGGACCACGTCACCGTCTCAGGGGTCCAGCCCTGACTCCGGTTGGTATTCTATCCACCAGAGTCTTGTTAGCTGTGCCCTTAATCCTCCTCTTTCTACTGTCTAATTTCCACTTCACTCTACACATACCTCCCCTTCCTGCACACACAATCCTGCCCCAGCATGGATCTATGTGAGCTGGATTTAACTTCTCTGTGCTTGACACACAACAGGCACATAATGCTTCATGCTGGTGTGACCCCATCAGTGTTGACAAACATTGGTGTTCCATTAAATAAAGTCAGTTCAATAAAAAGTTATCAGGTACTTGCAGTGTGGCAGGTATTGCTGAAGATTCAAACAACAATTGGACAAGATCCCTAAGGTAAGGTAATTGAGTCTGACATTTGAAATGTTTTCATTGCATTGAATTTTTAAGTATTTTAGTAGATACCATGTTTTGTAGACAAAAGAAAAAAAGAAAAAAAGAGAAAGAAACGTAGGTGAAGTAAAACACCACATAAATAATCAAAGGCGGAGTCATGATCAGAAATTAAAGTTTCTTGCCTTAGGTCTTTATTTTGCTGTTATTCCTCAGTGGTCCTCTGGGCAAATGTTTTCTTGGCCATTCCTGGTACCAACATCATCTTCTCCTCATGGACAGGAGATACACTCTATAGCTTTCTTTTTATTTCACTTTATGTGGCTATTCTTGGTTCACATCACCTTTTATGAATGAAAGTCTTATCTCATAAAATGTTACTGGATACAGTTGTTGGATTTTATGCTTTCATTAAATCTTTTCTGAATTATGTGCTTTTCTTCAGAGAGGAACAGTAGAAGGGGAAATCCACCTTGCCAAACTTAGCTATATCTGGAGCATTTGAATGGGGATACAGACTCAATTTAATTTTTTATGCTTCAGTTTTTAAAAGCTGTTTCTGCGCATAACGTGAGAATCTGTTCTCTCACTTCCATCTTCAACATATTCACAGACCATGTATACTTGTTCAGAAAGACCAGTGATCTCCAAAATAGAGTGTGTATATTCCAGGAAGTTCACAAGACTATGTGTAGGATTGCAGGAAGAACTTACTAAAAACTTTATATTTATTTTTATATTTTTAAGAGGTTTATTTATTATTTATTTACTTATTTTAAATTTATTTTTGGCTGCATTGCATCTTAGTTGTGACATGCGGGATCTTCGTTGAGGCATGTGGGATCTTTCGTTGCAGCATGCGGGCTTCTCTCTAGTTATGGCACGCAGGCTCTGTAGTTGTGCTGCATGGGTGCCAGAGTGTGTGGACTCTGTAGTTTGCAGCACGCCGGCTCTCTAGTTGAGGTGCGAGAGCTCAGTTGTGGTGCATGGGCTTAGGTGTCCCGTGGCATATGGGATCTTAGTTCCCTGACCAGGGATCGAACCCACGTCCCCTGCATTGTAAGATGGATTCTTTACCACTGGACCACCAGGGATGTCCCTATATTTATTTTTATCTCATCTTTAAAATGTCTATTTTTGCAAATATTCTATAACATATATAATATGTTATTTCATATTCACACACAAGTACACATACACATATATATCTTCTATAAACATTTTAAAGTACATATTTTGGATCGTCTATACACAAATTATTTTAATTTATAAGTGTACAGTCAGTAGAATTTAGAGACCATTGTCAAAGAATATAATTGATTGATTAGAATAATCAATCACTATTAAAAAAATAGGATGACTGATCTTGGGCATGGCACAGTGGAAAAAGACTAAGATTTGAAGTCAGATTAACCTTAATTATTAGCCAACCTGTATCTTTTAATTTTAATCTATTCTCATTTGTCTGCATCAGGGTGATAGCATCACAAATGCAACTGAGAGGCAAACTCCAATAGGGACTTTTCTTGCGTCTTCAGAGAGAGGCATCCACGTTGATTCAGTATATTCGGAAATAAAAATGTATAATAAGGAAGCTGCTGAATGTCGTTGTGCTGCTTTTGTATATGGAGTGAGGGTTGGTCACATACTACTAGTAAAAGTGTCCTCCAGACATTTTAACATGTTTTTAACGCACATCCAAACATGCTGGTTAGTTTATTCAATAGCTGTTAGGACATAAGAATAGGGGTTTTCAGGGGCTGGGTCTAAATCATTTAAAGTTAATCCCTGACTCCAAGCATCATTTGCTTTGAAGTCCATTCCATTTCTTTCTCTTGTTTCCATCTCAACAATTCACCAGTGCATCCTCCACCGCTCCGATTCTCTGTCCTAATATCCTTCGAGTGTTCTAAAGTGCCTGATGAGAAAGAATACGCTGGTCAAAGAACTCAGCTGTTCGTGACAGTGACAGGCATCGCACAAATAAATACCCCATTCCCCACGGGTCTTCAGAGGTCAACACAAGAAACCCAAATGAAAAAGCTCCCTTTGGTAAAATCAGGAAGACTGTCTTGCCTTTGTGATGACTAATTGGTCTACTTTTAGCTTCAATTCCTGATTCTCGGGTGTCCCTTTCCTTTCTACCTCTAGCCCTACTTCTTTGAGCATTCATGTTGACACTTAGATTAGATAAAATCAAGATGAGATAAACTGTTATACAGGATGGATAACCTAGATGGAGTGTAATCTAGGAAATGGAGGAGGTTATTTAAGTAATGAATAGTCAGTAATGCACATGAGGCATGGAGCAATCCTGTGTGATTTCAGACTCCAAACCGCAAAACACTTGTGGAACACTCAAGGTAAATCTGGCCACACGCTAGAGTCTTGGGTTGTATAGCTCTGTTAATCATCATGCCACATGACTTTTCTGGTGTTTTGATTTTTGCCTAGCAGTGAATGGTCAAAGGCTGGTTGATTGGGAAATAAAACCCACTTTGATTGCCCCAAAGGGACGTGTATATGGACTGAACATTTCCAACAACTTTTTGGGGCCTTTGTCTCTCAGAACACATTTTTCCACAAAGATGCATATTCTGTCTGAAATTTCAAGCCAGAAGACAAGGGAAAGAGGCTGCTTTCAAATTAGAGTTTCTTTTAAAACTAGACAAGGATGAAAAGGACCGATACATACACGCTGGTAAGCCACAGGGAAAACCAGAAAGAGAATTCCTGGATTCACTGGAGCCAGGCTGCCCAGGTTCAAATCCCAGCCCTGCCACTTGCTGCCATGTCCATGACCTTGAGGAAGAATCAACACTTCTATGTGCCTCAGTTTCCTTGTTTGTAAAGAGAAGACAAAACTGCCTGCCCTATGGAGGAGTTTTGAGGATTGAATCAGTTAATATACACCGAGTGCTCAGAGCATTCCCTGACATGGTGAGTGCGGGATTCATCCCAATGTTAGTATTAGTGGTTAATTAAACAGAGTTGAAAAGATGCTGAGAGGTAAGAAGGCAGGGGAAGTAATGCTGCCATACTCGCGGTGACACTGAAATGTGTTGTTTATTTCTTCCCATTACCTGAAGGGTAATAATCTGTTAAAACAAACAAATCCAGGACTTCCCTGGCCGGTCCAGTGGTTAAGACTCCATGCTTCCAATGCAGGGGGCGCGGGTTTGGTCGCTGGTCGGGGAACTAAGATACCTCATGCCATGCAGAGTGGGGGAAAAAAAAAAACAAACCACAAATTCAAAGAGGGTTTTTTTTTTTTTATTAGTTTCTGCTTTATAACAAAGTGAATCAGTCATACATATACATCTGTTCCCACATCCCTTCCCTCATGCATCTCCCTCCCTCCCACCCTCCCCATCCCACCCCTCCAGGCGGTCACAAAGCACCGAGCTGATCTCCCTGTGCTCTGCGGCTGCTTCCCACTAGCTATCTACCTTACGTTTGGTAGTGTATATATGTCCATGCCTCTCTTTCGCTTTGTCACAGCTTACCCTTCCCCCTCCCCATATCCTCAAGTCCATTCTCAAGTAGGTCTGTGTTCAAAGAGGGTTTTAAGGCCCAATACATGTCCATGGGGAGAGAAGAACGGTGACTACATTCACGACAGGTGGTTTCTATTTTGACGTTTATTCCTTGGGTTAATTGTTCTCCTGACTTGACTTCAGTGCTCTTCATGATTTTCAGGGAAGGAAGGTGATTGTCAAGCCATAGTCTTTTTGAATTTCCCAAGCCTGCGAGTCACCCAAGGAGAGGGGTGTTTAAATGCACTTTGCAGGTGTAGAATGTCTCTCAGAGAATGAGTGACACAGAAAACTGTACTTTCGACTTGTTAAGTGAGCAGAGAGATGGCCACCCCACATCTCAGAAATCCTGGGTCTAGTCTTGATTCTGTCCCTGATGGTTACCTATTCGATAAATGCTTAGTAAGCTGACAAGATATTACAAAATCCTTTGATTTCACTTAATTTTGATTTTTTTCCATATATAAAACGAGGAAAATTTCCCTAGCAAGTAAGAAGCATGACAGTCCCAGGGGCCTGTTCAACAGAACACCCCACACATTTGGGTATGGGTCCTTAGCTTTGGCTATCATAGCACAGGCTGTAATGCAATTCTGCGTAAGAAGCCACAGTGCAGAAATCAGTGATCCCAGGATATGCTGATGTTTCCAAAACTAAATACATTTATTTGCAGCTTCATTCTTCATTATGGCCTGTAGATGTCCCTGAACTATAGGATGATGAGTACTCTTGTTCCTAGAGACGTTTCCCCAAATCTTTCCCAGCAGAACCCAAATGTCACGGGAAAAGAGTTTGTGTTACACGGTGTCTGATAGACCATCATCCATATTTCATATTCTAAGTGTCATATCTGGCTAATCTCTGTTTGGGGTCAAATCATGCAAATTCTGAGCAATTTCCTTTTTGTCACAAGTCATTAACCCCCATAATGTGTGACAGTTCTTAGTTGTCTTAAAATAACAGTGATACTAATATTGTCCTGTTGTTTTTAATGGAGACATTCTCTGTGTGTGCAGCATTTCAATTCACAGCTCTATTGCCCTAAATCTGTTCTTCCTTCATTTGCTCATTCCTCAAAAGTTGCCCCTGCCTATTTATAATCCCTGCATTTATGTCTGCCACAAGCAATTGAAGAATAGCTCTGGAGAGTGACAAGAAAATGCTGGTCTCTAAATACAACAGTGCGATATGCCCACTGGGATCTTAAGATGTGCACTATTTGTATACATTATCTACTATACTTTTGAAGATTCAGAAGAGAAGTGATAGTATGAGAGGATGTTAGACTAACAAACTAACAAAAATCGTGGCTTCTGTGTCTGGTTTCTTCATTGATTGATTGACCGAGGGAATGCTGAGCAGAAATCCAAGTGGACTGTTGTCCCTTCATGGGGGTTTATGGCAGAAATTTCCTGCCCTCTCCCCTGCTGTCTCGTGCAGCGTGGAATGGAGCAAAGGTGAGGATTGGGCATCCCAAACCTGCAAAAGGTGTGCCAGCTCTCCTGGAACTTATATAACTTGGTAGACGGAGGAGTTTGGCCAAAAGTCTTGGCAAAATGGTGTCATGGATGACATCATGGTTACACTTTAATAATTTATCTTGTAGGGGGAACAGGCTATCCCAGTGAGAAACTAAACCCCAGAGCAGTGACAAATTTAAAGCTGGATTGAGTTTCAGAGGGCAGTTATGTTGTGGATGGAAGGCTGAGATCCATGAAGGAGGTGACCTTTCCAAGGTCATTTGGTACATTAGTGAGAAAACCAGGAGGCATCACTGAAATCTCTGACTTGCTGTCTACTCTACTAGGTTGCCTCTTGGTCCAGCACATTTATTCATTTTATAAAATTTTTAAAATTTATAAACTTTTAGGGCTTCCCTTGTGGCGCAGTGGTTGAGAGTCCACCTGCCGATGCAGGGGACACGGGTTCGTGCCCCGGTCCGGGAAGATCTCACATGCCGGGGAGCGGCTGGGCCCGTGAGCCATGGCCGCTGAGCCTGCGCATCCGGAGCCTGTGCTCTGCAACGGGAGAGGCCACAACAGTGAGAGGCCTGCATACCGCAAAAAAATAAAAAATTAAAAATAAATAAATAAATAAAATAAAATTTATATACATGCAAGCAACCCTGCTGGATGGTGTGGCACAGCCTACAATGACTCTGTAACTGGATGAGCTGAGTTTCAGTGCTGGCCTCCACCACATCTTCGCCCTGTGACTTACAACAACTTAACATTTTACATTTCATTTCTTTATGCATACAATGAGTGTTATGAGTTTTAAATGGTTTTATGCATGCCTAGCACAGTGCCTGGGACATCTGATTTTTTTAAAGCTGGAATTTGTAGAGAATATCATATCTTTCCAAAATATTTGCTCTGAGTAAATGCAACTTTTAGTCATATTTTTATTTCCCAAACAAGAATGGTAAGGAATGTTTCCTGACCTCAAATACCATCTAAAAACATCTAAACACCAGATATTTCAAGTTCCAGATCTTTGTGTGTCTTAAGTACCAACATTCTTGCATGTCACCTGTTTCTTTCTTTCTTTTTTTTTTTTTAATGTTACCTATTTCTGTAAACACCCCAGTGTAATTGACTTTGAGACATAGATGGGACCTCTGTGGTTATCTAGATGGGGAGACAGTGGAGCATAATGGTTGAAGAAATGTATTTTAAAGTTAGATGTTCTGGTTTCAAGTCCCATCTCTGATGATTATTACAAGTGCGACCTAGAACATGTTACTTAAACCCTAAGCCCCAGTGTCCCCATGTAAAACATGTGGCTAATAGTAGAATCTACCTTATGGGGTTAAGGTGATGATGAAATGACTTAGTAGATATAAAGCATCCACCCGGCATATTCCAAGTCCTCCAACAATGGTAACCATCAGTACTAACGCCTATTCCAACTTCTTGATTCTTTAGATATTATAACCCAACCCCAGAGGACTTTACAACTCGCCAAAGGTCACACAGCCAGTTAGTGGAAAGACCAGAAGCATAAACCAGGTTTGCTGAACATGAATAGGAGATTGATTATTGCCTCTGGTCAGAAAAAAGTCAGCCTAAAAATATGATAGAAGCAACCAACGTTCTCAAACAATGGTGATCTCTTGATTCTAAAGACAGCTACAAGATGTCTGGGGAGTCGTAGTAGGGAATGTTTCTCTTTTTTTCCTCAAACTTGCACAGTTCCTACAGAGCTTCCCTCTAAGGCTCAACCTCATGAATTAGAGAGCTGGGCTGAAGAATTCCCAAAGATATTAAATAAGATTATAGTGTAATGGTCCCCTCAGAGGCATCTTGGCTATAAAGAGAAATAAAGCATCTCTTGTTGATAAGAAGATGGAGGTTCCAGAGAGAAATAGAAGCTTCTGAATTCATTGTTACAAAGGGTCTTAGAAAGGTCAAGGAGGAGAAAAGCATATTCATTTCTTGTACATCAAAGTAGTGGTTGTCCCCAAACTGTAAGGTTACATGATTCATGACGTTGCCATGAGACAGCGTTGCTTGGTTAATGGGACTGGTGATACTGTGACGTTATTTGGTGACTTGCTGTCACATGCAGTCATGTGCTGCAGCCAGAATGCCCTTCCTTTCCCTCATCTGTGTTCAGTGACATCACATTGGTAACTTGAAATCAGCAGTGGTGGGAGAGCTGACCCCACGGAAATTGGCAAGTGTTGCAAATCAGGGGCTTTTCTCTGTCACGGCACTGAGGTTACTTTATCTTTATTGTTCTCCTTGTTTAAAGCATTCTAGTCAGCTAGCGGGGAGAGAGACAGAGAGAGAGAGAGAGAGGGAGAGAGAGAACCACTCTGTTTTAATAGCAGCCTGTCACTATTCATGTGTTATAACTTAGAGATGGTGTTCTCAAAAGTGGGCTCCCTGAAATGAATTCTGAAAAAAATTTTCAAAGCTGAATTCTCCATGGTTTATTAATCTTATACAAAACACCAAAACACCAAAAGCAAATCATATTTGGAGAAAAAAATCCCGGCCAGTAAAGTATGAAAGGCTCAGTCAGAAAAGTTAGAAATGGATAAGGGTGTATCAGGGAAAGATCTTGGAGTCTCTACCCTTTGGGGGCACCGAAATCCAATGAGAATTCAGGAGCTGGAGGACACCCACAGTCTCATCATTTAAATTGCGGACTCCCAACCACTGGGGTCTAAAAGAGGCTCAACAAATAACACATCAGGCCCCCCTTCTCAGGTCGAATTTGCTGGGTGGGGTCACAGGAGTCGTGCAGATGGCTGCTGGGAGATTCATTGAGGTACTGAATGCACGGAAAGCACCCAACACCCAGGGCCTGGCATATGGTAAGTACCCAATGCACTTTAGCTGTTACGAGAATTATTCCACCCCGTGCATTGCAGACTGCTTTTGGGTAAAACCCAGGTGGCACCGCTAGGCATCCAAGCTGCTTATTCAGTGAAGCCCTGAACGATTTCTAAAGGAAAGGATGCAAACTGTACTCCAAGTTTGAGTCAAGGTTAACAACGCCCAGTATGATTAGAAGAGTGTCTTTTTCTGTGGGGCCCATGGACTTTGAGTTGAATATTCCATCATTCCAAGGTCAATGTGTCCCTAATACAAGGTTTCAGTAGGAGGCAGTCACTCAGAAAGTTGGATTGTTCTAGAGCCTCAAGCCCTGGTTAAGAAATCCATCCTTTGACTTTGTACCTAATTCAACCTGGACAGTAGGTAACTGAACAGCAGCCTAAGCGAGAAGAGGGAGAAATTGTCCTTTTTACACCTTGAGGCTCACAGGTCAATGCTTAAGGAGGATTCTACAGGGAGGCAAAGGACTGTGCTAATCAAAGGGTTTTGTGTGTGTGTGTGTGTGTGTGTGTGTGTGTGTGTTTTCAAAATCTTGAATACCTTATTCTTGTAGCTCGATGGTGTCAAACTTAAGTGTTAAAAAATTAACTTTATGTAACTCACCCCACATCATTTGAAATTGGAGAAACATGGGCTCAAATACCACTTAAAAATGTGTGACTGTGGGCAAGTTAGCCTTTCTGAGCCCTGACTGTCCCCCTCTGTAAAATGGGTTCGCAGCGTCTGCCGCAGAGGGTGGTGAGTTAGGTGAGTGACACATAGGAAAGCATCTGACACTCTAATCGGTAAGCAGTACCCATTTTCCCCTTACGTCAAATCCAGGTCACCCCCTTAGACACGGCTGAAGTCCTCTTAAAAAGTGTTTAAATCAAGCGCTTTACTTGCCTTAGAAGGAAAAACAACCTTGTTGAGTTCATGTGTTAATTTTCTAACAACGGGCAAAATATTATTACATTAAATGCCATAAATGAGTGGAGCTGCTCTGACAAAAGGCATGGAATACAAATAGCTATATGTTGCATCCTTAGGGAAAAAAGATGTTTTGCTAAGATTTATAAGATATAGAATCAGGGTGTAGTGTCTACGATACTGGTAAAGCTGTGGTTGATTTTTTTTAAATATTTATTTATTTTTATATGGTTGCTCCGGGTCTTAGTTGAAGCAGGGGAGCTCCTTGGTTCCAGTTCACCGGCTCCTTAGTTGTGGCACACAGGCTCCTTAGCTGTGGCATGCGAACTCTTAGTTGTGGCATGCATATGGGATCTAGTTCCCTGACCAGGGATTGAACCAAGGCCCCCTGCATTGGGAGCACGGAGTCTCACCCACTGCGCCACCAGGGAAGTCCCTGACTTATTTTTTTCAATGGAGAAAAAAAAAGAAAGAAAGAAAAACTGCAGTCCAATATGATGTTTTAAATTCAACCATTGCTTCCCTTTTATTTGCGAATCCCTGGTCCTGTTTTTTACACATTATAGAGTGCAGGTTGTATAAGATGATGATGATTTTCTTATAAAATATTAATAAAACACCCCACAGGCATAAATAAAAACGATTGTGCCCATATCTATCCTGAGTTAAAGCAAATGAATTAGAGGGCATCGAGGCATGTTGTGCTGGATTTAGTCAGAGCTGCATTTTAGTTCTATGTGTGCTAAGGAAATTCCATCAAGGAAGAATAAAACTGTTTTTTACCCATTCATATCGTAATACACATCTGCAATAAAAAGCAATCAGCTTTTGATCATGAAGGTGATTTCCTGGGTATTATTTTCAGCCCTTTGTTGAAACAAGCACCCCCTCTGTACATTAACCTTCTGGGAGAAAGTCCACTGCCCTGACAATTTCAGCCACATCTTACAGACGTCCGTGTAATTTACACATTTCAAGTTTGCTAATAGGTTCTTTATATCAAAACTACCAGAGATAGAAAATCTTTCTTTGAATCTTCATCTTGAAAGAGATGTTGAAAGAAAGCCGTGAAATCCACAGGTCCTGTTCAAGAGAAGGTTACTTTAAACTGTGACTAAATTAAACAGGGTGCACTTTAGAAGAGTCGGATCTTTGCTTAGAAACTTAATGACAAGAGCAAAGAGGAGATCACACGAAAATTCAAATTTCTTTTTCCTCCAGCCTTTTCAGATTAATGCCAAGAAAACAGATTGTCCTCGAAAGAGATACCCATGTGTTTGAACAAGTGGTTCTAATATTACCTAACAGGGAATGTAATTTCTCATTTTACCAACTCTTAGTCCTGTCCTGTAATATGTTCAGAAGAACCCCAGGGAAAATGGAGCCACACGCTAGCACCACAAACCTTTCCCAGTGCAGCTGCTTTGTTTAACATTTAAGTGTGACTCTTCCAAATGAAGAAACATCCACAATGAAAGCAGCAGCAGCAGCATCTAAATGTTCATCTTTGCTTTTCCTCCACTGTGTGGAGGTCATTACGGTATTGGAATTGGTCCCCAAGGATGAACAGGGGACTAAAATACAGAGGGGTTGGTCTGTGGTCTGTGCCAGGGTCCAGCAAACTGCACAGATCCAGAACTGAATCTTATCTGCAGACTGCTTTTGTAAATAACATGTTACCAGAACTCAGCCACACCCATCCTTTGTTATCTTGTCACTTACACTCTGTAACAGCTGAGATGGGTAGTTACCAAAGAGAGAATAGGGCCCGGGAAGCCCCAAATATTTACGAGCTGACCCTTTACAGAAAACGTTTGCTGAGATCGGCTTTATGCTATCGAAATTACCAACATAAGAAGATATTTCCTTATTACCCATAAAGTTAGGAGCAAAGCAGTGGGCTGCTCTTAATAGCATATTCCCAGAGCTTTATTGCCCTTCACTGGTGCCAGAGAAAGGATGGAAGCTTAGCAAAGAAAGTGTGAGATTTAGAACAAAGTGTATCACTGTAGATGCCTTATCACAGAAAAGGGTCAGGCAGAAATGGGGATTTAAAGACACATTTGCCTGGAGGGAAAAATGACATTTAGAGGTCCTTTAAGGACAAGTAGATTCTGCAAAGAAAATAAAGTTCATTTAAAGGATTTCATCCTACTTGCTTTCCACGTAGTTGACAATCTTTTATGACTTTATTTTCTTTCTTTTGTAAACGGCAAGTGATATTTCCCTCCAAGAGTTATTAAATGTGTACCATCGCCTTTGGGTCACTGCCTTTCAGATAAAACCATGACTGTTACTTTCCACAATGGATTTCCCTGTCTTCCTTTCATGATTAAATGTGATGTTATCTATTAAATGTGTAATTGAACACTAATTTACTGCTGTTGCATTTATTGACTCACCCATTGTGTTCGATACGTGTATATTCACTCACTATATAAGGCATGTGATTTATATACATATGTATTTATAAATACATAGGAATATGTATTTATTCCTTTTATCCCACTGGTTGTTTCTTCTTAATCTCTTGCTGGTTTCTCCTCAGCTTCAGTCTTTTTTTTTTTTTTTTGGCCGTGCCATGCGACTTATGGGATCTTAGTTCCCCGACCACGGATTGAACCTGGGCCCTTGGCAGTGAAAACACAGAGTCCTAACCACTGGGATGCCAGGGAATTTCCCTTCCAGTCTTCTAAATGTTGAAATACTCCTGGCTAAGCCCTTGGGTCTCTGCTCTATGACCTACTGCTTTGATGATCTCATCCAGGTCTGGCTTTAAAAATCACTACAGTAAGTCCCCTACATATGAAAAAGTCCTATTCCAAAAGTGCGTTCCCAGGTCCAATTTTTCGTAAGTCCAACAAAGTTAGCCTAGGTACCCAACTAACACAATCGGCTTTATAGTACAGTACTATAATAGGTTTATAATACTTTTCACACAAATAGTACATTAAAAAAACACAAAAAATAAAGAAAACATTTTTAATCTTACAGTACAGTACCTTGAAAAGTACAGTAGTACAGTATAACTGCTGGCATACAGGGGCTGATAGCAGTACCATCTGCATCACCATTGCTTTTTTGCTTGCTTCTGGACATCCTGGGCTTGAAATAAAGATACTGTACTACTGTACTCTATACAGCACTGTACAGTAAAGTACACAAAGGCACGACCACTTGGAGGATGCACACACGTGACAATGTACGCCAGACATGTGAAGTAACTTACGTGATTGGACATGTGAACGCACGTTCCCATTTTAGAAAGTTCTTAACTTGAAAGTTCATAGGTAGGGGACTTACTGTATTGAGGGCTCACAAGCGTCTATCTTCTCTTCACCCTCAACAACTCCTCTATCCAGCTTACTACTCAACATCGCCACTTATATTCAATACCTGTTTCCAAAGCTGGAGCCACAATGGTGATAGTTAATTTAAAAAATCAATTTGGCTGGTCCAGGAAGCCCAGAGACGTGGTCAGACATCATTCTGGATGTTCTGTGGGGGTGTTTTTGGATGAGATTAACATTGGAATCAGCAAATTTTGAGTAAAGCAGATTGCTGTCCCTCATGTGGGTGGGTCTCATCAAATCAGCTGAAGGCCTGAATAGTACAAAAGACTAACCTTTCCTGAGCCAGAGAGAATTCTGCTGCAGATGCTTTCAGACTTGAACCGTAGCATTGGCTTGTCTCTGGGTCTCCAGCCTGCTGACCTGTGCTGCAGATTTTGGACTTCTCAGCCTTCATAATTGTGTGAGTCAATTCCTTAAAATAAATCTCTCTCTCTTCTCTTCTCCCTCCTCCTCCTCCCCCCATCTTGGGTCTCTGGGCCAGAGCCCCTCCTTCTCCCCCACTAATTTTTCTGGCCGACATTCCCTTCCTCTTCCCTTAGGTTTTGTGGCCTGGGCTGCATCTCCACTCCTAGGCTTGCTAGTCTTAGCCGCATCTTGCTGCTGGAGCTTGATGCCCTGAGCCAAATATACATATATATCCTATTGGTTCTCTTTCTCTGGAGAAACCTGATACATCAGTCTTTCCCCTAAAATATCCTACAATCTTCCTTGATCCAGTTAAGAGCAGTTCTTTTCTTCCATTTGCCCTGGAGCCATTCTTGAATCTATTCTTTTTCTCCTATTCTGCAGTCAATCCACAAAACCTGTTGCTTTTACCTTCAAAATATATCCAGAATCTGACCCCTTCTCATCTCCACTCTAACCACCCTGGTCAAAGCCACTTTCATCTTTCTCTTTAGTCACTATTTCTTTTAACTAGTCTCCCTGCTCCCACCCTTGCTCCCAGGTCTAATCTCACAGCAGCCAGAGTGACCAAAAGAAACTATGACATCAATGACAACTTTCCAATAATTTCTCCTCTCACTCAGGGTAAAAGCCAATATTCTTACAATGTCCAGCAAGGATCTCCCAGTTCCCTCTTGGACTCATCTCTCATTACCTCCCTCCTCTCTCTCTGCCCCAGTCTGACTTCTTTGCATTTTCTAGACTATTCCAGATATGGTCCTGCCCCAGGGTCTTTACATTTGCTGTTCCCACTGATATGAATGCTTCTCATCCAAGGAGCCACAATCCCTCCTTCAAGAAATTGCTCACATGTTACTTTTTTCAAAGAAGCCTTCCTGACAACCCGATTTAAAATTGCTCCTTGCCCCTGCGACTTTCACCATCCCCTTTCCATGCTTTATGTTCCTCTAGAGCATGGATCAACTTCTAACATGCTATACAATTAACTCCTGTGCTTATTCTGTGCAATTGTACTTGTTATGATTTCATAATAATTTATAATAATTATAAATAAACATTAAAATACATAAAATAATAATGTATTATTTTACAGTGTATTTTATCTATATCTGCCATCCCTTTTCCATTCCTCCCAAACTCATTAGAAAATTAACCTCATCGGGGCAGGGATTTGGTCTGTTTTGTTATCCTATTACCTAGACTAGTATCTAGAACAAAGAAGCTATTTAATAAATAATTGTTAAATAAATTGCCTACTTCAATTGCCTACTGCATGCATGGTTCTTTACTAAGGTATTGGGACTACAAGGGCATTCATTATAAGACATGATTCCTATCCTCCAATCATTTGGTCGTGCCACCTTAAAATTTTTTTAGAACACAGCAGAGGAAATTGTTCCTCTGAAGGGAAAGGGAACAAACAAATATTCAACTGAAATAATTGATTGTCAATGGCAGGCAATATTTGATCACTTCAAGGAAATGCCAAAGGAGTTCAGAGAAGGGACTAAAGTCATAGGGAAATTACCCATAAAGGAGAACAAGACCTGGTATAGTCTCAGTGGCCCAAAACACACGTTTTCAAGGAAAAGGGATGGGCATGGGGACAGAGCCTCTCCTACCCGGACTAGTCATGGGTCTGGGTGATGACCCCTGTGTTTTGTATCGTTCTTGCTGTGAGCCATAGG